>NC_048905.1:9861209-9896530 GCF_011077185.1 Oxyura jamaicensis
TTTCTTTCTTTCTTTCTTTCTTTCTTTCTTTCTTTCTTTCTTTCTTTTTCTTTCTTTCTTCCTTTCTTCCTTTCTTCCTTTCTTCCTTTCTTCCTTTCTTTCTTTTTTCAGTGAGGTTTATTATCTCTATCATTAGCCCGACCTTTGTGTTACAGAGTTCTCTAAGGTCTCAGACAAGAACAGAATCTCATTGTGCTAAGTACTGTACAAACATATAATAGCTCATATAAATAGGCAGGGGATTGGGCTACAAAAAGGAGAAGGAAGAAAATACAATTGTTTCCATTTCGTACATGGCAACCTCAGACCCAGAGAGGCTTTATGACTTACTTAAAGCTGGGGACAATGTACATGGTTTAAAAATTCACCTGTGTTTCCTGTGTGAGACTATGCAGCCTTAACCACAAAATTACCTTTCCTTTCCACCTACCTATCTGCTTATGAACACAGGGCCTGTCATGCAATCCTTGATGGTTTCCTGAAGCGCAACAGGGTTTATTATTTGGCTCTAGCCCTCCATCAGAACCTTCCTCAGAGACCTCTGCTTTGCAGCTCCTGAGCCATCAACTGCCATGCTTGTCCATCCACTGCAGGGAATTCCCCGGGTCCCCTGCCTGAGACACCTCTTTATCTGCGCCACGGACATAGCTTCCATGTGGTGTAATCCTGGTACCTGGCCAGATGGGTGTATTGACTACAAATATTTCTTCATGAGAAATTAAAATTCAGGTCATGGCAAACACATGTGTTTGAATGGAGATCATTTATTGGAAGGCAGCGAGGCATTCAGGGGGCTTTGATAAGGCTCCTTTGGTAAGGCTCCTCCACGGTGGGAGGCTACAGAAAGTAGCTCGCCATTTCGGGATGAGGGAGAAAGCATGTTCTTGGCTTAAAACAGCCAAGTAACAGCCGGTACACTGTAACCCCCAGAGCATAGGCAGGACAAACCCAGGGATTGTTCTCATGTCAGAGCTGCAGAGCAGTGAGATTTAATGTGTTGGCTTTTTTAATGAGTTGCAGAAAGAAGTGGACAGTGAGGTGATGAAATTTCCTGAAGTGCTGACAGACTAAGACGTTCTTACTTAGTTATGGGAAATGCTGGAATATGCATGTTAATTGGTATGACTGTTTAGGGTTGTATTCAAGCGTGCAGCATTCTTGGAAAGAGCTGTATTGGTTTCATGTGCACCTTTTTGATGTGGTCTTCATTCCTGAGCCACGACTCCGTCTCTTAAGGATTGGAGAAGACAAACAACCATGGAGAATGAAGCAAGAGCAACGCTAGAGAGGCCCAGGCTGGATTAGCAGGGGTCTAAAGGGAGCTCTTACACTTGTAGGATGTCCCAGGGAAAACAGGAGCAGAGCAAGAGCTGCCAGGAGCAGGGGCAATGTTCACTGAACCACAAGGAGATGACAGCTGTTGCACTCCTCTTTGCGTAAAGCACCCAAATTTCATCCCCCAAATCACAGCCTAAAAGCTATGGACAGAGATACACATTATTTTCTACCAACATATCACTCAGCTCAGAAAAAAAAAAATAATTAAAGACAACAATATATCTATCAGTAAGACGGTATGAAATACTGGCACCAGACACCTGAGTATTGCAATGCAATGGCACAACTGAGACAGCCAAAGCTCTAGCATGGGCTAGGGAAACAGGGAAAGCCTAGGGATATTAAATGAAAGAGCAGGTCCACAGTAGCACATCCCAAGTGCACTTGAAAGAGAGAGCCACACAAAATTAACCAGAACAAGACTGATTAACACAGGCTGCAGAGAGAGCAGCAGGGTCATTCAGCTGTTCAGAACTCCTCACAAGAAGTCTGTGAAGAGACTGACTGGATTCTGAGGAATTTTCAGAAGTCTAAAACCATAACCAAGAGGATAGCAGAAATAGTTAATAGTTTCTTTCTTTCTCTCTTTCTCTCTTTCTCTCTTGCTCTCTTGCTCTCTTGCTCTCTTTCTCTCTTTCTCTCTCTCTTTCTTTCTCTCTTTCTTTCTTTCTCTCTTTCTTTCTTTCTCTTTCTCTCTCTCTTTCTTTCTTTCTTTCTTTCTTTCTTTCTTTCTTTCTTTCTTTCTTTCTTTCTTTCTTTCTTTCTTTCTCTTTCTAAGATTATTTAATTCATCCACAATCTTCCAATTCCAACTAGCAAATATCTAGCCAAAGCAACTGTGAATTCTAAGTATTTTTATACCATTTGCAAATTGAATGTCGGGATCTCTCAGGCTGTCTCACAGTGTTACAGAAGCTTTCTCAAAATTAGGAACCCAGAGCACTTTTCAGGGGTGATTCATCCTCAGATTTTTGCAGATTGCTGTGAGGGGCAGGCAACTACCCCTGAAAACTGACTGTGGATCCTTCCTTGTTTTATTTTGTGACCTAATCTGTGTCAGTCTGAATGTACTGACATGTAACAAAGTTTGAAGGACTAAAGTAATAAACTAAATTAGAGTTTTTCTGTTGTCAGAGCTGACAATGGTTT
Organism: Oxyura jamaicensis; assembly: GCF_011077185.1. Taxonomy (NCBI): domain Eukaryota; kingdom Metazoa; phylum Chordata; class Aves; order Anseriformes; family Anatidae; genus Oxyura; species Oxyura jamaicensis. Next base: position 9,863,697 of record NC_048905.1, read on the forward strand.
AATAAAAGGGCCATATTCAAACCTCAGTCCCATGCTTTACTCATTCCTCTAATAGCCGAAAGGCTGTTGTGTTAGAAAAGGGTGTAATAAGGACATGTTGTCCTAGACATTGTGTTTCCTAACATTCTGTTAACTGGACACATTTTTGTGGGTTAATAACCTCACTTGTTTTCTGATGCTTACATTCAATTGCAAAAGCAGCTGAGAGGAAAAAAATGCAAAGAAAGACTAGAATAAAAGCCAAGAAAACCTTCTGTGGAAGTGTAGGTGTTTGGACATGATAGCCTTTTGGCAACTTCAGATGTTGCTTTTTTTTTTTTTTTTCTCCTAGGTGTTTAAAGAAAAGCAATTACCTCCGTGATGACACTTAATATGCCAAAATTCAGCCTCAAGCAATTTTTTATGGCTGTGTTATAAACTCCAGAAACTACAGAGTACACTGGATCCACTGAAAGATGTTCCAGTGCAGCAGTTCTGACAGGAAACCTGTGGTTACACTGGCATCTGAAAATTCTTGAAAAAGGAGAAATAAGCAAGGAAAAAAAAAAAAAAAAAAAAAAAAGCAGTGGTTTAGGGGGGTGGAAATGCTGCATGATTGGCTAGGGAAATGTAATAAATGGGCTGGGATTCTTCGTCTTTTTGAAGCTTATCTTTAAATTTTGGTGCAGATTTTGCCCCTTTTGTGCTCGATTCTTTGAACAGCAGACATGGCTTTCACCAAGGGGGTGGAAGGAGGAAATAGGGGGGTGCTGATACAGTCAAAAAAGGGTTGTGCCTTGAGGCTTGCATACCCTGGGCAATAGTACTGTATGCAGTGGACGTTTATTCCTCCTGCTGCTGTGTTCAGGTTATGATCTTACATTTATGATCTTAGTCTTATGATCTTACTTTTACGAAATTAGAGCTCTTACACTCAGCCCTGTCTGCTTCCCTTCCCCCTAGTCTGCACCATGGACACCTGGTGTGTCCTGCAAAGAGACAGACCACTGCAGGTCTGGATCCCAAATCAATGCTGGCTGAGAGGCCATTGGAAAAATACAAGTGGCTTTATAACAGATATTTGACATCAGGAGGGTTTTTTCTTTTTTTATATTAATGAGTTAATCAACATTCATAACAAGAACATTAGTTCAAGACGGTATACAGAAAAGCAAATAAATGTGCCAGGGCCTGAAGCATGGGAGATATTGAGGAGATATTTTCCTGTATTGTCATACCTACCCTGCCCTGGGTTGTAAACCAGAAAAGAAGAATCTTTGTGCAAAATTAGGGCCAGAACACAAATTCCATCTGGTCATGACCCTGGCTTTCCCATGTACGTTCCCTGCATGCATTGATCAATATTTTCTCTGGTATTTCAGTAACTGTGAACTGATTCTAACCCACAAGTTACAACACTAAACAGTGTTTTCAGATATGCTTATGATGTTTATTTTAAGGATATGTCTAAATGTATCCTTCTAATTGCTTCATGGAAAAACAAGTTTACTTTATGGTTTGAGGGTGTAAGGCTGGGTATCATATTACACTTGTATTTGTATAGGAGTGACTATTCAAATGGTTGTGATAAGCTACCAAGCCTGAAGAGCTGCAATTAGATGTTTCCAGAAGCTTGTGCCATCAGTCAGCACAAGGTGAAACAGATTTTATGAAAACACTGCACCACACTGCTTGGAAATTAAAAATAATAATAATTGTTAAAATAATGCCCATTTCACCAGCATCAAGCTGTCTTTTTTTTATTTTTTTTTCCCCAAGACTCTTTCCATGTTTTAATATCACTTTTTAATAACAATGTGTTTAGCAATGTTTTGGAAAGTCATATTTCATACTTAAAAAGAAAAAAAAAAAAAAAAAAAAGAAGATTTTGTGCTTAAATTTTGTGTTTAATCCACCTCTGTAATTGAGCTGATTAAAAAATACATATTTTTAAAGTAGAACAGACTCAATGGAGTGAATAAACATGGATTCTGACTGATTTTGCTGTTAAAATAAATGCAAAATCCAAAATGAAACCTTGTTTTCAGCATTTCCAGAATTCAAAGGAGAAAGAAGCAGCTCTCCTTCCTCAAACCAGCCTGCTTCATAAAAGTGTTCTCCCAACAGTGTAAATGAAGGTGCTTATTCAAACTTGCAAACAAAATCCAGGAAGATCCTTTTGGCGCTTGGTATAGAGACATTATGCAGGTGATTAACCCATTAATTTTCAAATGTGTACGTTGTCAAATATGACAAAACAAACGAGAGGAGGATGAAAGCAAAGTTGCCAATTACGACGTTGTACAAAGGAGTCAGCCCAAATTTAAGTGACAGACCTTTCTTTTCCCTTTAGGTTAATACTGCTTAAATTGCACCAAGCAATTTGCCACATATGATGCAAGTTAAATGCCACTCCTGCAAACTCCATGGAGAATTCTGCTGGCTCAAAGCACTCACAAGTGGCAAGACTGAATCAACCAACTTCAATTGAAATGTATATTTAACTGGATATTGCATTTCCTTTGACTTAAAATGCAAATTGCAACTAACTTAGACAGATCTAGCTTTGGATGTGGGAAATGTGATTCAGAAGTCATTCAATCAAATGGAAGTCAGGGCTTCAGAGCTTAGTTTCTGTTTCAACCACTGATTTATAAAACTAAGGTTAGACAATAATCTTTTTATTCTCTTCTCTTTGTGTTAACCAGCTTTTAATTTAAGTCTGAATAATTTAAGCAGTGATTTGAAATCTCAGCATTAGAAATTCTATTCTAAGAAGTTGCTAGATTGCAATATATTGCAAATATATATTTGTGTTATACATACGTTTACACAAAGTTTAAATATGTTTGGGATCAGATCTCAAGGGTTTGAATGTTATTGTTTGATGAAGATATAATTCAAACAATGTAAAGACAGTTTGTTTGGAGGTTACCAAAGAAACCCTGGCCCTATCCATCTTTTATCTCATCAGCTATCTTCAGCATAATAAAACATTTTCAGAGAGGGAAAAAAATATATATTTTCAAGACATCACTCCAGAAATGTCAAAAAGATAGTATTTGAAATATCCAGAGTAAATTTTAGAGCTGAAAAAGCTGGTATCAGCTTCTGTTGTCCTTCTTCAAACACAGTTCTGATTATTTTCCTTTTACTTGGTGATCAGAAATGCCCAGATGTCTGCTTTACCAGTCCAAAAACTTCAGTGGAGAAACATCAACCTAAAAACTACAAAAAATAAAATAAATTCTTAAGCTATTATTAACACCTGCACACAAGAAAACAGAGTTTCAATCATCACTTTTCTTTCCTTTTCTGATTATTTTCCTCTTACCAGTTCACTTTGCCTGGATTGTGGAAGTGAAAAAGTTACTGTCATTTGCATTTATCTTTTTTCATTCCTGGCACAACAGAATTTGGGAGGTGGGGAGGAGAGAACTTTAATTACATAAGATAATTCTTTTAATTTGAAAACTTAATATCTACCTGTTTATACTTTCTTACATCCTTGATCTAAAAAAAAAAAAAAAAAAAAAAAAAAGCTGAAGTTGTTTATTTGTTTTACAAAATCCAAAATTGGCCTGAACAAGCCCATAGAAAAGCCAGTTAATAAAATTACTCAGTATTAATGCATCTCCCTAACGATTGCACAGAGCAAGCAGGAGAATACACACATGAAGGAGTGTTTGTCTGTCTCAAACCCAACACTGAATGATCTCATGTTTCTCCTGCCTTTTTATATTGTTGTTGGAAACCTTTACCTAAAAATAAAGACAGACGGGGGGGAGAAAGGAAGAGCTGGTCTGCCTTTCTGACAGACACCTGCTTGTTGGTGGCTAGGAAATTGTTTCTGTTCTTTCCTTGTCTCCGTGGGCTTGTTCTAGTACCATCCCTCTGCCTCCAACAGTGGACAACCTGCACCACTGATAAGCCATGTAAAAGCCAACTTACAGTATGCTATGTAAAAGCAAATAGACAGCCTAACAGAAGGACTAAAGAAAACTGTTGAAGGTAAAAGAGGTGGCATTGGGTCTGAAGACTTGGAAGGGACCATTCTGCTCCACAGATTGTGAAGTCAGCCCCTTCAGTGGAAGTGACAGCTGGCATGAGCTGTGAAACCAGGCTTCAAGGAAGGCAGCACAAGACAAACAGGGCAGATGCTTCTCTGGGGAGGGGAGGCAGCAGCAAGGTGAGATGGGAGCTCACATCTTCTCCGTTTTCACCCAGGCACCGCTCCAGCGTCTGCTGAATCAAGCCCAGGGCTGGAGGCACCGTTTCAAGCCTGTGTGGGGGCAACAGAGGTAAGTGGGGAGACAGCCTGCTCCCTGGCCACAGGCTGCTTGGAAGAGATCCTGAACAAGGAGTGAGGGTGAAGCTGCTCTCCTTCGAGGTGCAGCTGCTGCTGCTCACCCTGTCCCATTCCTCCTTCTCCCTTGTTCATACTGTGGTTGCAAAGCCTGGCTGAGGAAAGGCAGCCCCACAAAGCCACGGTGCACTTCTGCATACAGTACCATGCTTGGCTGCAGCATGGTCAGAGCAGAACATGCTCAGGGGCCTGGATCTGAGGAAGGGGCAGCAGACGCCACGTCATGCAAGCATTATTCCACTTGGACATTTACTACCTCTTCTAATCTGCTTTTCTTCCCACACCAGGGCTGATGCAAAACCAAGAATGAGTCCTTTGATTTCTTTAGGACCCTTTTGGCCCAAGCTATTGCCTGCAGTGATGTTCTGCGTTTGAATCCAAGCACTAGTGGGAATAGTGAAGGTAAATCAAGGACACCTATACCCCGTGATTTGCTCTGCGCTGTTTGTAGCCTGCAGAAGCTGCTTTTCTTGGCATTCAACACCTTGAAAGAGAACACTCTGCATTTTCCTGCAGACAGATCTGCAGAAGGAAAATACACTTCTTTCCCCCCACCCCCCAAAATCTGATTTTACACACTAGTCTTTCTGCTAGTGAAGGAAAGCAAAGCAGTAGTTACCAACATTAATGTTACACTTGCTATTAGAAGTTGCTATGGAGAAAAGCTTCTAGTGTTTCCCAGAAGGCATCAGCAACTTTCATATTTATTGAGTATAATCTGCCTTTTGCATTATCCTTTTTGAATTCTACCACACCAATAATAACTCTAATCGTATCATTAGCAATTACCTCCAAGGTTTCCTGACAGATTCTCCTTTATTACTAATTGGTAGCTGTTCACAGCAAGACATTTTCTCTTTTCCCATAACCATAGATATCTTTAGTGTAGTCCTATTTGAAACATGACCAAAGAAATCAAATCTTACTGAATAAACTAAGAATTTATATATTTACACCAAGAAAATTGTATGATTTAGAGCACAAATGGAATTTCTAAAGAGACAAACACTACTTTTAATTTCTGATGTCCTCTACACTGGCATAGAGATGGTTGCAAACTAAGCAAGTACTGCTCATGTTCCAGTAGATCCAGTGGGAATTTTGGATCATGCAAAGTCTTTGTTAACATATTAGACCTTGGGCTGGTTCAAATTGCAATGGGTTAAATCATAACTAGGTTGGCTTTGTTGGACCCAAACTGATAACAACGGAGAAGCAAAGCCAACTTTACCACTACTGAATGTTCCTCCAAAGCAGACCAAGGATGACTAAATTATTTTGATTGGTGTTAGTTTGAGATTTATCCCTCTGCAGCCTAGAAAACTGTTAACATAGTTTAAGATGGTTTTCTTGCATACGTAGATCAGGCTTTAATGAAGCAGCAACGAAAAGAGTAAAATAAAGAGCAGCAGCCCTCACCCTCACTCTCTCCTCCCCCTGTACAATGTATGGCTCTGGAATCCCAACTGCTACAGATACAAGCATTGCCTGGGCTGTTATCTGTTGTGGGCCAAATGAAAATTCATTACTCAGATACCCCTGCATGCTGGAGCTCTGGTTGCTATCTAAGTCTCTGTGTTGTGGCCGAGAACCATCTGGAGTAAATCAAACGAAATAAAACCTCTATTAACTGAACCTTAAATATCCAGAGCTCACCATTATCACAGTCAAACACCCTGACACTGCAAAAATATCTCTGCTTGGTACAGAATTCTGTTTCTTGTGCTTCTTCACCATTGTCACAATGCTCAGGAAATCGAGACTGAGTTGTTTGCCTGCAGCCTGAAATATTTTGAACCACATTTTTATGTAGCATGGCTGTGGGGGCTGACCCATGCCAAGCCACTGACAGGATCAGGGTCCAGCTACAAACCAAACTCTTAAATACAGGGAACATCTCTGATCATAGTGGTCTTGTTTGCACCACTTTGCAAAATACAAGTGTTGTAAAAAATGTAAAATCTTATTTGACTGTGGCAAAACAGAGCTTTCTGAAAATGAGGAACTGTGGGGAGCTAATATACAAGGAACTTCCCAGTAGAACAAATTGGGATTGTGCATTCTCAAGAAAATGATGAATTTAATAAAAAGCACACAAAACCTGACTGTCTGTTACATGAAGCAAAACCCTATATAACAGACTACAGTGGCCTGATGGCAAACTGTCACTGAAAGTGCTCCCTACCCAGAACCTCTGTTGGCAAGCAGCCACCTCGAGCTAGACCAAAATAATAATTAATAACAACAACTACTACAACAACAACAATAATAATAATAGTTTAGAGACAATAAATGAGGTTGTTTAAAATGTATTTTTTAAGTGCATAGCCAGAAAGAATGCTTATATTGGAAAGAGGAGTATTCTCCAAAAGGGGAAATATGGAAACAACACAATTTGGGATATTTCTAACTAGCTTATATGAGCAGCTGGACATGTATAGAATGAGGGAAAGCTACACTAGCAGGGACTGAAGGACTGTGAACTGGATGAGTTAGCGGTTCTTCTCATCTCTGATTTCTGAGAGGCTGTGCAAAATAACCCTATAAAAAATTGTTGCATGGATTTAATTTCTTCATCTGCTAAATGAATATTCTTCCAACATCTGTATCATTCTAAAATATTGTTTGATTTGGATATTACAACTCTCCGTGCATCACATATGTATATATTTATACAAATAATAATTGTTGTCCTCCTCCCAAAGGCTTGGAGCCGATACAATCTGCAGAGGAATTAGGAGCATCCAAATAAATTCCCCACCCCCCGTCCTGCGTAACATTTCCGGGACCCTGATGGCATTCTCTGGAGAGCTAATATCAGCTCGAAATGCAATCAGAGTAATTGCGAACCCCGTGAAAGAACCCTGAATGTAATTAAATAAAGGAAAGGGGAGGGGGGGGGAGTGGGATGCTTGTAACCTTGGAAGGCTGGCTGGAATCCGGAGTGGAATGCGCTCGCTCCAGCCTCCGCTGCCCACCCCAGCGCATCCCATGCCCTGGTTAAGAAAGTGCAACCGCCGAGAATGTGCTGGACAGGGCTGGGGGTAAAAGCGCTTTTGGGATGAGGATTTTTAGCTCTCTCCAGATCCCAGATTGCAGCCAGCCGTGAGCTCACGCCCAGTACGACCGGCCGGGGACAGCGGACGCACACGGGAGGACTCCGGGGCAGCCCCACGCGTGCGGGAGCGCAGTGCGGGGTGCGGTGCTGCGGGCAAAGCCGAAGCTTGAGTCCCGTTGAGAGCATCCCTCGTCCCAGTCATTGGGCACAACTCAACCTAGCCCCGAAAAAGCTTTAGCAGATTGCTCCGTGGAGCACTCTCCCACCTCTACTCTACCAAGTAAAAATAAAAAAGGTCCTTAATGGTATTTCATTTTTTTATTGGAAAAAAAAAAGTGATGGAAATGCAAGTTTTCTTTAAATAAATGTTGTTTGAGAAGTAAAGAAATCAGCAAGGTGATCCCAAAGTGGGGCACTCCGATCATCAGTTTGTACAAAGTCTGTCGCTCAAAATCAGTTTATTGATTGGTTTATTATATTAACCTGGATAATCAAACAGGGATGCGGCAACTACTGGAGAAAAAAAAAAAAATCAATTGCAAAGCTGCGATAAATCTGATAATTCAGGGGATTCGGGATAGATTTGGAAAATAAAGACGGGAAGACAAGTGGAAAAAAAAAATACAGACGGCAGATAATCATAATTTGAGTCTCGCAGGAAGATTGGGACACATCCCCACGCTGTGAATGTACTGCATAAATAGTAGGATTTTTATAGGAGCTCCGTCTGAGCACGGAATAATTCAGTGCATTTTCCATCTCCCATTCTGTCTTGTGTTTCCCGGATTTGTGGAGGAAAAACGAATGTGTGAGTAAACTGACAAATAAAAGGTTTTTATGTGCATATAGTGCACATGATAATAAACTCAGTTTATGGTTTATATGGGGAGATGGGTGTGCGTGGGCAGTCTCTGGGAATAATCGGGTCTTCGAATCTAAATCAATGCAGGAGCTTTTAGTCTGTAACTCTCCACAGATATTTTTCTCGCTGAAGTGGATCGTTTTGAGGTATTCCTAGCCCAGACGAGCCGGAAGGTGTATGCTATAGCTAAAAGTCACTGCAACAAGTTCGATGGAAATCGTTTGCGAACGGAAAAACAGCCGGGATAAAGAAAAACGGAAGTCATGGATTATCACTTTTGCAGAGAAAAAAAAAAGGGGGGGGGGGGGGAAGAAAAAAAAAAAAAAAAAAAAAAAAAGGAAGAAATAAAAGAGGAAGGGAAAAAGAGGGGGGAAGAAACCCAGATATTTTTGAAGTCCCACCCCTTCGCCCATCGGGGGCAAACCCCTAATTTTTTGTCCACGTTATTTTCGGGCAGTGGATGTGGGGTGTCCCCCTGGGTCGGCTCGGGACAGCTCCCAGCAGCACGGCGCCAGCAGGTGCCCACGGTTTCTCTTCCCGGGGCCCGATTCTGCGCTCTCGGGAAGCAGCGACGGCTGCACTGGCTTCGAGGAGAGCAAGGTCAGGCCCTGGTGTCCCGAACACAAGGGGATCCTTTGGGACCCGGGGTCCCACCTGCGGTCCCCCTGTCCGCGCACAGCAGCTGGCACCCCACACCCCCGCGGTCCCGCTCCTCTCCGCAGCCAGGGGCCGTGCATTGCCTCCGAAAAGCGAGCCTCCATCCCATCGTCTCGATGGCGGTTTTTCTGCTTGTAAATATATCCTCGCAAACAGCTCTTTCCTCCCCCGAACCTTTCCCATGTGTTTATTTAAAAAGTTATTACCTCGGAGAAAAAAAAAAAAAAAAAAAAAAAAAAAAGTTTTCAGTCCTTAAGGGCAAAACTGCTAACTGCTCTGAGCAGGGAGACATCTGATCTCTCCCAGCTATCCCCTGCGTCTTGCCAAAGAGAGAATAAATATCTGATCGCAACTGAAATACCTGCGCAGAGAGAGGGAGAGAACAACCCTCGGCGGGTGGGAGAAGAGACGCTCGTATTATGCAATAATCACGGTTCATTGTACTCTCACTGTCTTACCGAGTGGATGACACCAGTGCGATAAATAAGAACCATTGTCGGGTGACACAGAGGACAATTATAACGCGTGATTGCACTTACTGCTCATTTCCAGCACGGAATATAGTGCAACTTTGCTTAATCGCAGCCACCTTCCCGATGCACCGGGAGCCGGGCTGAGCGTCCTGGGCAGGCTGAGCCATCCCCTGGCCCCAGCTGTGGGAAGGGCCCCCCGGGGTGGCCGAAGGATGCTTGGGGGAAGCCTTCCCCCCACACTCCGACCCGCCCGAGAGCTGGCTCCGCCAAAACAGCTTCGGAAATAAGAGTCCAAGAGACTCAAGAAGAGGATCTAGATGGAAGTGGCGGTAACCAGAGCTGAACCTCGGAAGCTCTGATGTTTGGCTCTGTTTAATTCCTTTCTAGCGTCTGGGGATAAATGGATAATTTCTACTTTCGCAATGTCTTTCTCTTGGTTTCAGGTCTAATCTGGAGCAAGGCAATGAGACAAAAATCTCACCAAAACTGCTACTTATTATCTCGGCATACACCTCGTTTCGGGGTAATACTTAGGCTTGATGCACACTCTGATGCCAGTATCCTGCTTTTTTATTTTTTTAGTCAATTCAGAATTCTTAGCTTAAAGACCTTTCTTAAAGGACTTCCACACGCCACTTCACGGCGGCTCGTTATAAAACTATAAAATAAATAAATAGATAGATAAATAAATAAATCACACACCCCACCCCACCCCTTTAGAAATCGTCTTATTAACCAAATTGATCATAAAAGTAGGGGAAACGCTTTGGAGGCTGTGTCTCCCGAAGAACAACGCGCTCCCCACTGCCCGTGGGTATTTTATTCCCTTGAGAAGGACGCGGGCTGGTGCTACAGGGAGGGCATCATCCCCTTGTTTATACGGATCGTCTCCCTCCGGATTTACACCGGTGAGAGGGGGATCTCCCTGCAGAAACCGGACCTCCCCGCAAATCACCAGCAGCAGCAGCTCTCAGAAACTTTACGCTGCGGCATTTCGCGGTGGGGATGCTGCCCGCGGCCCTTCGGATGGAGGAGCGAGGATGCTCCGGCAGTGCCTCCCCGTCGCCTCCCTCCGCCCCCGGGATGGGAGAGGCAGGCGGAGGTGGGCCGGGGGGCAGCCCGGAGCCCGGGGGGAGCGGGGGAGGCTGGAGGCGGAGCTGGCCGGGACGGGCCGTCGCTGCTGCTGCTGCTGGAGCCGGTCAAACTGCACAGCCACTTCCCCCAGGAGCTTCCCTTTCATCTCCCCGCTCCTGGCGCCTGTAAAACAGCCTCAGTTTGTCTGCGACGTCTCTCCTCCCCCTGCCCTCCCTCCCTCCCCGGCCCTCTCCAGCTGAGAGCCCCGCCGCGGCTGGCAGGGGCTGATGCTGCCGGAGGATGGGGGGAGGCCGATGGGGGGGGGGGGGGGGGCGCGGGGGGCTCCCGGGGCATCCTTGGGATCCGCCCGTGCTCACTGCCAGGCTTTCTGAGGGAGGCTGGGAGACAGGGGAGAAACGGCTGTGGGGCCGGGAAACAGCCCCGGGGAGAGGCCGGCCCGAGAACAGGGCTCCGACGGTCGAGCCCCGACGGCCGGGACCGGGACCGCCCTCCCCGGGAGCGGGGACACCCTGGGGACACGCAGGGGGGACCCCCACACGGGTGACAGACCCCGGACTCACGTCGGTTCCCCGGGTCGGGTCAGTTCCCTGCTGGTCTGAGGCTGAGCGCTCGCTCTGAAATCCCAGGTCCGGGGAAAGCCTGAATTCCCAGAAATTTCTCCGAGCCCTGTCCTTGCGTGCTTTTCGTCCCGGCATTCAGTGCCGTGCGGGGCTTCTTTCTCCTATCTTTAATTGATAGGAGGAGGATGAAGGAGGGGAGGGGTGAGGGAGGAGAGAAACCTCCAAGTTCAGGCTTCAGAGGGAAAAATGCTCAAACCCCTCTACGGGCTAAGGCTGAAGAAGGGCAAACGCCATGAGCAAGCTCTGCCACGCTCTGCAATCCCCAGCACCCCTGTGGCACCCAAAGCCACCCAAACCGGGCTAGACGAGCCGAAATGTGCTCCTTACTTCACGGTGCACTGAGAAGCTTGTCCCTTGGTCCCCCTCCTCCCTCCAAGCCTCCCAAAGGACGACAGCTCCCCAAACCCATGGGGACAGCGTCTAGGCCCTAGTCAGGCAGCCTGGGAGAGGAGCGGCACCCAAGGGACGTGAGCCCCTGCTCGGTGTCACCGTGACCTGCCCTCCTGCGAGCTCTGCTTCCCCAGGCGCCCTTCCAGCGGGCATTGACTTTGGGAGCGCGGTATAATTATCTGTAGCATTTTCAGCAGCCCCACAATGGCTTTCCACGGACGGTGCATTGTTCTTGACACACATGCATTGTTCCTGTATGTCCATCAATTCTCATTTACTTGTCATGGTGCAGGAAGCATGGAGAAGGGAAGGGAAAGGGGGGGGGGGGGGGGGGGCGGGAGGGGAGAAGAGGGACAAACTCAACCCCACAGCATCAGGAGAGCTTGCAAGGCCAGGGCTGGGAACCGCATCTCTTTGCGAGTATCTCTCAGCAAAGAGAAGCATTCTGGTGAAGGAGAATGGGAACAGCAGAAAGAGCTAGTGATGCATAAATCTGTGGGACAAACTATTATTTTCACCCATGGGGGGAGGAGGGGGAATCAGGGTTCTGTTGCTCAAAATGTAATCTGTCTCTTTCGGCTTAGCTGGGCTAGTGAGAAGCACCACATCTCTTTGCAGATCTTGCCTGGCTTTAATCCTTAACCCATCGAAGTCGGCAGTAATACTGCTAGCAATAAATAACGACTGTGCAAACCCTACTATTAGCCCCACTGATCAGTGGGGTTTTGTAACACGGCTCCTCGTACACTTCCTCCCACTCTTCTTCCCACGCCACGAGCACTTGCCCTGGTCCCAATTTGTCGTGCGTGGCACCTGGCGAGGGACTGTCGAGGCTGGAACGGCTGCCAGGGGGGTGGATGAAGCGGGCTGCGAGGGGTGGGGAGGACTCCTGGGACCAGCACAGCTCACTCATTTCAGCCACTTCTTCAAAACACTCTCTGGCCTGTACTGGCTGGAGGAGCACGGGCCGAAGAAAAATCCCAACAGAACCAAGACTTCCAAAAGTCTTCCGAACTGTCCTCTAGAAAATGTCACAAACACCCCGGCTGCGGAGCGAGTGGGACACCGTGCTTTGTGTTAGGGGGATCGCGAACATCCAGGACTGCTGCATAGGCTAGCAGGAAGGTCGGAGTCCCAAGAAAGAACCACATTAGCTGGTGAAAACCTGCACGCTTTGTGGAAGGGACATAACCGAAAAGGCTCAGGGAGCACAGACCTGCAGCTGTCCAGAACCAAGCCCGCAGCCTTGTCTCAGCCTCCCCTAGAGTCAGGGCACGGAGCTTGGAGCTGAGCGCACAGCCCCAGACCGAACAGATGCTCTGCCCCCTTTCCAGCGTGTTTTGGGTTATACAGCCTCGGCTGTAACCATACCAAAACGGATTCCAAACTCTGCTTTTTCTGGACGTTAAAAAAAAACAGTGAAAGTTACGGGCACAGCATGAAATAACGCCTGGTGTAAGATTAAAATCATTACGAAAAGAACTCTATGCATTTGCTTTTATCCACGCCGTAATTAGAAACGCTTTTAAAAGGATACTCTTTATTCATACCACTGGTAGGAAGCCCAAAAGTGAGAGAATCGCTTTCATAGCACTAGTCTGATATGCCTCTTAATTAAGAACTGCGTGGCCCTAATTTATTAAAGCTCATCTATTCATCACGTGTGTAATTGACTCTGGAAAAATAATAATTAGAGATCTAACCTCCGCAGCGTGTTTTCCCTCAGCTCGGCTCCTGCAGCCGAGGAAACGCAAACAACCCCCTCTTTTTGGGGGGTAAAAAATGCGAGGAACAAACTGCCGCGGTTCTTCGCTGAGTGAGGGTCTAGAAACTTTAGCATACACACAGACACAGTGACCTTGGGAAAAAATAAATCACGTTTTTAGGGGATGCGGCCGGGGTCGGGTAGACCCGGGGCGGGGGGCGGCGGGGCTGGGGCGCGGCCGTGCCCTGGGGGCACCGGGGGCGCGGCCGGGGGGGGGGACCGGGGAGGGGCCGGGAGGGGCCGGGCCGGCGGCGAGAGGAGGCAGAGCCGCGATCTTCTAAAGTTTTCCTCTTCGCCTAATCATCAGCCCTTAATTACCCCGGCGGCTCTTTTCTTGCTTTGCTCTGATTATAGCCCTTGGATGGCTCCTTAATGGCACGGCTCCGCTGGCTGCCCGTGTCATTAAGCACTAATTCATTTCGGAGGGGACTTGGGGGGGGAAAGGGGGGGGGGAGGGGGGGGGGGACCACCCCAAGCAAAAAAAGCCCCGAAAAAAAAAAAAAAAAAAAAAAAAAAAAAAAGTTTTCTCCCCACCCTCCCTCCCTCCCCCGAGCCAATGGCATGAGTCACCCCGCGACGTCAGAGCCCAGCTCAGCCTCTGATTGGCCCGCGGGGCGTTTACTCCACTTCCCAAAGGAGGAAAGAGCCGGGGAGCCCCCAGAGGGGGGAAAAAGGGGGGCGGCTCCGCAGCGCCTCACTCGCGCAGTCCCCGCGCAGGGCCGGGCAGAGGCGCAGCGCAGCTCCCCGGGCGGCCCCGCTCCAGCCTCCCTGCTCACCCGCGATGGCTTCTCCTTCCAAGGCGAAGGAGGTTTTCTCCTCCGACGAGGAGGGCCCGGCGGCCGGCTCCGAGGAGCACCACAAAGTCAAGGTGTCCAGCTTGCCGTTCAGCGTGGAAGCCCTCATGTCCGACAAGAAACCCCCCAAAGAGCTGCCGCTTGCCGCGGCGGGGGGCAGCGCCGACGGGGCGGCCGTGGGCACCTCCAGGAACCTGCTGCTGCCGGGCCACGGCTCCCGGGACGCGCACAGCCCCCCCGGGGCTCTTACAAAAACCTTCGACACCGCCTCGGTTAAATCGGAGAACTCGGAGGACGGCACGTCCTGGATCCAAGAGGCCGGCAGATACTCGCCTCCGCCAAGTGAGTGGCCGGGGAAGAGGCGGAGGGCAGCGCAGGGCTGCGCGGTGCCCCCGCGGATGGGGAGCGAGGGGAGGCGGGTACCGGGAACTGGGCTCCGACCCGCGGCCCCGAGCTGTGCGGCTCCCCGGGCACAGAGCTGCGCGGCAGCACGTTGGCCGTATCCATCTAGACGCTATGTTTCTGTATATGTTGCTTTCTGCCTGTGTTTACATTTTATATACATGTTACTTGGGTGTTTATATACACACCAAAGTTATATATTTACGCATCTATATGTGATTGTATTTATATAAATATATAATACTCTTTTAAAACCGTACAAAGATTAGGAGCTCCCTTTCCCTACATTCGGCTCCCCGGCTGCCAGTTTGTACTTCTCTAACATCCCCTTGCAGTGAGAACTGGAATTTCTCCGTCTGCTTCTCACTTGTACGAAATGGGCAAATCAATCTCCTCCTCGCTCTTAAATCCCAGGAATTCTTCCTTCGCATCATGCGCGCTTTCCGTGCGCTGTCTCCCACCGCGGTGTGTCCTGGCCCGGTGGGTCTGTCAGCCTCTCTCATCCTTGCTGCAAGCAGCCTGTCAAAGTTTTCCGAGCTGGCCCTGACCTCTTTACCCCCCCGCCATCTCTCCCAACCCCCTCCCACCGTCGTGGAGACACAGATCTGGAGGTGACAGGTCACTTTTTAAACCCCTTTGGGGTTCAACCCGCGCTGCTGTGTCTGTACTGAGTTGCATTTTGCTTTCGGCGAAATCTCCCCCTTCCCGTTTTTGTTTTAAAATTTCAATTGTATTAAAAAATAAAAATAAAGAAATTAAGAGCCCAAAAACTACCTCCAAGAAAAGGTGAAAAGCGTAGCCCGGCAGTGCTTAACTCTGCCTTCCCATCGCCAAGAGCCTTGGTGGAGAGGTACCTGTATTAGCAGATCGATCTCTACTAATCTATGCATCCCTGGCTTGCCTGATGAAAACTAAATTCTATGCTTTATACAAGTTAATGGCTTTGTAGATGTGAACTATTTATCGGGACGGTCTTGCAGAATTTGCTACTGTAACTAATATTACAAGAAGGAAGTTTAGTGCTATTACAACTCCTCTCTTTTTGAGACAATTATTTCGTTTTGGGTTTCAGTCCCTCCTTTTCCTTTGCAATTACCCCGAATTAACTTGATTTCTAACGTGCTGGGAGAGAGCCCGTGAGAGGGGTCGGGAGGAAAACAGGCCGCCCGTGTCAATGTGGAGTAGCTCTGCTTTGTGACTTTCATGCACCCTCGTGTACATGAAGCTTGTGCTCCTACCCAGACCCCCTCCTTTACAAGACGAGGCCTAATCTTCTCTGGATACTTTTTTTTTTTTCTTTGAAATTCTATTATTTCTCTGTTAAAATCGGTAGCTGTCGACATCTGGAAAATAGCCTTGTAAAGGACTTCTGTATCTAGGGAGTTCAGGTTTCGTGATTTCAGAGGGTTTTGGAGCAAAAAATGATCAGGTAGGAGCCTTAGTTCGGGAAGGTCCTTCGGCCTCGATCATCTTCCCCATTTCCCTCCTCCCCGGCTCTCAGCCCCATCGGAGCCGCGGTGACAGTGTGGGGCAATGAGCGGTGCTCCCGCAGGACGCCTCATCTGTCCGTGGAGGGCTTAGATCAAGGAGCTTGTCCTAACATCAATGATTATTAATACTACAGGTGGGATGAACTAGGGAAGTGATGAGTTTTGTCTGCCGTTGGCCAGAAAACAGACAATAAACGGGCCCCCCGCCGGGGCGAATCAAAACAAAAAACAGCAGCACAAATCACTGCAGCGACTGCTTTAGGACTGGCACGGGGTAAACAGAACTACAGGCTCTGCCGAGGCGACGATCCCTGCTTCTTATCAGAGGCTGGCTGTCATTTAGGGGATGGTGGAGGAAAAAGCTTGTGGACATTCGGGTTTATTCCGAGGGCACTATTTGTCTGGGATTTAGTTTAAAAGCACGCTTTTGAAGTTTCCCCCGTGCATAGCAAAAGTCGGGATGAGTCGGGCTAACCTGAAACCCGGGGAAGGCACCGGGATGGGGAGCGATCCCGGAGCGACGGTCGCCCTTCTAAACCCCAACTCTTCTAGAAGCAGCTGGCTTATAGTAGGGTCTTTGGAAATCCAGAAAATAAATCGGTTTCGTTTTAAAAAGGGAGAGTGGAATAGCGGGGTAACCGGTAGTGAATTTAGTGTAGCTTGCGTCAAGTTTTAGGAGTGCACCAAACGTCACGGTTAGCAGCTTAGTTATTAAAATGCTCTCATGTGATCGTTACACAGCATTTGACAAGTTGTTTTCTGAGAGGGATCTTTTTTTTTTTTTTTTGAGTTCATTATCTAGAAGAAGAGTAAGAAGCGAAATTTTGCTTTTTCTTATGGAGCTGTTGTCTACCTCCCCTTCCTGAATTTTTGAACGCCTTCTTCGTGAGACTTTTTTAATTGCAAGATACCTATTTAAACAGTTTTGCTGTCCAGTTTATTTAAAAATAAATATGGGAAGGTTAAAACGGTTCAGAGAATGCTGAGAAGTGTGTGAACCAGACACGTACAAAATTTAGCAGCTACTTATGAGAGACTGGGTGACATTTTCTGTATCAGGCTTGGGAGCCGGGGTGACTTGTATGTCCCAGGAGTGATCCCAAACATAGACAAATTGCAAAGCTTTTCAAGACAGCAAAATGCTTTTAAATTATTCTTTTAACTTATTTTAGAAATGTAAAATGAATTTAAAGACAACTCAGCTACGTGCCATCTCGGGAGCAAGTGCCTAACCTGGTTAGGGTTATAAGGAAAGCACAAAAAGTAGCAGATTTCCTAACTTGTATTGGGTAGAGATGCTGCAGCTATGTGGCATAAATATGGCAGATGTCATAAGAACTAAGTATTGAATGAAAAGTATGATGCTTTCTGCTTTTTTGATGCTTTCTGAAAAAAAATAAAAATATATATTGCTTGAGGAAAAACAAACAAAACTTATTAAGTGGAGGGAAAAGCTGCTCCTGATTTCAATGGCAGAAGAAATAGCAAGAATAATGTCCAATTATCCCAAGCATAAAAATTATCAGATCCTGTTCTTCAACTGCTGGGATAAACTCTCACGGGGTTGACTTGTTGCTCTTGGTGGAGGAATCCTGGAATGGGCTTGTCTCTGCAGCACGGTGCTTTTGTGAATCTCCTGCTTCTGCCGTGTTTGTCCTGTGCTGTGTTGGGGTTACTCCTCCATTTCTACAGATGCCAAGACAGCTATTTTGTGTGCTTTAGATCCCCATGATGTGACTGCTAAAGTGATATACTGGGTATCTCAGAATCCTTTGTGCCCTATTTGCCTACAAACTATTCCCTTAAAATCACAGAGCCAAACTTTCACTTCTCGGGACATCTGCTGAAATCCTGTAAACTTAAGTTTGTCTAGTAAGAGATTTGCAGTGCCATTTGTAAAAACAGCCTGTTCTGAGGGTATCACCTGATGGGACACCCTCCCTGTATATATCCCCCTGGGGTCTCTCAAGTGCAGCATGTCTCTCCAAAGCACCCAGGTCTCCCTGCCTTTGTGGTAACCGGCCTTTTCCTTCCTTGCAGGACACCTGAGCCCCACTGCCTGCACCCTGAGGAAGCACAAGACGAATAGGAAGCCCCGAACCCCGTTCACCACTTCCCAGCTGCTGGCTCTGGAGCGCAAGTTCCGCCAGAAGCAGTATCTGTCCATCGCTGAGAGAGCCGAGTTCTCCAGCTCCCTCAACCTCACAGAGACCCAGGTCAAAATCTGGTTCCAGAATCGGAGAGCCAAGGCCAAGAGACTGCAGGAGGCTGAGCTAGAGAAGCTCAAAATGGCAGCGAAGCCCATGTTGCCGTCAGGGTTCAGCCTCCCTTTCCCCATCAACTCTCCCATCCAGGCCGCCTCACTGTACGGAACATCGTACCCTTTTCACAGACCTGTGCTTCCTATCCCGCCCGTTGGACTCTATGCTACTCCTGTTGGATATAGCATGTACCACTTATCCTAAGAAGATCAGAAAGGCAAAGCGACAGCAAGACAGACTTCCTGGTGGATCTTGTCCAACCCTGAGAAGGCAGTACCCCAACCAGTACTGGCCATTCTTACTGCAGGCTTCTAAATGCCATCCCAAGTGTACAGGAGTTCGCGTTAGCAAAGCAAGGCATCCTGTATGCTACAGGTTGGGTGTCTTCTGAGAGTGCTCTGAGCGCTCAGAGTCTGATCCTCAGAGAAAAAAAAAAGTAAAAACAAACTAAAAAAAAGTAAAAACATTTGAGCAAATGTAGGGTTTTTATACAGTGCATGTAAAAATAGAATAAAAAGGAATGGGTGGAAAAAAAAATATTTTATGGAGGCAGAGATTTCCCAACACCTTACAAGATGGGGCCCAACGTGTTTAAAGTAAAAGGGGTACATGCCCTAAACCCACACTCTCAAGTGTCATCATTTACTATGGGGGCAGGGGGAGGGAAATAAAAAGTTATAATTAAGGTGTTCGGGAGGGTTTTGTTTTCGTTGTTGTTCTTTGTTTTTTAAAGAAAGCAGAGCCCTTAGATACAGACACTGTGTAAATAGAAATTAGACCCAGTAGAGTCTGAGTGAAGTTCAGAGCCAGCAAGTTCCTGCATTTCTAGGGGTAGGCAAAGTTTTTTTGCATCCCAAATATCGACAGACCTTTGCAACAAGATGAGAGGCCCTTAAATGCAGAAAGTAAAGCAACAGCTTTTTCCACCATTGGCTCTTGTAATGCCTTTATCTGTATAAATTTATTGTTTGTAAAGCACTGCGAGGGGAGGTAGAGTGCAAGGGAAGGTAATTAGGCATTCTGCCTTTATCTCTTCCTATTGGTGTGCTTAGAAATCTTTGTCTACAGCTAGGCTCGGAAATGGTTTTTGAAAACCATTCAAAAGGGAGGGAAGGAAGTTTCTGGGGAAAGACGACGTGGGTTTTTTCTTCAGTGATGGTGAGCAAGCGTTGTCGAACTCTGTGGAGAAGTTTGGTATTTTTTATTAGTATTTGCAGCAGTCTATATTAAATAGAATCCCCCATGTCTTCCTCTCCTCCCCTTGCAAGGATGCTAATGTAAGTGGTTCATGCTTCAAGCCCTTTTAAAGAGAGATCCAGGTATCAAAATCCAACAGCGTTACTTGTAGGATGGTAGGGAGCCAAGAGACTGCATAACCTCTGTCCCCGTGGGAGCTCCCCAAGTGCTGGCAGTGTCTTCCCCGGGCTTCTCGAGATAACTATTGTATTATGTGTATTACTCTTGCTAAACTTTGTGAGAAAATTACTCCAAAGGCTGTGGAGCACTGAAGGCAGAGATTGTCCTGGATTTATTTTCTTAGCATGTTGAGAAGAAACCAAAAAGAAAAGGGCACTAAAATGAGGGGAGAAAAAAAAAAAAAAAAAAAAAAAAAAGCCACAAGGTTTTGCTGGTTTTGGTTTATTTTGACCCAGGCATTGTCACCGCCCGGGACTCGCTATAGATGAACTTCCCATCTCCCTTCCCTTCACCCCCAATTTTCCATTATAGGAAAGTCCCTTTGAAAGGGATGCCTTGTACAATTTTATATATTTTATTGAAGATTTATTATTTCTTATCTCTTATTTCGAATTAAATTAAAAAAAAAAAAAAGAAAAAAAAAAACATGTTTAATCACGTGTGGGTCTGTGAGTGTTTGGAGTTCTTTAAAAGGTAACTTCTCTCCGTGTGTGTTTTGCACTGCTGGGTCAAGTTCAAAGGAATGTTTTGGTTGCCTTTATGATTATTTCCCCTTCTGAATCTGAATTAAAGCCAAATTTGCAGCACATGAAGGTGAATTGCAAGTCAACAATTCAAAGTCGAAAGCCAAACCTTTTATGAGGTTTCCTTGTTTTTAACAACCCCTTTTAGGCGCCTCTGTTCTTTACAGCATCATATTCTGGTGATGTTTCCACTGCTTTTCTTAGCTTGTGAGCCTTTCTCTTTTGCTCAGGCCTCTCCCCTCAACTCGCCTTTCCCCTGACCTCAAAGCTGTCTCTAGCGGATTGTTGCTCTCAGCCCCAGCCACATCTGGGGGTCCTTTAGTGCAGTGAGGGCTGGGCAGATGCCCTGCAGTACTCCAGTACAGTGGCATTTCAGGGCTCCCACCTGTTGTCACCCTGTTCCCTAGCTTTTGGGGCAGCCTCCCTAAAGGGACACGCTCCTATGCTGCCCAGAGAGCAGGTGCCTGACCATATTCCTCTGCCCTCTGTGGTGGGGGTCCCTTGGGTGTGTGGGGAGGGTGCCCGGAAGGTCAGGGCTAGATAACTGCGGCTCTGCAAGTCCCATTCCTGCTGGCCCAGCACAGCACCTTGCATTTTGCTGTCGGAAACTTTTGGGGTTTAAGAGCTGGGCTCCGAGCTGAGCGGGGAGGTGCATTTACCGCCGCTGGAGCAGCCGGGTGATTTAATTCGGCCTCGCTCCGATGCGCGGAGGAAAGCTTTCCCCTGCCCCACGCTGGTCCTTGGGATCCGGGGTCAGAGCGCTCAGCACCCTGCAGGATCAGGCCTCGGCTGAGCGAGGAGGGAAGGACCGGGGGGGAGGAGAACCTCTCCCGAGCAGGGCTGCCCGGAGGGGCTCCGGGCATCGCGGATCCTTCCCGTCCAGCCCCACTCGGGCAGCCCCCTGTTAACTTTCCCGCTTCGCGATTGTAGGGTACAAAGCTGGGGGAATCCAATCTCCACGCAGACTTTTCAAATTAGCATTTACTGCCGGATAAAAAACGGAAGACAACCGCTCCTTTCTCGGGCTTTCCCTTTTTGAAGCGTTATCCCCTTAACTCCGGGACAGGGCGAAGCCCCCCTCACCCCTCTCATTCCCTCTCCAATTGTCCCGAGTGCTTTCTTAGCTGGGCCGGGCCGGTTATAAATAAACCAGCGGTATTTTTTAACCTTCAGTATAAATCAGCTGTGTCAGGGATTACAGCTAAATCTTTTCGCTGGAAACTCTGAGCGCAAGAGCTTTGTGTGTGTTATGATAGATCCTTAAATGGATACAGATTTATTGCAGAACACAAGGGTGTTGAAGGAAAAGCTTCCAAAACTCGGTTACAACCTTTGCTATGGGAAAGGCAGGACGGATCCGTGACACCTTCCCCGAGCTTGCGGATGGCATGACAATTCACCCTGCGCCCATTATTAACTTGTTCCAATTAAATCCTTCAGAAAGGCCGAGTTAATTGAGTATTATATTTTATTACGAGGGAGGTGTCAAGCTTTACTCATGAGACTTCATCATCGGCCTAATGGGAGCTGCCCCGCAGGCAGATCTGTAACTGAATAAATTACAGCAAGGCAGGGAAATCAGAATGCTACCATTAAACGCGATGCACTTACTGAAATTCCTCCTCCACTTTCGCAAGAGGCTGTGGAGGTGTGGCTTTAATTAGTTATTTTAATGCAAAGTTAAATTGTTCCCAAAGTATTTTCTGACACAAAGCAGATGCGATGATTAGAAGCTGAGTGAGACTGAAATGAGTTGGCATATGTTCCAGGTACATCTATATATTTTAAATTTCCAATAGAAAGTGAAAAATAATTAGAGCAATAAATAATAAACATTAAAAACAACGCGATAAATTATCCCGATCCCTAAAATCCCGACCTGCTGAACGGTGGCTCAGGCCAGCCGGTCGCAGCGCAGCTCTCCCGGGACCTTAATTCACGAGGTATGGATTTGTTGACATAAACAGTTAGGAATGGGCTCTCTGACTCGCTACGGCCAAGCGTTCATTACCTAAAGCCACGGGCGCTTGGAGCCTGCATTTCATGTTGTCACATTGCCCTGTCAAAGCCCGGAATTCCTGCGTTTTATGGGGAAGGAGGAACGCTCAGTGGCTGCGGCGCGTCTGAGAGCCGGCGTGCCGGAGGGCGCGGGGCTTCAGTCCCGCCGAGAGCCTCGCTGCGAGGCCGGAGGCAGCCGGTACCGGGCTCGGTGGGGAGGCACAGGCTTCACCGGGAGCCCCCCGGCCCCTCGGCCTGGCTCCCGGGGCCTCAGCGCCGGGAAGGAACCGGTTCCCGCCTGGGAACCGGTTCCCGGCAGCGGCGGAGGACCGGCCACCTGCTCCGCCGCCACGGCACCCGGGATGGGGACCGGGATAGGGATGTTGACCCCGGGGATGAGGAAGCAGCTGACCCCCGAACCGGGCAGAGCTCGGGGGGAAGTAGAACCCGGCGGCGGCATCCTTCCCCCGGCAGCCAGCCCCGAGCCCCCGGGCGGTCTCCGCGTCGCGGGTAGCCTGCCCCGGGGATTTACACACACCCACGCAACATAAGGGGACACGCGTGTGTGTGCGCACACGTGCATCTCTACACTGGCCAACTATTTCCCTAGAGTCCGTGTGTCCCGGCACACAAATGCCGTGGGCATTGCCAGGGATCGCCCGATTTGCGCACGCCCGGGGCGTTGCAGGATTTTGGGAGGGGAGTGCTGGACACGCACAGGAGGAGGAGGAGAGGAAGCCAAAGGGCGACCCACGAGCACCACAAAGTTCCGGTGCCCCCCGGCCCGCGCCGCGGCTGCGGGAGGAGACCCCCAAGGAGACCGCGCAGCTCCTGCGCAAGCAGGCGGGGACCCGCGGAGCCCCCCGGTGGGTCCGGTGCGTACCGACCCCGGGGCTCTTCAGGCAGGAGGTCATCATTTTGCTTTCTCTTGAGCATATTTCCCCCTAGTATTCATGCCCGGTTTAGTTTCGCCGCAAATTTGCATATATCTACTTATTGGAAAATTATAAAAAGGATGTAGAAGTCGTTAAACGAGACGAAAACAACAACAACAACAACAACAACAAAAGCATTCAGGGTCACTGTGCTTCTCTCGTGCCTACGATCAATAACTATCACGAGGATATAGGGGAAAAAAAAAAAAAAAAAAAAAAAGCATTTTCTGGGGGTCATTTTTCGAAGTTAACCTACTTTCAGCAGTGCCCACATTATTTGCCTAAGAAGTCCCTCTTGCAAAATAAAAACAGAATGATTATTCCGATTTTTCCCTGCCAGAGTAGGGAGGATATTTTTTCCAGTGAATTGCATTAATGGTCTGAGGGCAACTTCATCGTTCATCCCCGCACTGGGAAGCCCAGGAACGAACAGCCGCACGGCTCACACTCCTTTTCGGTGTCGGACGCCGCTGTGAAAGGACGGTGGCTTTGGGGTCTTTTTTTGTTGTCCATTTTTGTTTGTTTGGCTTGGTTTGATTTTGAGTCCCTTAGTCCCTCGATGTGTGTTTCCCACCGTAATCCATAAGGCATTTGGCGGGTGCTACTAGTTGCACGAAAGGAATAAAAATCTTTCCATCCATTATATTTCAGTCTTTTAACACCAGAGCAATTCTGTCCCTGCTGTTTTAGTGGAAATACCGGTCTATAAAGCTGCAACTGCAGTATATTTTAAAATGCTACCAATTTTTTTAAAAGGGGATTGGAATAATTCTGCTTTGCTTGGGAAGGAAAACTCTCAGCAATGTATGTACGATTAATGTTTTATAACACTGTTGAAGGAAATTAAAAACATTCTGTGATAGTCTTACTGTAAAGGCAGGTCGTTTTGGCAAAATGTTCTGTATATGTATTTCTTAGATTGCTGTGTTTTGAATAAGCAAGAATCTCGTAAAGAAAAAAACCACGTTCCTTAAAAGTATGCGCTACCCGTTTTATTAAACTGATTATGCCAGCGTTCGACTCAAAGTTTGTTTTAAGTAGGAATATTTTCCCAGACGTGTAATGGATTGCTTGAAAACAGAATTCTTTGCTTTTTAATGACCTGTAATGGCCAATTCATTTCAACTGCGCTTATCAAGGTGCTGTGTTAAATAACAAACCGGTTCTTGAAAACAAAAAAGTCATAATGAAAAATAAGCAGTCAGAATAATCTCCCATCTCCGAGCCAAAAAAATGCAATAAAATTAATTTAAGACTGTCAAAACATCAAAGCTGAGAAAAGGAGCTGCTAAAATAATGTCTCTTGATAAGGAAATAATAAAAACACACCAAAAAAATGTCTACTCAATAAACTCCACTGGATTTGGGGGTCTGTGCTATATTTTATTTGGTGATGAAAGCACTTTGATGTCACTGTATTCCAAACAATTATTATTATAATTTTAAACAACCTGGTGTTTTCCATTACTAACGGCTTACGCTTTGAAGTTACACCTCATAATTTCTTAAATTAAATAAATCATTTTAAGTTTGCACTGGGAGCCTTTTAATAGCAGAGAAAGGAATATCATTATCTTATTGAGAGGCAATTGCAGTGGCTCCAGTTTGGCTGTAGCTAGGGGCAAAGTGGTGCACTATAACAGACATACTTTATTAGCCTCCCATAACTCTTGAAAGAACATTTTTATATTTTCTTTGATTCCCCCCCTCCCCCTCTTGTTTTAAAGCTGTCCCAACCTTTAATTACTGCCTAATATGAAAAGCATTATTTTTTAATGCTGTGTAATTTACCAGAGGCAATAGGCCAAGTTAACAATTGTTTATTAGGGTTGCTGTTTCACACAGGGCAAAGAATGCTGTTCCAAACCCAACTTTTCATGGGTGGTTGCACTAATTAATACAGTGTCTGAGACTCCTAGGGGGTTTTTAATATTAAAGCCTATGGGGCGGAACGGTTTTTAGAAGTCCAGCTTCTGCTGACGTCCTCCTCCCCTCCCCAGTGATTTCTACTGCTTTCAAGCTGTTTTGATCCGAGGGAAAAGTCGGCAGCGGGAGGGGAGCGCCTTCTGAGCCTCCCCGGCCCCGCGGTGCCCCAGCGGGGGTCGCACCCCGCGCCCCATCGAGGCTGCGACGCGCCCCCGGGGGGTCCGCTCTGCCCCCCCCCCCCCCCCCCCCGGATTTTCACCCTCTCGTCCCGCTTTGATTTCTGCCGGCCTTCCCTTCGATGTAATTGAGGACGAGGCGGGCGGTGCCGCGGAGGCTCCGCGCGTAACGCGGACCCCGAGGGCTGGCACCGCGGAGGCTCCGCGGATTCCCCGCAGACCCCCCCCCCTTCACCCTCTCCCCTTTTTGCCGATGCCAAAGAGAAAACCACGCGGCTCCGACGGACGCGTTTGCTGGAGGGTGCTTCTCCATCGCAGCTGCCGAGAGTTTAATTGGGCTAATTCATTAGCCCTTCACGGAGAAGCGGGTTTGTGCCGGCTCTGCAGAGCTGCGACGCTCTCAGGGCTGTGCCTCGGATCCCGGGGCATCCGCGTACCCCAAATCCCCGCAGTACCCTGCCCCGGGGCTCCCGGTGGGTACCACCCGTTCCCTCTCGAATAAAGGGGCAGGAGGATGCTGCGGCTGGGGCACCCCGCTCCTCTCCTCTCCTCCGCCCCCGGCCGGCCACTGCCCCCCCGGCGGGAGACACGGGACATCCATCAGCGTGATAAATGGGGGTTACTCACTCCTGTTCTCCCTGCTAGTTTATTTTCTTAAACTACCGGGCAAAAAGCGTAATGACGGAGCAGACAAACACACTAACAAACAGACGACAGCTTTATGGATGGAGCTCTGCTCCGAGGGCTGAGGGGTGTTAAAATCTGAGCTCCGCCGCCTTTGCCCATTTTCGCCACAGGCCGGGTCACTTTTTTTTTTTTTTTTTTTTTTTTTTTTTTTTTAAAAAAAAATGCTTTGGCTGAGTTTTAAAGGAGGAGACACTTATGGATTTATTTTATGGGCTGACCAGGGCTGTTCTCCCTGCTTCCTTCGCCGCTAGCTCAGCTCCTTTGCAAATCTAATCTGCTCGGCTCCTTTGCTATTTTTTATGTTGGACCCATGCGTTTCTCTCTAAGCCTTTCTCCTTTTTGATGTAGCGAGTCAATTGAAGAATGTTGGTCTCGGTTATCAATCACCCAGCTGGGGCTTAAAGGGCTCGGGCTAATCAGATTTAATTGCTCATGTAGCGCCACTCCTGCCCTGGGCCACGACCGACTTGCTCAATTAAACCCCAAATACCTGCAATCAATAAATAAGGAATGACAACACGTTTAAGGGATTTATCCAGCAAAGGAATTGAACTGGAAACAGATTACAACCGAAAAAGGCTCTTTTATAATTAAACGTACACCTCTTGCAGAGGGAAAAGCTGTGTTTAGGAAAAAAAAAGAAAAAAAAAGAAAAAAAAAAGAAAAAAAAAAAAAGAGAGATTTCGTTTCCTTTGCCTGAGGAAAGGAGAGATGCAGGTATTGCCTTCTGAGAGGCTATTCCCGAATATTTATTAGCTTATTTATAGCCCGGTAAAATGCGGAGCCTTTTGCGGTGCTGGGGCCTCAGCAGTGGGCAAGGCAGCTCCCTCTCCTTCGGTGCCTTTCCCTGCAGCCCATGGACACTGAGCCCCCACACGCATGTTTACTGTTTAAGCAGGCTGGGTAGCAGTATGAGGCATCGTCACTCAACAACGTGAAAATGTTATTCCTGATGACTTTTTTTTTTTAAAAAAAAGGGGGGGGGGGGAGGGGGAAGATTTGCTTTTCAATACTCTAGTTTGGAGCATGTTAGTAATTGACCACGATCAAATAATGCTGAACATGCATAAATAATTGCTTTTTGGCATATTTGCCATTCCATTTTTAAAGGACTATGCTGAAAGTGGTAGATTCAAAAAGGATTTGTAATTAATACCACAAAAATATTACTTCGGACCATCCAGTCATGCTCCTGGAGTCCAGAGTTTCCATATTGGCAGCTGCTGTCTTTTATTAGGATTAGGTTGTAAAAATTGCCCCTTCAGCAGATCTCCTGTCAGTGCTCATGGAAAGAGCAACAAGGGGGAAGAGAGCAGAGGGAGGTGGAAATGGACTACAGCTTGGAGGAGTCCAAGCAAGGTGCTCCTGCTCTGCAGTCGGGCTGTGCAGAGCTGGATGTAGCAAAGCATGTGATTTGCAGAGAGTTTTGCTCTGTTGCACTCCCAGCACTTGAATCGGGGACCCTCAGTGATTCAGAGAGCTCCCTGCACTGTTTGGGGCAAGTAACCCCACCAACCTGGGCTGGAAAACAGCTGGGACTGGCGATAGATGTTGTTTCTTATCCCTGATGCCAGGCTGCCAAAGTTGGAGATGGGGGGATGATTTCAGCTGGGTGGACAGGTCAGAGGGAATTGTCCAACTGGGGAGTTCCTTTCCCCTGAAACCTCTCATCCACCAAACAGCTCAACTCTGAGCTTTACTTCAACTGAAAGCTCTGCAAGTGGTCATTTTTTGTGTTAGGTGTGGAGGGGATGCTGGCTGGATGCTTGGGTCCCATGCTGGTTTCCCATGGCTCCCACTGGGATGCAGATTAATCAGACCTTAATGTAAGCCCACCCGTAGCAGTGTCACTCTGGTGCTACTTCTGATGTATTTGGTGATGGTTCTGTAAGACAATCTTTGTGGGAAGTGAAGGTAAAAATCTTCATAGAAGTCAAGGTGTTGATTTAAAAAAAATAAAAAATGTCAAAGGAGTATTTCTGTAAGGACTTCTGTTTGTTTGTGCCTTAGCTTGGTTTCCTAAGGAAGCCAGGATTATATGATCAAACTGTTACAGCCTTTTGAACTCCTGGGCCAACTCCAATCAAAATTGACAAGGGGGCAGAGGTCTTAGAAATAATCAGGTTGCTGTGATTTTCACCAAAATAGACTCCTGGATAGCAGAGAGAGATCCTGTTAAATCCCTACTAAGGTTGTAACCAGAGCTTAGCTCTTAAGAAACACTAGAAGAGCTAAATGGGAGAGAGTACAATATTACAAATATCCCAGCAACTTCTGCCTCAGACACTAGAGATGGCAGCTATGAGGCACAATTACCAAGAAGTAGGCTTCATGTGTTTTGCTACTTGAGAAAATACTTATTGGTTGCATTCATCTTTCTCGGCCACTTTCTGGACCAAACTGCCCTTTGACTTGGAGAGCAGTAGAACATCAAAGGGCAGATCTAGGCACTGACAGAGTCTTCTGGGACAGTTCCCAAGCTGTGGTTAAGAGCATCATCTGGGGCATCAAACTGCTCAGACACCTCCCCAGGCTGCCTTGGAGGAAGCCCGAGGCTTGGCCATGGGCCAGGAGCCTGGCAGATGAGTGGTCCATGAGTGCGTACAACAGGGGCTTTGCCCTCGTGGTTTTCTGTGTTATCTCCTATAACCAGAGTCCCAGTCCACAGCATGTTTTTAACAGATGGATCTAAAATCTGGCAAGCAGCAAGGAAGGGAGAAAGTAGCTCTCAGCTACTTAGATGAGCCTCCAAGCAGGCTCTTGACAACCTTTTTAAAGCAGTAAAATGGATCAGGGGACAAATAAGTAGTTTCATTTAGACTGTGAAATTTGAGCTGATATCTTTGCCTGGAAGAAGGCATCTTTGTTTCTTGCACTCTCAATCCATCCTGAAAAACAGTGCTATTAATTCATGTTTGATACAATTCATACTCAGCTGGATGCTACGTGGTGCTTGCTTTTGAAGTCGGTATGTGCCGCCACGCTTCCAGGTTTGGGGTGGTGGTGCCAGTAAGAGGGTGGGTGGTACTGTAGACAGGCAAATAGACCCATTCATGGGAGAGGCTTGACTTCCTAGCCCAGAGAGAGCACGATTCATAACTCAGCAGCAAAGGGCAGCAGCCAGTCATTCCTTCTACACTGCTACAAAAGCATTGAGACCTTCCCTGGCAAGCCAAGTGCAGAATGAGACATTTCCTCCTTGCTGATGCCAAGTCAAACCGGGCCAGTTTGGAACAGCTCAGCTAGCCAGGTTGCCAGCTCACAGCTGTCTCAGAATCTGAGCTGTCATTTATAAAAATAAAAGTACATACACTTTTGTTGTTATTGAAAATGATCCTAGAACTGACAGTTCTGAAAATTAATATAATGCAAATATTATAAAAGATTTTCTGAGTGTGTAGAAAAGCCAGGTCTTACAGTTCCTTGTAGGAAAAGAGTTATTTTATTCTGTGTCATTGGAGTGTTAACTCTGAAGCCTAAGGAAGACAGTCAAGCTAGCAAGTATTTCACTGCCCATAGGAAATCAAGAGTCTTATTAAATGGTATTTAACTTTAGAATCATACACAGCCAAACTGGGGATAAGTTAAAGGAAATTTTAGGAAAAATAGAACAAGGGAAAACAAATATGACCAGATTCCTTCCAGAGTACACAGCTGCCTACGCATACTCCAGCTAATCCCTTCTGGCAGATTTCCTTTTTTTTTTTTTTTTTTTCCAGATCTGATAATTTCTCCTCTTTTAAGACTTTTTGCTGTTTGGGGTGAGGGGGGAAGGGATGGAAAAGGAATGAAAATGGAATGTTATGAAAATCTGCTGTATGCAATGCACGGGAAGAGATAGACGGAAATGCTGCATGGCGCCAGCTACGGGGAGATTAAATATTGGCCTTACTAGGACTGAAAACTGGAGTGGGAACTGGTTTCTGAAGGAGCAACAAAGGCTGAGGACCAAATTGCACAGCATGAAGTGGAATCACCAATGAATTTAGAACACAAAAAATCTCACAAAATATCTGGAGTAGTCTATTTGTTCAATATCTAATTTCTGTCCTGCAAGATAAGTGAACAGAAATCTTACATGTAAGAATCAGTGTTGGTGGACTTCACACATGTTCACATTTGGTGAAATAAGGCCCAGTGCTTCCTCTAGTCTTGTTCTTAAACAGGGAACTGCATGTCTGATATCTGTGATATGCCAGTTTTATGTACTACCAACTTTCACTGTAAGATTATGTATGATGTGAGAGATAAGAAACTGTCTTCAAGGCGATTTCCCAGCAAGTATTTTTTCTTTGCAGAACAACTGGAACATAAAGAAGAGCAGCTACTGGGAAGCACCATGTGGTGAAGTTGCCATAGAGGGAAAAAAAAAAAAAAAAAAAAAAAGTAGGCTTAGAAATACCAATCTACTGTCTTTAGTGATTTACTTCTGGGAGCTGGAAGTTAGCTTTACCCTCTCTAGAGGGATAGAAGTAGGTCCCCACATCCTTGCTACTTGGACCAAATACTTCTGGGATAAAGTCAGGAGGGATCAAGGCTTGTGTTCTTCTAAACTCAGGAGGTATTATTTATCCATAGCCTCTGTGATGGGCCAGGCAGTTCTTTTCCAATGTGTGTGACTGGAATACCAGCAAGGTGGATTCACAGTCAGGTCCCCACTCACTTTCTCACGCCCATGAAATAAAAGAGTCCATTAATGGACAGAGGTAGAAACATAGGCTTTATTTCCACTGTAGTCTTAGTCTCACCCTACTCTCACTTCTCCCTTGATAGCACCCAGGCTGTGCACAATGGAAGTGATTTAAGACGTTACCGCCTCCAGCTGTCTGCCTCGCCCCACTCCCAAAAGTTGGCAGAAGGCAACATGTGTCTGTACTTCGGCTGCTCTGGTTCATGGTCTGGCTTATTAGCTTAAACTGTTGAGAAGACCAAAAGTTGATTATGCATTGCCTCTAGGAAGGAAAGCACCAAAGGGAGAATCCAGTCATCTCCTTTCATGCTTTTAAGAGAATAGGCCTATATATATATTTGCTTTGCTCTTTGTATTTTTAAAATACATTCATCTTGAAAAATGCAACAATAATTTTTACTGCTACAGACCTTCAGCTAATGCTACTGGGCCTGCTCCTTTGCAATGTCACAGGTGCTGCTAAGTACTGGTACATGCAACATCCGTCATTCCCTGGACTCACGTGATTATCTTTTATGGTTGGATTGGAAGTTTAACATAGCCTGTACCAACTGAGAAGAGATGACAGAAATGACTAGTCCATAAGAACTCTAGACAACTAGATCATTGGTTTTATTTTGTCATTGCTAGGAGATCATCATAGCACAGAGTTCTTACAGACCATATTTTATGATATCATCACCCAAGTGACATAGATAAACATGGTAGAAAGAAAAAATTTTCTCCTTTTTTGCAGAAGTCAGCTCAGCAGCTCAGGCACAAAAAAAAAAAAAAAAAAAAAAAAAAGTAATTCACCCTCGTCACATGGAAATCTCTGGCATCGTCCCATCAGCTAAATCCTTGCTGAGCTAAAGCTTTTAATGGCCAAACAGACATACAGTGAATCTCAGTGTGCAAGTTACTGCATTTTCCTGACTGAGAAGAAAATCTCATCTTTTTGCTTTCATTTCCTCTCCACAGAGATTTAATAGCTGAAAAGCTGTTGTGTACCATCACATTAATTAGAGTTCATTGTTTTTTACTGTAGTATGCCCCAGCACTAAACTCTAATAATCCAAACAAAAATCAGTCTACTTCATAAAACAAATTCTTTTTGGTGTCAGAGGAGAGCTATCAATACAGGGACTCAATCTGCTTCTGCCTGAAGTCAATGGCAGAGCTATTAATAATAGCAGGATCAAGTCAGTTCACTAATTTGCCAAATTCCCCATCATTAGTGTGAATTAATGAGATCCTACTGAAGCTGCCTTTTGGCTGTGGGTGAAACGGAACATGCCTGGCAGCACACCAGCATTAGAAGGGAGACTGGGGAGGAGTACGGTTGGTTTGGGGGGAGGGAGATGAGCAAATGGAAGACTCTTAATGCAGTCCAGATGGAAAAAATTGACCCTGACTTCACCAGTCAGGCAATGGCCATAGTCAGGCTGTTTCCTAGTGAGGGGAAAAAATAGAGAGGCTCAAGTAGCAGCTGAGAAGTCAGCTCAGATAAAATAAGATGGCTATTCCCTTTGGCCCCAAGATTATCTTTTGCCCAAAACATGGAGCAAAATGCACATTTTCCTGTCTTTGCTCAGGGTTGTCCAGAGATTTTTCCCTTCTTGCAAGCTTTACAACTTCCAGAAACAGGAGTGACAGGGCTCGAAGTGGAAGGTTGTCCTCCCTTTCATATCCAGCCCCATCCAGTACTAAAATTATAACCAAAATTTCCTGAATAAACCTGTTTCTGTGAGATTTTCAGTGCCAAGAGGGTCATATTAAGTTTGGAGAAGCATCCAAAGAGATGTCAAGTGGTACTTAATTGAATTTGGCTGCCATCACTAAAAACAACACATCAGTTGGAGTTTAAAGGATCCTGCCAAGCCTAACAACAGATATTGCTACTCTGTTCCTTGAGATGGTGATGGTGGTTTAACTGTCCATGAGTCACCGGGATAATAGCTATTACTTTAAAGGATGTGCAGGGAGGAAAGGATGTTCTTGTCTGACGCATGTGTCTGTTTCTGGTGCCATGACAGAGACAATGCCAGGCTAATGCTTGAGTATGATCTTTTAATGGTGGCAGGCCTAACAGCCTTGTAGAAGTAATTGGGTAAATGAGAATATTTGTTTGTCTTTATTTGTTTTATTTGTACTGTCTACCCAGCCAAATGCATACACCTCTATTTGGGACAGTCAGGCAGCCTGACATTAATAGCTCCAATTAAAGACATAAAGCACGTACAAAAAAAAAAAAAAAAAAAAAAAAAAAAAAAAAAAAAAATTTTTTTTTA
>NC_048905.1:9896630-9931447 GCF_011077185.1 Oxyura jamaicensis
AAAAAAAAAAAAAAAAAAAAAAAAAAAAAAAAAAAAAAAAGTTTGTTTCATTTAGTGGTATGACAATAGTGATGTAAGTGCTTTGATAACACCTTACTGTATTCAGAAAGGATATCAAGAGAAATGTGTGTGAGCAGACAGTTCTTAGATAGGAACCACTGGCTGCCCAGTAAATTCCCAGTGGTTATTTTTTGCAAAGTCTGTTGGTCAGGCATTTACTGAATTTCAGACTTCTGACCAGAAATCTCCTCCTGAGCCATGCCTTACATCAAACCAACTTCCAACTGTGTGGGAACTGTGGGCTCCCCAAGCAGTGGATATGGAGATGACCTTTGCCTTCTCTGAAGGTAGTTCAGCCCTCTCCGCAGTTGCGATAAGTGACATTAGAGCTGTGGCTGTAGTGAGCTGAAAGGGAAACAGCACATTAGAATATTTCATGATGGAAAAAAAATAATAAAAAATGGACTGTCATAATCCCCTTCTAACTAAATACTGACTGCCTGTCCTTTGCTCAGCAAGAGCAAACCTTAATAAATATGATCCAGATCCTGCCCTTCCTCCCCAGAAAGCAAAGGCAAGCCACCAGATCTTCAAATACTTACTGTATCCCCTTGAAAGTATCAGTGGCTAATCTGGCATACCAAGTATAAGTGAATACACTCTTCTCCAGTTGTCCCATAATATGTAGCATTGATTGCCTCTTAGTAAAAGAGTGGAACAGGATGAGATGCATAACTGGGATCTTGCCTATTATTTTAAGCATCTAATTTGTACAGCTATGTCTGTAACCATCAGATTGCCATTGTTTAAAGTGTTAGACAATCTTCTCACAGCAGAGAGAAAACACAACGTGTTAATTTTATCAGAATTTAAAAAGGCGTCATTACATTTAAAAAAAAAAAAAAAAAAAAAAAAAAGTCTCTGCAGGCAGTATATTCCACCACTCAGAGAGATAAGAAATGCTTCCCATATACAATCCATTTACTTTGTAGTTCACTTCTAATGGGCAGTTTGGTGAAAGGTACTTTCCAACATGCATTTAAAGTGATCCTTTCAAAAGATAAGTAAATTGCAGCTGTTCATTAAAACCAGCATTTCATGTTGTGCTTCAAACATATATTTAACCAGGAAATGCTACTGTAGGCTCTTAATTTTTTTTTTTTCCCTCTGCGATCTAGAAAATGTTATGATTCATCACCATTTCCAAAAGTGCCTGAAAATTACAGGCCAACCACGACAGCAAAACACAGGGGCTCAGGGAAGTGAATAGACCAAAGAACATTGCAAACATTTTCCATACAGCTATTTGTTCCTGGTTCCTTTTGATCATTGTTTACAATATGAGCTTTCTTTAAAAGGAAACAAAGCTTTTGTACTGAAGCTATAGCACAGTCCATGTGCTGTGGCAAAATTGCTGACTTGCTAGGAAGGGTTAAAGTAAGGACCAAACACTAAAGTGTATTGTAGTAGCACTTTAGACTTGCATGCACATATGTAGAAAGCCAGAATTTATTGCTGTTTTTTTTAAATGCCATGAGCTTGCCTACATAAGGCATCACTCTGAAGTACAAGAGTTAATTCACGCACACAGGACTCCGCAATAATTTTTGCTTTCTTTTCCATTTTCAGATTCATGGCAACCCCACTCCTCTTTCTCTGAATGGAGACATCCAGCTGCCAGATGGGGCTTTTGGGGCAGCCTGATCAAATTCTTTGTATATGCCAAGAAAGAGATGTCCCCTCTTGCCTTCCAGTACACCAAATTAAGCAAGCAACGGCATTCTCAGAGATTTCGTATCATGTCTGGGGAGGTGGTGGGGGTTGATATGAGTGGGGAGAAGGCATCACTTTCAAGTTACTTGAATTTGAAATCTTGTCCTTCACTATGATGGAGAGCCATACCATTTCACAAGAGGAACAAGGCATCCTGCTCTGCCTGGGAAGCAGGCTGCACACTACACCATCTCTTTAGGATGTGTGAATCACAGCCCCTTGGCACAAAACTGACTTCATGGCATAAATACCTTTAACAGAAGGTGTACTGCTGCTGCGTATTCCCCAGTAGAGGTCCGGGATTCTGCAAAGCCTGTATGCAAGTTGAGAAAACTGAGTGTGTGGGCTCTAATTAGAGGCCAGGATGGATCCTGGGCCCCAAACACAGAACTAGCTCTGAAATACATATTTTTCACTATTTCTTTCAACTCCTAGCAGTTTTAATAGCAGATTTTATTTTTTATGTGTTTTATTTTGGCAGGGGAGGGGAAATCCAGTCTTTTTATCTCTCCCTTCCTAAGAGTGATGTCACATTCTGGAAGGTGCAGTTATTGATTTGACTGTGATAGCTGTGGGTTTACTTGAACCTCTACACTAGTATCCCTGTTCAAAGTTTCAACCCAATCCTGGACATTTTATAGACCATTTAAAGTTTAGGAAACCCCACACTTTTCATGTTGCTAGGACTTAAACCATACTTGTAGTAAGGATATTCCTGAGGAAAAAACAGGTTTTTATCTTGTCTTATAAGCTTCTTTGTGAAGCCTTCAATCTTTCTGCTTCTTCTTGAGCTTGTTAATACTTCAACTAACAAAGCAAAACAAAACCTTTCTGAGAACATTTCAGCATTTCCATTTCTATTTCCAATTAAAGTGAGGATGTACAGAGACAGAATAAATATGGGAAGTCAGCAAGAAGAAATAAAAACTAAAATAAGCAAAAAATTCAACCAAATTCTTATGGAACCTTTAAGAGGCATTTGGTGCCAATTCTGGGTAAAGATGGCTCCAGCCCAAAACATTACGTACGGACCGCTCTGAATGAGGTTTTCATAAATCAGACTTTGGCTTGGGATCTATATTTCACAGCTGCCCTGTGTTATGTGTACTTTCTATCACAGGCCAAAACAAGAACCAAGCTCAGAACAACCTTTGGCTGGTGGGGGAAGCATGGGAGGTCAGGTGAAGACCTCAGTTTTGCGGCTCCAATCAGGCTCCCTCAGGAGGTGGTTAATAAAAGATGAGGGTCCCCAGTGAGTCCTTGCTTTATCCTAGCTGATTCACCCATTTCCTTAATAATAATGAATCAGTGAAAAGAAAACTTGTTGAAAAGAAAGCCCTTCATTTATGCTGCTCAGACATTAATGCTTGTGTCTAGAGAACAACTCAGAGAACCTCTGCAGCCACCAATTCTTTATGACTTACTAAGAACGTATTCTTCTGTATGAAGACATTATGTCTGCATATGTTTTATTTTTTCTGCCTGAATTTTAAATGTTTAAGGAGGTGCAGAGTTGGAGAAAACACATTACATCACATTTGGGTTACATTTAAGTCAGCCACAATTCCTCGCAAGTACAGCCCTGCATGAGATAGCAGCAGTGGAGACTAGTGCATATGAAGCAGAGCCCACAGCTAACATTTATGGGAATAATTTGCCCTTTAGAAAATGGGATTACCAATGCAAGGCTCAGAATTAGAGAGGCACATACAAATCCACAACATTAGTGGCAAGGAAATCCCCTTTCATTCATTTGTGGTTCTGAAAATCTGATGAGGAATTTTAGGAGAACTGTATGATGCAAGACCTGAGCTTGTGGAGTTAAGGTGGCTGGAAGCACTGCTGGAGACTTGGGGAAGGGAAATAGAGGTAATACAGACTTGTTCCCCAGTATCTTGTGTACCTTGGTGCTGTGTGGTTTGACCAACAGTTTGGCCAGAGAGCTGAAAAGTGAGGATATTTCTTGGTAACTGGAACTGGGAGAAACTTCTCTTTTTAAGCACTTAAGCATGTGAAACTCAACTAGTATGGGGGTTTTGCTGTAAATTTTAAGTAAGCCTGCACTGATTGATAGGTTCACTGTGGTCTGCCAAATTTGGCTGATGTTTCTGTTTTGTTGGTGAGAAGTCACTGAGTTTTGGTCTCATGGAGGGCTCATGAGGAGAGTGCAGGTGAGGAAGACATAAGAAAGAAAAAAAAGATGGTTCCCAGTTACCCCCTGTTTCATATGGAAGAGATTTACACTGCTTTGCCCCATTTTCCTTCACAGCTACCAACATAGCTCCTCTTACTGCATCTTTTCTATACCCATTGGGTTTTTGTGTTAGCACTTTGTTCTTCACCACAGTCCATTAGAATTCCTAGGACATGGAGAAAAAATACTTGAGCAGCAATGAAGAAGGAAAAAAATAGATAGGGAGTCAAAAGACTTCCTTTGGTTCCAATAAACCATGATAACCATAAGACCTCATGCCAATTAAAGCATCAGCCACATCTGAGGGATATGATGTTTTGAACAATATTTATTAAACAATTTTCTACAGATTGTGCTTAGTCTCTTTAAAGTTTACTAATCTGCTCAATTCAGGAAAAAACTGTTAAAAATTTGTCTCCATAAAATACCAGCACTAGAATATATGTATATATATATATGTATAGTATACTGAACTCCTCTTGGTCACATATATGGTACCTTCCCTCTATTTACATTATGGGCCAAGTCTGCTCCTGCATGTTTGCATCTGTAATTGATTGTGGGAGCTATTAATCATCGGTGTGTGTGATAACATTTAGACATCTCTTTGATTTAAGGATGCTATTAAAGCATTAGACTGTAGTAGGGTAAGAGTTTGTCTCTGCAATTAATTGCTCCTGGGGTTTTGCAATAGGTGATTAAGTAGTGGAGCAAAAATCAGTGCGACTTTAAAAAAAAAAAAAAAAAAAAAAAAAGGAAAAAAAAAAACACGTCTCTGGAGTTATGCCCTTCATGCCCTTCTATTCATAGTCTAGATATCGATAACTAATTAGTTCTCTTTTGTATGTACAAGTTGTGAAACACTCTGTGTCCATTTCAGTTTCTGAGTGTTACTGCTGGAGCTTGTAAAAGATATAATCAAAAGTGGGTAAGGTAACTAGAAGGACTCTGCCTCCTGGAAGTTAATTAGATCTCCCTCTGAGTTACACTTCAACAAGGACAGAAGAATGACTTGACTAACTACTAGTACTGGCCCTATTGTGATTAGGATCAGGATTTGTGACAAGATCAGAATTACCTGATCCTATTCAAATCCACCATAATTTTGGACTCATGCTATAATGAGAAGGCATCCCTGTAGGTCTGAGAAATCCTCATTTCTTAAGAGCTGCTCTTAAGGATGTTTGAATCAGTTTTTTAGTAGAAAATTGGGTGAAGAAAATAACAGAAGAAAACATTTTTGAATCTTCAGGGGTAACATTTCATTTGGATTTACTGGTCTCAAAGAGCAGTACTGGGAGGTAATCTGGTTTAGAGTGAGAAGTAAAATAAAACTCTTCTCCAGATGCATTTAGTTGTTTAAAGATCTTCTGATGTTCAGCATGTGAAAGTATTAAATGTATTGAACCAAGATGATGCTGATTCATACAATTACTTTTCACTTACTCCAAAATCCTCCCAGTTATTTAAAGTGTTTTTTCAAACTGGAAGGTCTTTGGAACAAGATCTTGCAGCAATACTAGGAACAAATTTTCATCAGCAAGTTGTTAAATTAGTCCTTTTACTTCACAGGGCTTGTTTTATTCAGTTTTTTCACCTTCTGTGCTGGTTCTTATACAAGGTTGCTGTCATTAACAAACTATTATGTTCCACCCCAGAAAGTAGCTGCATCCCAGATCAGGATGAAAAAAAAAATGTTTTTCAGAGTTCATTGAAATCAAATCATAACACGTAGTAAGTTGCTGTTGTTCTTGTTATGGGAAACAATCTTTCATTTTGAATGTCTCTTTCTTCCCTCTGGGGACATGTCCATCAAGGTGACTGTACCTGCTTCCAGCACCAGACTCAGAGCAGTGCAGAAAATGGAACAAAACAGAGGTTTTCAAATTCCATGCTGACGTCTGGCTGCCAAGGGAGCCTGCCGTGCTCAATTCAAGGGCTAATCCATGACCATCACTCTACTTCAATAATTGCAGAACATTAATGAGTCTGTTTCCTTATTACAGAGCTCAAAATAAGAGCATTGGCATTCCGATTTAGCAGGGAACTTTTAA
This sequence comes from Oxyura jamaicensis, assembly GCF_011077185.1. Lineage (NCBI taxonomy): Eukaryota > Metazoa > Chordata > Aves > Anseriformes > Anatidae > Oxyura > Oxyura jamaicensis. The sequence continues at coordinate 9,902,652 of NC_048905.1, forward strand.
AGTCTTAGCCCAAGGATTGTAAGAGGAATGGATTTTTTTTTTAATTAACTTTGCATTCAAAACTTGTGCTAAACCATCTGTTCTCATGCAAGGGGGTGAGGGAGGGGGAAGCTAGCCACAGATTTTCATCAGCGAGCTGTTAAATTAGTCCCTTTACTTCACAGGGCTTGTTTTATTCAATCTGCCTTTATTAAGAACACAGGTTTGATTCTGCAAGGAACAAATTCTTCTGGTTCTTTAAGGAAAATGGTTTTAAGCAGGGTTTTATTAGGTTGCATTACTGGATAAGCGATACAACATGTTACCAGCGTGAATCATCTGATTTAGAGTGACAAGAAAGGAACTTAAAAAATACCCAGAGCCAAAACATTGGCAAGCAAGGGCTAACAGGGCCAGATTTGATCTGCTTTCGCAAAGTTTTTCTGTTGCAATTGGTAGTAACTGTCTAGGGCTTTTCAATATTTTGACTAAGTCTCTCTACCATTCCTATATTAAGAAGCAGAGAAATTAGGGCCAGACTGCAAGCCTTCTAACCAGACTGAATAGTCGCAGTGAAGTCAGCAGGGCTGCTGATGGAATGAAGCATGATCTGGGAGGAGGTCTAGCACTATTTCATCCTGAGAGGAAAGAGGCATACATAGGTCATCTTGCCTCCGCAGCCAGGACTGAGCCTTACAGCATGCTTGTTTTCTTCCCCTTCTTAAGCCCAGCTTCTGTGAACCCCCTGTGCATGTCTGTGTCTGTGAGCAAACAGGCATTTACAGATCTCTGCCTTTGAAATGATGCCTCCTTAAGCCAGACCAGGTGAGAACAACACACCTGAGAGGCACAACTGAAAATCCTCAGTCTTTTTCAATTGTCTGCATTCAGATTCTTTTTGCTTGGATTATTCAAGTTGTCTCCTGAACCAGCTGACAGGTAACTAGAAGAAGCAGAGAGAGTATTTGTAGAAAAAGAAAATTGATTTCTTAATGAGAAATGATGCAAAAAACTGACCCTAAGTCTCACATAGCATGAGGTCAAAATACATCTTTCTGTTAGCTGAGAGTAACTCTTGTACTGAAGATGGAGTGAAAGATGTATGTGTAGATCTGCAAGTTCAAAGATATCTCAGGTAATCCAGTAAAGGAAACTGAATATTTTGAAAACTTCATAAAACAACAACAACAAAAATAACAGCTTAATTTGTCAAATTTGATATCTTTCAATCTAAAAAATGCCTCTCATCATCATGACAACAGATCTCAGTTTTAGGGTCTAGCCCAGAGTTATCCTCTTTCCTTTAGTAAGTTTCTGAGAATGAAAGGAACTTTTAACCCTGAACTAAAATTCTAAAATTCTATAAGAAAGAAAGACAGACAGACTAGAATTGCTGAAAAGAAATTACAAGGTAAGTTTCTATGATTTAGCAAACCTGTCTATTGAAATTTCAAGCTGTAATATAAAATACACCCAAACCCCCATCCCACAATAAGGCCTGTATAGTTGAAATCTTCTGACCAAACTGAGCTATGAAAGCAGAAGGATGCCTCTCTGGATTTAATTTGTAGACTTAGTCCTGTCCTCCTCAATAGAATTTGCCAAGTCAGTTCCCTCTACTTGTCCCAAATAAGTCTTACAGACAAGAAACAGTAATACAGACTTGCTCAAGCTACAAAGAAAACTCCATAAATATGTTGCCCCTCCTTCAACAGCAATGAAAGGAATAAAAGAAGAAACAAGTTTTGCAGCTGGACTGTCCCTTTGGGATGCAGTGCTGGAGGTTCATACCAGCAACATGTCATTTGTTTAATCTTCTCCTAATCCATTCCCATGTCGAAGCATGGATCTTGTTTATGAAACCAGACCATGGGCAACCTATAGACCTAGAATTTGCCACTGAAATTATGTTAGGAATCATCTTTAAAAATGACGTGGTGTCCTCTCCTAAGTATTGGGAGAAGTCACAGAATACTTTGGTTCAAATTAAATCAAGTTAAGTACTTTTAAACTCTGCATTTTGCATTCCTGTAGATAAATTAGTATCCTTAGAGTGAGATTTTTATATCAATTTTTGCAACCAAAATAGATTTCCCTGTAGTGGAACACAAGCGGAAGAATCAACACCTAACTTAAATACATGAATGTTGCCATGATGTGTTCAGTGTCAAGTTGGGAGGCAAAAAAAGAAAGTGGTAAGGCTCCAGAATAGAAAATATTCCTACATTCATAAAGAAAGTAGAAGTTTTAACTCAATCTTTCAAAATATTCACAAATCCTGCCTGTTTCAGTGTTATGCAGATGACATGCATATATTCATATTTCAGGCTTCATAAAAGAAAGAATGAAAAAAAAAAAAAAAAAAAAAGAAAAAAGAAGAAAAAATCTGGAGAGACCTTTATTGGCTCTCCGTGGGGCCTAGATGTCCATTTTGAGCTTAGGAAATCAGTTTTCTTACCATTCAGTGAATGACTGCTGTCTCAGTTTCATGACTAACTCTCTAGTTTTCCTTTTTGGTGGGTGCTTAGTCATTCAGGATGCTTGACTCTTCTGCATCCTTTCCCTTGGAGGGAACAGAAGAAACACATTACTGCATGCTGCATTTTGTCTGTGCCAACAGGCCAGGAGTGGCTTGGGAATGACAGCCTTGCCTTGCACACTGTTATTAAAGGAATAATGACTACTAATTCTGAGAAGTCCTGGACATTTGACCACGCTTGGTAATGAATCTCTACCAATTTTCTTCAGAGTATGTTGACTATTTCAGCATAAAGAAAAATCCTTAGTGCAGCAGAATGAGCATCTTTAGTCTGAAAAGGCAGGTTTGACTGGAAGGTTTGTTTTGTTAGCTATGGGATTTCAGGGAATTTGATGAGGTAGGGATCCTGTGAAAGGCCACAAATCTATTCACAACATTGCTCCATTACCTTCTTTCTCCAGCCCATTCATATCCAGTGCAATCTCCTTATTACAATATGTAGTAATGAAGGCTATGAAACCCCTGATTTTTTTAAACATCTATTTACATGGAATTTGAACCTTGCTACAAATAAACCATAAAAATGACATTAATAAACACCGGAAAGCAGTAATGATGTGTTACTGCCATAGGAGGGCCAGTTAAACAAGTTAAAGGCTGACACAGTTTTCCAGATGCAGCGTTGCACAATGTGCTTGTTTACCTGGATCCTTCACTCTTGCTCTTACCATCCTCAGATACACAGACAGGTACCAAGGGTGAACACTGAAGAGAACTCAGAAATGTCAAGCTACAGATGGTTTGTTCTATGTAGGTCACTATTTCCCTCCCTTATAATTTATTCTGTAAGAACATCACATCTCTAAATGTCTTTTACTTGTATAACCTTTACCAACCACATTTTTTTAAATAAATTACTTCTGATATTTGAAAATGAGGGTACTTGTTTCTCACCTAGGGTTCTAATCCCTTTGTTTTAGAATTTTCACATAAATATGTTCAGATTGTTCCTCCATTATAGGTCTCATTCCTGTACTTTTCCCATGAATCACAACAATTTAAAATAAGTTATTCTCTTCTTGAAACAACCAGTTTGCAGAGCTTTTCTGTTGCTCGTCCCACTGAGTCATTCTTTCCCATTTTCACCTTGGAAGCTTTGATTTCTCTTCATTCTATGGTGATTGCTTCCTCTGTTTACTTGTGTAATATAGTCCAATACTGAAGTTTAGGAATGGTTTTAGAAAAGTGGATGAAATTATGAACAAAGTTTAGTATTTCTGAAGAAGACAACAGCAGGGTTAGGATTTATATTTGATTGATCTGATAAATTTTACTAAAGTAAATTCCTACAGTGTCAGCTATTGTCATTCCTATTACTGTGTATCATCTATTCAGAAGAGAATTCTGTGACTGCCCTGAATTTGGTCATGTTTATGAAACATTCTACCAGGTACTAAAATAAGACAACATTTAGATTGAAGCTAAATTAATGTTCAACTTATTATTGAAAAAAATCTAAAATCTAATTTTTATTTTTTTTAGAAAGCTTTTTCTCCCTACTAGCATGGAAGTGACAGAAGTTATGAATGAAAATTTGATGAGTAAAAAGTTGTGTTGGTTAATAGGCAATGGACTTACTGGGGCTGTTAACTCACAATTTAATAATGAGGCAGTTCCTTGGAGAAGCTCAGTTAACTTAAGATCCATCCATGCTTCCACATCTAGCCAGTTTCACTGAAATTATGGTAATTTGGAAAAGTGTAGTTATATTATAACAGATCTAAGACGCATATATTTACTTTAACTAATTGCAGTGAGGAGTTTTGAACATATTTTTCTGAAGTCTTGTTAAAATTATAAACCAGTTGTTCTGATCTCATTTGCAAGTTCAAGATTCCTGAAAACGCTATTGCTGCTAATTCATGATTTTGATATAGCCACCATTTTTTTCCCAGTACCAACCAATTATTCATATAAGGGATGATGGTACAAATAATGAGTTTCTCCCACTTGTGCCCTGATGATTATCTGAATCCAAGTATTCCTTCTGCTAGTTGCAGTTTTGCCTCATGTTTTCTGACAGTCAAATCTGCAGCTTTTGAGGTGGGTATTGATCAGCTTCTCTGCACAGAGTTTTGTTTATTTATTATTTATTTGGTGGCTAGGATCCCAGATTTCCTGCAATGTAAAAGTGCTTAAGAATATAATAGAGGTGTAGAATATACTTACAGGGTGCACTTGCTAGCTGAGTGACAGCTAACAAATGTTAGCCTTCCCTTTAAAACATCAGACACAGATGTGCTGAAAAGTGTGGGTGACCCTCTCAGTGGCCCGCACATCTCTGTTTTAAAAAATGGACAGGAAGCTCAAAGAGGAATAAAAGCAAATGGATCAACCGTGTGTCTGTATCATGGCTGGTTTCTTTCCTGTGATTTCAAAAGAAGATTTAATTTATCAATCATCTGAACTGTTACTATATCTTCTGGTTTCTTAGAAGGTAGTCACTGAATATTGGAGCAACACTGTGATATTCAGTTTCTAAATCCAACTTCCCTGTATAAGTTATCTTTGGAGATTTCTTTCCTTCTTTCACCAGTTCTTCTCCTTAATCTTAGGAACAAAACACAAGGTTCAGCCCAGAAACTGCCTCCTTTCTGTGGAGGCAGCCTGGGAGCAGTAAAGGAATGCACATAGCTTCAGATGCAATGATCTGTCTCGGTTTTATTTGGCCATATTGCCACACTGGCTTGATTTATTTACATCAAAAGTATGGAGAAAGGTAAGAGACAGGGACTGAATCTTATCTCACATTTATACCAGAAGAGGATTGGAGTCATGAGCACAAGCCATTAATGTTACAGGGCTTCATGTTGTCATGGAGTTAGAGAGAAAGGCTGTATCTCCCTCTCTCTTTGCACTTGGTCAAATAGTCCATGAGCCTTGCTCCTCCCATTTCCTTCTTCACCTTTCTTGTCTCCATTCCCCTAGGGTCCTAGCTTCTACTGACTGACCTTTAAAAATGCAACAACAATAATTATCCTATAATTAGACACTCTAAGTCACATTGTTGCTAAAGCTGTCAATGTGGGAAGGAAGCAAGCAGTGCTTAGGGTAAGAGTTTAAGACTTTTTTCATTGTCTCACCAGAGGTATTTGTGCCAAGTCCCTGGCATTTCATTAGGTGGTTGTTGGAGTTCCCTTCTAATTGCATCTCATAAGTTAGCGATTGCTGCTCCTGACTCAGTGGTTGTCTGTCTCCAGTCCACAGAGACAGAGAGTAAATGACATTCAGGGTTTCAGCACATTTCAAGTTCCTGCTACCATTATGGCCATTGACAAATGTAACCGTCCAAACTCATTGTGATAGTGCTCTACCACCCATATGGCATCAGAGGTGCACCTCAGTCTTCTGATTTTCACACCAGAGCCTGGAATGCATGTTTGATTCTGGCAGGTGGCACATGTGTGCAGTCTATATGAAATCCAGATACCTGGCAAATAATTCTTGGCACTAATAATACTGTAGAAGTGTCCCAGGTATGACAAGGTTTGGAAGAACAGCCCTGGATTAAAGACATAGAGTTCATCTAGTCCATTCTTCTAAACATGGGCAGTCCACCTCTAAATTACTTAGCAAGGTATTGTGTATAAAAGCAAAGAAATATGTGACTTACTTAAAGTCAGGATATATACATATTTTTTTTCCTCTTGTCTTTCGTGTCCTTTGTGGGCAGCTGTCAGGGTGTAACAAATTCCTCCACCACCTTTATGACTTGAGATGTGCAGCAGGACTTCTCTGTCACCCACTCCCTGGTTGCTTCTTCCTCCATTTGCCTTGCAAAAATATTGTTTCTTTTTCTTTTTCCCCAGTTTAATTTTGCCTGGGCACAGTATGTCAAGTGGTGTCTGCAAAAATACACAGGACGGAATATTTGATTTTCTCTCTTTGTTGTCCGCATTTCAACGTCTTGCTGCTTAGATTGGCTATCCAAACTTCACAGTAAAAATATTATTAATAAAATCACACTTTCATATAATACTCTGCCTAGATACCAGATTTCTCCTGGCTCTTACTTACGCTTGCATTATTGATAAGCATCAGGCAAAAGAAGGGTCCCTAGGTTAAATCTATATTGCTTTGAATTTCCCTTCTATGCTTAACATCAGACGCCACCAACACATCTTGAACTGATTTAAGGCCCTGGGGTGTTACTCAGTGCCATTCAAAACACAGCAAGCCACTTTCCATGTGCTGGGGCCACTAGGGCTCGTTAGAATGGCATTTTTAATAAAACTTAAGTGTAACTACAACATTTTGTGGCTCCACTCTCCAGATAAACCACTATGTACGTCATTCCCTGCTTCACCTCCCCATTTACACACCCACCAGACTTTTGACCAGCCGGCCAAATTCATTATGGGTGTAAATCCATTGCAATCAATAACATTCCTTCTGCTTGACACTTATTGTAGGCAAAAGTTTCCGTAGGGTTGTTTGCGTGTGTCTTTTTTTAACCTCCTATAACAAATGAGGTCTTGAAACAAAGCCCTGAGTGCTATTATTCAGGTGAGGCAATGCAGGAACATTAAAAACACTGTTTTCAGATGCAGCTGTTCTATGTTACAGTTCTTTTCTAGTTGAGAAAGGACTGAGCTGTTAATAATGCCTGAACCTTTTCCTTTTCTTTGAGTAAAATAAAAATAAAATAAAAAAAATCACTCCTACCCAGTACAATGGCTACTCAGCAAGAATATTTTCAGGGTTCACAAAAGAATCCTCTGGTGCTGGGATAGAGTGGCAATAACTAACATATAAAATAACATAAAAATAAAAATAAAATAAAACATGAAATGACACCAATGTTAACTGTGCTACTGGTGGAAACCAAATTTTGAAATGACCATCTGCCATTTGTGTAGACAATGACACCCAGCTAAGTCAGGGCAGAGCTTCCTGAAACCTTTCCCTTGGGAGCTGAAAGGGAACTGGAGAGGAATTAGCCCAGCCAGAAATTCAGTTGCTGCAGCAGAACCCTCAGCATCCCTGTTTCCAGCAGGAAGTTTTGCTTTGGTTTTATAGATAGTAAAATTCTGCATCTCCTCTTCAAGCTTGCAGATGATGCCCCTTAATCAAGTTTGTTTTGTTTCTGCTTTCTGTTTTTCTAGCCTTGTTATTAAACCTTGTGTGTCACACATGGGACAAAAGTATCAATACAGGGATGCCATGAATGTGAATCACCATGTGCCCTGTGGGATTCAGATAAATGGACTGAATCACACTTTCTTCACCTCTCCACCACACTTTTCAGACCTCAGATAAAGGATAAAATATTGTTGTTTCCAAGTGGTTTTGCCCTGATCAGGAAAGAGCAAAGCTGAGATTTTTTCTCATACAACTAACTGTCTGGTGCTTCCTAATGGCCTTCACTGTCAGCAGCACCTGGCAGAGTCTGTGCAGTTTTGGGTTTTGGCAAGGACTCTCTCTTTGTATATAGATAGCTACACACATACAGCTTCTAGAAGAGTTGTATTGCAGCAATAAATACATGACTGACTATGTGGTGGATATGCCGTTCCCCCCTTTTTCCATCACAAGCAGTTCTCCCTGATGAGTGCTGCTCTTCCACAGCTGGTGGGGAAGGGAGATGCAAACTCCTGCATGGCAGAGCACTTGGAGTCAGCAGCCAGCACCATAGCTCCCAGCTTACACAGTTACCACGCGATGCTGTTTAATACCAGACCAATGAGGTGAATAAAACCTACAAAAGTTTATGGTGTGTAAATTACTGTTGCACCCTGCCCTCTGCCTCTGTGCTGAACTGCCTGCACCAGGGATGTATAAATGAAAACAGTCCCTTTCCATGCAAGACAGCGGGAGTTTCGGGGGCTGGAGAAATTACCGAGCAGTTATAGTGGGGTGGGAAGTTGGAAAAAATGTCCCAGCCAGTTCAGGCTCTCGATATCCCATCCTCTTAGCATCTGACTCTCAGGCATCTTTGTAAAGGGACTTCTCTGGAGAGCCTGAGCTGGAGGTCTTGGGTGTCCTGCTAAGCTCTCAGCACCAACAGCAGGAGCAGTGAGCAGCATCATATCCTTTGGGAGAGAGAAGGGAAGCAAAGCAGCGAATAGGGGCAGCAAGCAGCTAATTCAGGGCTTTGAGCAGAGGATAAGGGTAAGGAAACCAAACATGCTTTGGAGGAGAGCTCTAATGGAGGCTCTGCATTACAAGGAGTTGTTTTGCCTCTTCTCAGCTTTCAAAAATGTCACTGTTGTGTAACCTGAATAGCTGCTGGCTGTCCTATATCTAACATATTTGAGAAGACTGGAAAATTCTGTTTCAGAGTATGTAAAACTACCAAGGAAACATGCCATTGTAGACAGGCATCTACAATTCTGCTCAACACATGAGAAGCGCTGGCAGCTGCTGTGTTATCTTTGGAGCCATTGCACAGTCTGTCAAACTGAAAACACGACAAAACATTTTGAGTAAATGCTGAAACTTTTATGATCTCTTGGGGGGAAAAAAGTTTCAGATAGTGTAATCTGATGAGTGTGGTACAGATGAAGAGATAGACAATGCCTGTTAGAAGATGCATATGCATGTTGTAAAACGAGAGGCTATATCTGGCTCCATGCTTACAATAAGATCTGTGAGCACAGATTCCTTTAACTATTCAAAATCCTGCTGTTCTAAGTAGAACTGGAGCGACTTTCTGAAACATACTTGTTTGGAAGAGGCACACCTTTTCAAAAGCTGGTGTCAACCCTGGGTGGCTCGTGTGCTTTTAGTAGATGAGTACCTTCAGACATGTCATTTCTCTTCCAGTGCCTCTGTTTCCCTTTCTGTAAGACAAAGATAGTAAAATCACTTGCATCATGAAGAGTTTCGGTATTGAAAATATGTTCTGTCTGGGGCAAAGATTTGTTGTTCTCATATTTCCAGATACGTAATAGGCCACTGCAAGTTTAAGGAAGCATTCTGAGGTGTTAGTTAAAAATAGTTAAAAGTATTAAGAAAAAAAAAAAAAAAAAAAAAAAAAAAAAAAGTAACTTGGAAACATCCAGGGGCTATGTTTTAAAAATAAACTAATATGTAGCTATAGCAAATAGCAAGATTTGCCAACACTCTCAGAGAGCTTGAAGACCTACAGATAAGGCTGATCCTGCTGAATCCAAGGGAATCATAAATGCTGGGCATCTTTCAGAATCAGGCCCTCCTATTTCAGTGCAAAGGGAAGAAGCAACTCTCAGCATCACATCAGCCCCTGCAGATGTGGTCTGCTTAATGGTGACTGCGTGCAAATGCATGGCTCACAGACAATCAAACAGTTGTTCAGCTGAAACTGGGCAGAGGCAGAAAAACATCAAGTTAAAGGTCATCTGCAAATCTCTCATTTTCTCCCCTTGCTTTGCCTCCCACAGAGCTTGTGAGTTTGTCTCATCTTTCTGTGAGTTGTGCCAGCCCTGTGCTTTGCTGGCACGCTGGCTGCATCATTGCTGATGAGCAAAGAGGTTCTCATGTAGACACTTTGCACAGTCAATTAGTAAAGTAATTGAGTGCTCTTTGGGATGAAAGGTATAATACACATACAAGATTATTCACCATTTTCATTACATACCATATCCGGGAAGATGCAGGAATGCGATGCATCTAGACACTTCACGGTGAGGTAACTCTGAATGACCTGCTTTTCTTCATTTACATCTGACTCAGTATCATTTGAATACTGTGCTTTATGTGTGATATTGCCTTATTGCTTTTACAACACCCAGAAGAAGACTAGAAGAGCCAGCAGGTCTCTGCCCTCAAGAGTTTGTTTTATCTGAGAGAAAATGAGTGGAAGGTAATACACAATAGGGAGGAGATGGGTGGAGACCTTGAGATGGTTGGACTGCAGTATAATCATTATTATTAAAGTCCTTATGGATATCATGGGAGAAATTAGTCTTAGGTAAGGATTTGAATGGAATGAGACTAGCTGCTTAGCAGACCAGAATAGGAAGGCTGTTTAAGCAGAGAAGGGTGGTGTAGGGAAAAGATTGGGTTTACATACATATATATGTGCATATATGCATATAATTAATTATGGTTATATATATGTTTTATGTATGTAATGTTATATAGAAGATGATATCACCCAGACCAGTCTGTAGAGGCATAATTGAATGGATGGCACACATCCCTTTTGGAAGCATCCCATCATGTCTCCTCTGTCTGAGACTGCTCAGAAATTTTTAAGGTCAAGTTTTCAGAAGAAATGAATCTGCTGGGCAAAAGTGGCAGTTTCTAGATGTCACCCAGTTTTGGCACCTCTCTAATGCTTGTGTTTCAGGACATGTGGAGGTTTCCTGTACTGTGGAAAATAGACAATAGTTGTGTCATCTGGATTAGACAATTTGTTTTGGTATCCTCATTAGGCTTGAAAAGTGCCAGTTAAAAATACTGGGCTACTGAGCTGCTCGAGTCCTCTGCCACTGGAGTGCACAACATCCAACACTAAAGCTCTCTCTTGTGGTCGTGATATGCAAATACATGGACTTTATTAGAGGCAAATGCGGTTCATAAACCACTTCAGCAAAACACAGAGCTCGTGAGGAGTTGAGAAATCATGTCTTAATTTTATGTTTAACTACGCTGACAGTTTCTACTCCTACTTCTAAACTGAGGATGTTTATTATGGAAATTATTGGCATCTATTACTCTTCCAGCATCAAATCTGTTACCTGAGAAACTCCATCCTTTTAAATGAGAGGTTGCATTTTTCACATCTATCACTAAAATATTTTTTAAAAAGCTAATTCAGGTGTTTATAACCACAACCTTTCCACCGTGTTTGAATATCCAGCTTAGTTACAAGAGCAATTTTGCTCTCACTGGCTTTGATTCCCATTGCTGAAGCCTTGCTTGCATTTGCGTGCCGAGCCTCTGCAGCCACGAGGGCCGGGAGAGCCTGGGAACAGCGAGGAAGTGCAGCGTGAGACAATGAATATGGAAAACAACTGGACACCCATTAGTCCTGCAGAAGCAGAACCTGTTCCCCACAGATGAAAGCTGACTCATGTGACATTTTTCTGACAGTGAGCACTGTCCCTGCTGATTAAGAATTTGTCTGATCAGATAGTGAAAGTCCCAGAGAGCTACCATGTCATCTCCTGGCGGTGCTGATGCTTCATGCCGCTGGGAATCCTGGTTTGTCTGAATCTCTTTGTTCTGGCATCAAGCTGGGTTTGAGTTTGGACTTTCCTTGTCCAGAGGGGAGCTAGGAACAAAACGCTATGAACAGATCTGGATTAGTTTACAGATGCTCCCTAAATGCCTTGAGGTGGTAAGAAAGTCTCCAGGGGCAGTAGTGCATGGGCTTCCCTGCTGCTTAGCGGTGTCAGAGGTGAAAGTGCTGAGCTGCCCTGAGCCCATCTGTCAGATCAGTGGGGACTGCAGCACAACATGAAGGCTATCTGCCAGCCCATGATGGGAAATCTCTCTCGCTCTGAGCAGTGCCAAGGTGCTGCTGCATTCACTTTTCTTCCTGATAAGGAAAACAAAAGAGGAAAAAATCTTCCACGGGGACTGAGGCACAGAGAGAATGGAAATGTCTCCTTCCAGTAAGAGAGCAGAGAGGATGTTGGAGACAGGGGAGGGACTGAAGGAGCCTGTGAGCCTTACCAAAAGTGCAAGGAAAAGTGGCACAGTGGATGCTGTTTTGGGTGAGGGTTGAGCTCTGGAGCCGAATAGGCTCCCCACAGCTGCGACCACTGCTCCCTGACACCAGGGACTTGTGTAAGAACTGTACACCCCAAAGAAGCCTCAGTCCCAGAGCAAGCTGTCACTGTGCAAACATTTTTTTTTTTTTCTGTTGAGTACATAATAGAACTTCCTTCTTCTTCCTTCTTCCTTCCTTCTACACTGAAACACAGCTCTCCTTTTCTTTATATTATGATCCCAGCAGCTCTCAAACAAAAAAGCATTTTTAATGGGAAGTTTTGAAAGCCTAGAGCTCCATGTCTTCCGTGGCATTCAGAAAAAATGAATATTTTCAATATTTTAAAAAGTGTTTTGAAACTTTCATGAGATTTGAAATGCTGTAGACTTATTGCTCCATTTTCCTTTTTCCCATTCTGTTATTCCATGCCACAAAATGGATGATGTTCAGATGATTTCCCTTTTCCTATTTCATGTTCAGTGATGTTAAAACTTGATCAATTTTGCAAAGTTAGGTTGTGACCAAGCAAATAAAATATCAATAAAAACAAATAAGTAAAAGGCTATTTTCTTTCCTGACATTGAAAATGCAAAATAATTGTTAAGGTTGGATTTTGGCACTTTTATGTGTTCTGTAGGTATTTTGGTTGTTTTCCAAAGGGCCATCTAAATTAGAAATATAGTGTTTCAAGTGGACAACTTCAACCAGTTCTGATTATCTAAATCATGGAGGGGTCACTTACACACTAACAGAGCCGACTTTTTAACACAAATCTGCAACTTGAATCAAGATGGCAGGATGAGGCTGCACTCTGTCTTACTGCAAAACTGCTTATTAAAACTCATTTCATTTTGAACAACGCTTTTATTTTCCTTATTGTTTTAAAACAAACAATAATTTTTCATAGATAATTACAAAATAACAATTCAAAAAGACTGGAAGAACGGGTCTGTTGAATGAATGTGAGCATACCTGTGATTGTTTTGAATCACTCCTGCTTTGGCAGAAAGGGACAATTTAAAAGATTGACGTGCACGCAGGGCTTCATCCTCTGAATCACTGGCTCCTTTTAATGGCAACTAACAGCTAAACTGGGTCAGAGAGTGCTTATTAAAGGTGAGGAAGCTCTTAGCCCCTGCCAGGGCTAGATCCTTTGTCTTGTGTTGATCCAAAACATGGCATAGATGATCGGGAAAGACTTAACACACAGAAGCATGATAGTGGGGTCAAGAAAACAAAGCTAACAGGCATGCAAAATGAAAACTGGGAATGCTGCTGACTTCTTTGAAAAATTAAGGCACAACGAAAGGCTTTCTTGATTAAGTTTCTTTAGAAGTTAATTTACCAAAACATGCTGTGTAGACAAGAAACGTGAAAAAACATGATCATCTCCCATATTGTGAGAGTTTTTTTTTGTCCCCAAGTTAAAACCCTCAACAGAAAATGTCAGAAAAGCATCACATGAAGCATCAGCAGAGTCCCCTCAAAGCACACAGACTTCAGTGGGCAGTCCTATTCATCAGCTCTGTTATCCTCTGTGGACTCTGTGGACAAGGAAAAATGAGCTTTGAACTTCTCAAACTCTGAAGCATATTTGTGAGCTGTTTGGGTCTGTGCTGCAACCATGTCAGTATTGCTTTGGAGAGCTGCAGCTGAGCCAGGCAGACACAGCACAGCCAGGGCTCAGCACAGTTAATGGGGGTCAGAAACTAATCTGCTGAAAAACCTCAAAACTGGACCAGCACCCACCCTGATCATGGAGAAATGGGCAAGTTTGCCTGCTCTTTTGGGATAAAAGTGTTCTGGTCCTGATCCATAGCTGGGGAAGCCACATGGAGCTACCTTCCAGTCCTTTTCCTGCAGCTATGTTTTTAAAGAAAAATGTATGGTCTAAGAAAAAAAAAAGAAAAAAAAAAAAAAGAAAAAAAAAAAAAGAGAGAGAGTGAGAAAGGAAAATCAAATTAGAATTCAAAACATGTTATTACAATAAAGCCAATATTTCAATATTTTTTCTATTTGGACATATGTCTTTATGCCCTTTCATAGAGCATTTTTTGTTAACAATAGCAGAAAATCTCAGACCACAGAGATCTGATTTTTACATGAAGCGATTCATTTATTAAGGTCTGATTTTTTTTAAAAAAAAGACCTACTCTGTAATTTTCCTGGTGTTGTTTTAATTTGGAGCTGAAAATGGAAATGATTATGAATGGCATAGTTGACAATAGAGTTTACAAAGAGATTATTACAGTTATTATTAGTGTATATATTCAGCCGGACATATGTTTGGATAGTAGACCTGGTTTTTCTTCTTTGTATTGTAACACCCCATGAACAACTCACATATGTTAGTGGATTATTTTGTGCTTGTTCAGAAAAATGCATATGGAAAAACAAACACTTGTGTTTTGCCAGAAACACAAGAAACTGCTGACAAACAGCTCCAAAGTTGGGCACAGGTGATTTAAATTTACCAGTAACACTGTCTTCATAAATGTTGACTTTTGAAAGTATGAGAGGAATGAAAGGGAACATTTCCTTGGTTTAATTCCCTGGTGTCATTCCTCATCATAATGCAATTTAAGCACTGAGTTTTATATTGTTGCTTTGCAGGTCGCCTGTTTTTAAAGGTACACTGTCACATAAAATCAAACAATGCTTTACCTTTGCAATGAATAACACTTCCAGCTACTAAAACTGATTGTTAAAATGCCATGTTAGCTCATTCTATAAATCACTAGTGAAATCGTGACCATACTGAAATCAATGGAGGTTTGCCACTAGCTCCCATGGGGCCAGAATTTAGCCTCCAGACTTGATGAATACCCAGAGCGAACAATATCTCCAATTACTTTCTTAGGTTGGGTAAGTGCATTCCTCACTCCTGTTCCTTTCCTGCTTTCATTGTCCCCCACATCTTTGATGGGGCACTTGGGCTGCTGGGTCGTCAGTGTGATGAGCTGCCAAGAGGCAGCCTGATACATGGGTGGTGAGGAGCTTCATCCTGCAAACACTTCAGCACATACAGCGCTTTATCATAGAGGTGATTCCATTGGAGCCGTAGGCCAGCTTTTTCATAAGTGACATAGCTGTGGCTGAAGTTATTACCCATTTTACATCCATGTGTCAGACTCAAAAACAAAGCACAAAATGTTTTCTCTTTTCATTTACTAAGGGAGTGAGTAATAAGCTCAGTACTTATTTATGTTGCCTTAGACAATGAGGGGAAAATATTTTGCTCTTTGTTTTTGCCCAAATCATTCTAATTGCCTTCTGGAAAGTCCTCTTCATAAAAGGAAAACACATTTGAAAGCATAGCTGGGAATTTCATCACTTATAGATTGAAAAAGCATTTGTTCCTCTAATCAAGCTTTCCAGGACTGATGTGTTCACTACAATACTCATACTTCACCTAATTTAGATAGCAATCATGTCTATTTAATGCCATTATTTAAAAATTAGAAATAAGTCTGAGACAAATCCTCAGATCTTACCTCCCCATAGCTCCAGCAAGTTTTGGCCCAAACTCAGTAGTTTATACTCTTATCACATACAAGCTTAAGGAGAAGGAGTGGGAAAAGGAGAATTGAATGTCATAGCAAGGCATCAGCTCTGTGTCTTCCTTTGTGACTGTCATCCCAGGATCAGGAAGCCAGGCAGTTTGTCTCTCTGCTACCTCTGCTGCTGTTGAAAAAAAAAAAAAAAATGGGATGCAAGCAGCACCCTGCCTCAGACTCGTCAGAGTCCTTTGAACCGGGACTCCTGCAGGTACGTGGGGTAGAAGTGTTCCCTTTAAAATGCTTCTCAATACAAGTCCACAGGCTTATTTCATTGCTGTCTCAAAGCCTGGAATCAAACACAGAGTGTATCGGATGTCTCCAGCAGCAACTAAACTCATGCACTCTTGTAAATCTCCCTTGTAATCCCCCTGCTGCTGACACTTTATTAGCCAGGCATTCCGGGCTGTGCTTTACTGGGGCACCTCTAAGTGATTGCAGATGGTATTGCTGTGCTAGGGTTCAGATGTGCTACCAAATAGCTGTCTTCATATTTTCCATGCTCTGCCTCATTTGTCAGATTGATTTTAACCCTGTTGTGCTCAGGACATTGCCCACCTCAAGTAAGGAGCCATAGGAGGACTGTACACTGAAGCAAACGCCAGGTATTTTCAGTGCTGTGTGGATACTCCTCTCTGCTGTACCAGGGAAACTCCTTGAGTTTAAAAACTCATTGCATTGAATCACCAGCAATAAATGCTGAGCAGGGTGAGGGGACGTGTCAGTCTTTGAGAGCACATCAGTGGTTGGAAGGTGGGAACTGCACAGAGCTGCCCAATGCAGCAGAGATAAGAGGTGATGAATCAACACCATGTACGTTTGTTGGCTCAGATGCTGCATAGCTCCAGCTCTCAGCAGGTCTCATTAGTGCACATACATTGGCTAAGCCAGGGGAAGTTTCTGGATTAATAGTTCCTATTAATGTTAACATAAATACATTGCATCCAGACCTAAACTGGCTTGTAACACCCATACCCACCTGGATCTCCGCTCCGAGCTGCCCTATGCTTTCAGCTCTGGGTTGGTGCAGGAGGGTGAATTGCAGTTTGCCCACAGCCCCTCTTGCTGGGATATCTGCACTGAGAGCACACAATGCTGTCTCATTTCCTATCTACTCTTGACCCAAGCATCTTCCGGGCATCTACACAGAAGGATACTGAAAAGCTGACTTTTCTATCTCTCTGTGCCTTTCAGTAACAATGATTCTTCAACAGATACATTCCTAGCGAATACAGGCTGGAGGTCTGGGCTGCCCCTCCAGTCTTTACATTCTGTGCTGCAAATCCTGCATAATCAGAAGGTCCACTGTGCTGGGCAGGATAACTGCAGTCTCACACCTTTCTTAACAAACTGGAGTCGGCACAAGCCACAGTGTAAACATATATATTTTTCTCTTCATATTAGTATCAAATTAAGGCTCTTGCACTGCTTGTTTTTTTTGGTTTGTTTGTTTTTGTTTTTATTTTTTTCGGAATTGTGTATGTGCAGCTGAATGTGTTTTATTCATATATGATGGCTTTACTCATATAAGATAATGAGAAACCCAGATGGTATCTGCAAGTACTTCAGAATTAACAGCTATTTGTGACTAATGGCCTTTTGGATTTCAGGTTGGCGAAGCAAAGCTGGTTAAAGGAAGCCATGTTAGAAATTTCCTGGAAATGGGCATACATTCCAAGCAGTATCCAGGGAATCTGTTGTCCCAACACTAGAATATTCAGCATATAAATTGCTTAAAAGGAGATTTTTTTTTTTTTAATCAAGGTACAGTACTTGTATATTTTAAACCATTAGTTTAACTAATTGCTTTGCCCAAGAAATGCATGATGCAACCATTAAAATATTTAAGAAAGGCTCATAATTGTCTAGTGAAATGTATACTACTGTTTTTATAACAGCTATTTTATAGAAGCTCTGATTTCTCTGATTAAATTGAGTATAATAAAGACAGCAAGCTTGGAACAGACAATTTGTGTCACCTGTGTTTCCAGATGGGCCACAGCATGGAAAGGCTTGCTCATCTTCACTATTAGTTTAGCTCTATTAACCCATATTGCCTGGAGTAACTAGGTGCCTATCAAACAAGAGCAACGGGAATTTCACTTATGATTCATTCTTTTTCCATCCGTCCAAGCAAGCCCTGCTAAGCTGCTTTACTCCATAAACTGGACTGCACAAGTAATATGATGAAAAGCATCATAATTTATGTCCTGAAGAACATATGTCTTCCATATTGATATGTTAGCAAGTCCCAGATTTTGGCTAAAAGGTTTAGCCAAGTTAGGCATATGTGTTATTGTGGTTAATATGAATTTGTTCTCTACATATGGGCAGCAGGCTGATCTCACATCTTGTACTCAACAAGACTTACTGTATTATCATGGATGATTAAATACACATAAATTAAACATGCAGCCAACAGTGGCTCTTTTACTAGAAGAACATTGTTGTTTGTGCATTATTACAGCCAGATTTTCAAAAGAAATCACCTCCCAGCTAGACTCCAGAAGAAGCAGTCTGATTTTTAGAGCAACTCAACATTTTACATGCTGAGCTCCTGAATATTTGGCAACAACTACAATTCTACTCCACCATTCTTTTGACCATAGCTCATGGTAATATATTGACCATGAGATCTTCTGACATTTCTTATGATCCTATATTTTTCTGTCTATGAAGACATGTTTATTCAGATTGAAAAGGAAAAAACATTCTCCAGTACTGTGGGGAATTGAGAAGCTGATGGTATCTCCTGCTGTGTTTCTATGTGCTGTATAGTTTTGATCTCTGTTACCAAATGTTTTAAGCAAATCTTTTCTGTGTGTTGTGGGCTATGTATTCCATAGCTGCTAGTTATCCTACCAACTTTATGGACCAAACATCTATTACATAGCTGTAAGGAAATGAAGAGGACTGAACTCATGTAGTGGATTGCTTTAAACCGTGTAGGTATACTGCCTTATGCTGCTGGTGAACTGATCTGATCTTTTGCATGTTAGTGGACCTCAACAATTATCTTTAGTTGAAAAGATATAGACTTTGTCCATTTGGTGCAGAAAAGCCAGCTGTATTTTTTTCTGTTGAAAAGTTCTTGGTTGTGGTGTCTTTGATATTCATTTTTGGAAGCAGATCATTCCAGTAGAACGCAAAATTGCCTACACAGGGAGCATTTCTGAGGAATATGCCAGTGCAAAATAGGTTTTTCTATGCCATTAGCATGTGGTTATGCTAATAGAAGATAAAAAAGAAAAAAACGCAGATACCTTACTTAGCTTGATATATACTACACTACATAAAGTGTGTAGTAGCCCAGCATTAGCGAATTTTTTTCTAGAGGACCTTACTGTGATAGCTTGTACTGGGTCTGGCTGGGATGTTAACTTTCCCTGCAGCAGCCCATACAGTGCTGCGCTCTGCACTTGTAGCTAGAACAGCAGTGGTATCACACCAGTGTTGTGTCTGCTGCTGAGGAGTGCTGGCACAGCATCAGGACTCTCTCTGACCCTCCTAGGGGGTGGGCAAAAAGTGAGAAAGAAACATCAGCAGGGCAGCTGACCTAAACCAACCAAAGGGATATTCCATACCATATGATGTCACACTCAGCAATAAAAGGTGGAAAAAGGAAGAAGAGGGGAGGGGTGGGCTCTCGTTGCGAAAACGTCTGTCCTCCTCCCGAACACTGGCTACGTGCGTTGAGGCCCTGCTTCAAGGACGTGGTCAAGCATCGCTCATTTGTGGGAAGTAGAGAGTAATTTCTTTCCTCTGCACTTCCACATAGTCTTTACTTGTTTTGTTTAGTTATTCCCTTTCCCCCTCCCTTTTCCCCTTTCCTTTTTTTTCCCTTTAGTTGAATTGTTTAATTAATAATAATATTTCCTTAATTATATATATATATATATATTTCCCCTCTTTAATTAAATCATCCTTATCTCAACCCGTGAGTTGTTCTTTCCTTTACTTCTTCCCCTCCTCATCTGAGGAGGGGGAGTGAGAGAGCGGTTGTGGTGTTCAACTGCCTAGCACGGTAAAACCACCACATAGCTACAGTAAGAAAACAAACAAACATAACTGTTCTGATTTTTTTTTTACCATGCCAAAGAAAGATGGCAATGTAATATTAGTAATATTACTAGGCTAAAGGAAGAATATTCAGATCACTAAAGACTGATAAGCTCTGCATGATCTAAGTGAAATGTGAGGTCATATCTAATGTTACACTTGTATCTACATATGGCAAATATGAATATGGGCAGTGCAAACATAAAAAAGTAATATTGTCCATTTTGCTTAGGTATATTTGAGACTTTGGGATTGTGTGGGTAGGTGTCCATACTCCATATGATTGAGCTCTGGTCCTGCAAGATATTACAAACAGGTCACCAGCATAATGGATCTTAATAAATCTGTTTCCTTAAGATTTTCCATAATTATTGTTGGACCTACTTTTGCTCTTATGTCAGCAGAAAATGAGACAAGAAGATTTAAGTCCTTCTGTACCTGGGAAACAGATGTAAAATTGCTTTGCTTACTTATGCAAGTTTTAATCAATGATTTCAGACCCACAGAACACTCTCCAAAGCCCATCATCTGCCACATCAGCAGGTCAGAAAATACCATGTTCCTAAAGAAGCAAGTTAGAATAGGAGTATGGAGAAATTATTTTCCACTTTTTTTGAGACCTTCCTCCACATTTCCTGCTTTCCTTTTCCCTTGAGGCCTCTGTTGAGAAGCATTGGGTAATGCCTAACCTAAATGTTGCTTTAGTCACACACCACTAGTCACCCAGAAACCATCGAATGTTATTAAACTGCAGTCATTTCTCCTTGGGTTCCATCAATTATCAAGACTAATGGTAGAAGGGTTCAGCCAAGGTTAGAGCACGTGTATGTCTCTGGGCCATGGGGAGCTCTGTATCACTGCTCTGAGCCGACATAGAAGGCACTGTGGATTTCACTGCTTCTGGGGCCATAAATCGAGAAACATGTAAGTTCCAGTGATTCCTAACTCTCCACGTAGAAACAGGGAGGGAAGGAGGATAATCACCAGCTAATGCCAGCAAAAGACTTCTGAGAGCAGTACACAGCAATTTCTCTGATCTGGAATATATCAGCAAGTTTGTTGCTAAACCAGACCATTTTGTCTTTATTTATGTGCTTATCAGTTGCATTTCTCTTTTGAAGTGTTTTCTTCTCTGTGTGTTTCTCTTTCCATCACTGGCACAGATCTTAAATTTGTCACTGTTGTGAATCCACCAAACAAACACCGAGCCTTAGGACTCTGAGGACGGGGAGGAAGGATGAGGATCTGGGAGGGCAAGGGCTGAAGATGAACAAACTGAGATCTGTATGTCAGTCCTTGTATCGATCTCTTTCCATCTTTGCTGTTCTACCACCTCCTCATCCATGGCTCTGCTGCAGTTATGGCTTTGGTTGCACATGTCAAACCCATTCCCATAGACCTTTGAAAAAGGAAAGGACTTCAATAGCTTCAGGTATGCACCCTCACAATACTAATTTTGCTGCAAGTGGTGTGGATTTACAGTTAGTACAGAATTTGGCTGTAAACTGGAAGGCACTTACAGATTTGCACAGAGGGACTTCTGTTTTAACTAGGTATACTCTTATCTGCAAAGGCAGTCTGATTCTGTCAGGCCCTATTTGGCCATAGTCTTGCTTCTACCAGACAACTTAAAGTAACATATATAATGGGCTTGCATAGATTCTGAGGGTGAAGGTAACAAATACAAATTTTAATGTTTTGGGGGCTGACTATTATTAAAATGAGAAACTGAAAACGTAATTAAAGCAAAGGTTATGAAAAGCAATTTCACAATTTCCTTTCATTTGCCAATAAAAGCATTTAGATTATATATGATAATCTAACATTTGTTCAAAAGCCAGAATTCCAAATAGCCCAGTATGAATATCTGTTTGTAGAAAATAGTTAATCTCATCCAGTCTCTAAATTCAAATGTGAATCATGAATTCCAGCAAATTTCCCACAACAGCTGTATGTTAAAACCTTTCCCAGCTGTTATAAGTTTGTTCATTTTTCAAAGTTATTAAAGGATACGCCCCTGCTAATAATTCTCAGATCATGGTCAGATGCAAACGGTTTATGTATTTCAACGGAATGCTATTTTGCATTTACAGTTTTGCAGAAGAGAACGGCTTGTTATTTCCCATGAGGCTGATCAATACTAGCAGGAATAAAAATGGCGATAACTTAAAGTGTTCTTTGAAATATTGTCCAGGACTTCAAACCATGAACAAAACATAAATGCAAACTTTAAATAAGTTAAACTATGTAAAATGCAATTTTAAAACCTTAAACAATCACCCTTGCCAAACCCAATAAGCTAGTTATGCCTTTTTAATTTGGCTGCAGTCACTTTAACTGGATCAGAAAAACAAGGAAAGTAAAGGAACCACAAAAATACATTCAGCTAGAGTAGCAAGAAGGTCCTTAGTGACATAGTTCCAGCCACAGTCAGCTGTCAGTTCTTCAACCAGCCCAGTAGGCTCCAAACTTTGAAAATGCAATGACCATTTTGGGGAATGGCAGTTAGAACTCTCTGAGTCCTGTTTCTGGATATGAAGGATTCTCCTTCTAAGAATAGTTATATCTACCCAACCATGAAAACACTCTTTTACCATATTTTGGTGAATAAAACAAAAATGTTTTTCAGTTTGCAAAAAATAACACTGGGTTAGCTGA
The DNA here is from genome assembly GCF_011077185.1 of Oxyura jamaicensis. NCBI lineage: Eukaryota > Metazoa > Chordata > Aves > Anseriformes > Anatidae > Oxyura > Oxyura jamaicensis. The sequence goes on from NC_048905.1 coordinate 9,925,084, forward strand.
TTTTTTTTTCTTGCCTTTGAAGTTATTTAATATTTGTTCTAAGTTTTTAAAAGTGCATTTTCCAATAACTATTTGCCCAGTTCAACACAAATTAGTGCACCATGCCAACCACCATTTTTTTCTTTTAGCAGAGCTACTGTTCACCAAAAAAATCTTAAAAGTTCTATTGAAGGCTTTTAAAATCACACAAACATACTTACTTTCATTTAATTACCTCCCAGCACTGAATTTTGTGCTCTTATTTCCTTCTGTGGTGGCCAATGCAACAATGATTCCTATTCATTGTAAATACCATCATTTTTATTTTTTGAAGATGGAAAACATAAGTTCTAAAACTTTGATCTTGTCAGTCGTATGATTCTGTGATCTTCTTTTCTCCTATCCAGAGCTCTGAGGATGTATGAAACTATCTCCGTAAAATAATAGCTCTTTCATATCTCTGGGCTACAACTAACCATTTTGTTTATGCAATTCGTGCTGATTTTATCTATGTTAGTGCTTGGCACTTCTGCAAATTAGCACACAGATTGTGTATTGTGTCCCTGAAAAGGAGGAACATAATGGATGATCACTTTAAAAAAAAAAAAAAAAAAAAAAAAAGATTGATTTAAGGAAATTACTTTGCTCAAAGGGGATCAGTGGCAGTGACAGGGGTAGAATCAGTTTTCCGGGACTATATCCAACTGCTTTTATTCAAAAGGCCGTTCTTTAACATTTTGCCTCATTCACTACAGAGCTCCCACAATTTCTGCAAATGAAGCAGAGACCTTACAGGCAAGTTTTTGCTTTGATGTTGAGTCCCAGTGAAAACCCAGAGCAATTCTACCCTGTACACCAAAAAGCCAAGCATCCTGTGACCTTGCATACATAACATGTGCACAGAGAGAGCAGATCAAAATTCTTCTGCCAACTGTAATACTGTTTTTTCCCAATTGTGAGTGTTTGATTTTGTAGCCTTAATAACCTTTTAATGGGAGGAGCAGATAGTTGATTTTGTTTTGGCTAATATGCTGGGTAAACTGAAAAAGCATGAAGAAAGGAATTCTGTTCATCTCAATGGGAGGGATATCCATCAAGCCCTGACACCTGAGCCAACAACATCACTGAGAGCCGTGGGACCCAAGCATTCTTTACATGGACCACAGCTAGCAGGAATGAGACACTTCTTGGCTTCCTAGAGGCTGGCCAGGAGCAGGGACCTGGAATCCCATAGGCTCTCAGGGGAAGAATGAAGGAGAACCATAGTATTTCTAGTGGGAATAAACTCTTCATTCTGTTCCCTGAAACCTGTCCCTTCAATGGCTTAAATCATAGGATTAAGTAGGTGTGTTTATCCAAATGATGGGTGTTAATGGTCAATGAGTCACCTAATTGGCTCCATATGATTGCAGATATATATTTATGCCCTAATGTGTTACAGTAGCAGCAGCAACATAACCATGATGGTCTAAGGATATAAGCAAGTCAGAAGTAGTAAGTAGAGGAACTGCAGCTGATGCAACTGAAATAGACTTTCAGATGTACATAAATGAGTCCCTAGTCTATCCAGGAACTTTTCCAATTGACTTAAAGTTGTTCAGAAATAATCTGCTTGATCAAGGCCAGAGTGCTCATATAAAATAGATCTCTATCTCTGAAAATCTGATTACTGGTTTATTCTAGTCAGAGTTTAATCCATGACACAGAGTTTGTGTTTTAACTGGAGGCACAGCCCAGTAGCTGCCCTAAGCCTTTTATTGGTCTTTCCAGTAATGCATGTACTTGATGTGTTTTCACCCTGTGGCCTCCAGGCCACATGGCATGGGTTGGCTTTTGCCCGTACCACTTCCAGACTGTGGTGTATGCTGTCCCTTAAACTGTCCATCTCCTTGCTACTGTTGCTCACTAAAGGGGAGCCTGAATGGGAAGCAACGTGCATGCAGTGTGAAAACCTGGGGGATGAAAACCCCTTGAGAAATAGGGGGAGCGTCAGTGCAAATAATCCACTTCTCCCTGGAGTCCAGATCTTGCTCCTCCAATGCTTCAATGGAGGAGTCCCTCAGACTCATATGCCAAAGACACCCACACAAAGCATTTATCTAACTTGGCTGTAAAAATGATACGCCTGACTCCTAGCGTTGCCTCTGTAAAGGTCCTGCTCAGCTGCACTGCCCCTTGTCTCCTCCTGTCATACCCTCCAAAGAAACTAGAGGGTCTCGTGAGGCACTTGCACTGTGGCATGATGGTGGGTTAGGGGGACACATGAACGCACCATAGACAAGCAAGGTCCAGAGCTGGAACCCTCATATGCCAAACCTGGTCTGGGGCTCAGTTCTCTCTACATAGAAAGATCTGGCTAGCAAACCAGTTTCTAATGGACCTGTGTCTGTTTAAGAAGTTTCAGCTTGTCTGCTCTCAGGATCTAAAGTTCTTAAACTCACTTTGAATTTTGTTACTGGTTTTGTTTTGAAAACATTACAGAAAACAACTGGATACCAAACTGCCACTTGAACAGAAATTTGAGGGAGAATGTTAAAAGATCAGGAATTTAAGAACGACCCTGGACTGCAAATAGTTGTTAACAAAAACACAATATTTTGTTCTGGTGTCAAACTAACAGACTGAAATAGGCTCAATTAATTTCTATATAAACATAAGTATGCCAGTGCAAAGGTTGTGTTCTTTACATAGACATGTGAATGCAAACAGGTTAATAGAGCAAGGGGCCAGGCAAAATGAGAGAATAACCTGGGATTACTGAAACAAGCACTATAACTGTTGAGCCCTGAGGAAACAGAGAGCTAACACACTTCATCTAAACCCTCCCATAAATAGTTTGGGTAATTAGAGGCTTAGATTTATTGAAAACAATGAAAAATGTCATAATTACCTTTACATATTTTTCTTTCTTTCACGGGTAGAAAATGATCCCAGTAATTTGGTGTTCAGTGAGCAGGGCACATTTTGCATTGTTTTTCCACCACTGTGTCATTCTGAGCAAAAATGCTTCAGGGGAACACCATTGAACAGGTCTGTTCTTTTCCTTTTTAAATCTTGTAGCAATTAGCAAGCATTTCACGGACCATTTCGGTCAAATAATGTAACTTGGCAAAATGGTGCCCAGTTCTGAAGGGCTGTGAAGTATTTTTCTTGTTCCAGATGGCAAGAGTTTTTTCCAAATGAAAGATGTCCTAACAGGCTGGAATAAAATCAACCCCAGTTGAGAAGGAAGTTTGCTTCTGAATTATTTTTCCCAAACTCAAAGTAGATACTGATGCTGATAAAAAATCTCTGTGATACTCCTTGCACAGCAGAGGGAAAACTCACAAGAAACCCAATGACCATGCTTTTACATGAGTCCATGATGAAGGTGGAATAAGCTACCAAAGGCCAATGAAGGCAGACATCCAAAGCCTGCGGCAGAACTGGGGCAGCCCAGCTATATGAGAATGGTCATATTTCAAAATAGGCTAGTCCAGCATAATCCTGTTTATGAAATGCAGGTGGAGTCTAATTCCGAGTTTGTGGTTTGAGCTTTAAAACTCATTATGTTTTGGTTCTGTACTCCTTGGAGACCAACTGACTCCTTGTACATTAACGTCAAGATGCTCAGATCAAATAGACAGCTGAAGTTTACAGCTCTGGTGTTCAGATAACAAGGCATGGATGTGAGACAATTCTAGTCTCTGGAAGCTGTCGTCATCCTGCAATCCAGAATACGTGAACAAATGGCTTTCAGGCCTCGATATAAGGCCTGCTCGATCACCAGGCGTTTTATGACTTTGTCTTCAGCGAGAGTGTGTGGTTTGCAAGATAGGATCTGTCTAGAAAAAAGAGCAACCAAAGCTTGGATATGACAGCGAAACTAAAGAAATGCTGACAGATTAATAAATGGTTTTGGGAAAATCCTGCGGCATTTCAGAATCATCCCTGTATGTGTCATTTCTTTCTGGGTAGCTCTGGGTGACCTTATGCAAACCAGACTGACTGTACCATGTCCCTTGGTCATGCTGGATGCTGAGGTTGCAAACTACCTCCCTGATGTATAAAGATCCCACCATATTATTATTTTTTTTTTTCTGGGGAAGTTGCCCAGAAATAACTGTGCCATCAGATTTTTTCAGGGGTCAGAGAAGACACTTTGGGAAACTGGGACTATAAGGAGCAATTTCGTTGGCTACCCAGGGGGCAGGATCAACTGGTCCCTCAAAGGGGTGAGGATAAGAGGGAGGCTGCATAGGAGCCACTTTCCTCAGCAGGAAAAGGGGGACTGGATTTAGTCAAATCTACTATGCTTATTTCTGCTCTATGCTTTTTATATTGAGCAAGATGTGGAGGGAGTAAAGGAACTTTTCTGCAGGGCTTCTGTAGGATTGTAGGCTCTGTGGGAACCTACAGCCTTCCTATAGAAAATGGCTTTTCCACTGTCCCCACAAAGAGTGTCTGGTATCAGTGCAGGAAGCCTCAACAAACAGTTTGGTCTTTCAGAAAACCTGATAGGCTTCCATTAGAAAATAATTTATAAATGTTCTTTTATGGAAGGTGGTATGTGCATAACAGAACGAGGGGAAAAATCCTTTATGTTACATGAAGCCTTAAATTCACAATGGGGTTAGACTCTTATAAGCATTAGTGTTATTCGCCTGGAGGTTTGGAATATTCCTTTGGAGAGGTATGCTGGTAGTGGTGAATGTATCAAAGACTCTCATTGACTTCTGAAACCAATGATGTAGTTTTTCAAACAGCAAGCTTGACTTGCTTTACAGAGGTGCTACAGAACACAGATTTAGGTCAGATGGAGAGGAAGAGGATTTCTGGCTGCAAGTTTGGGTTTTGTTCACACTGAGTGAGCTGACCATGATGTTTACCTTTGGTTCAGCACCTGACTATGCTGTTACAGAACAATAAATGCAGCTCTTGCATAGCTCAGGAGATCTAAAAGTGAGATCAAGTTTATTACATTGCACAGCTTAGTTAAAAGGCTCCTACTGGGCTACTTACTATTGAGATGGAATAACTACAGTATGGTTCAGCAGAGTAATCCTTTTTCATTTATTTTTGGGCTTGAGCCTTCTGCTCCAAGTTGCCTGCTTGCATTTATGTTGCTATTCCCTAGCAAAACTAATCTAGAGCAGTATAACAAAAGCAATATGTGAACTCCACCACATTTGGAATGTTCATCCTGGAACAGTGTAACCCCAATCCCCAGGGGCGGAGAGGTGTTTGTAGGGAAAAGGAAAAGCTCACATCTGGTTTGATACTACAGTAAGAGAAAAGGCTGTTTACCACTAGAGGGTGTATCAGCTGCACAACTGTTATTGGAAACACTAGGATTTTGTTTAGAAGCTGATCTTTTTTGTTGTTCTGAAATTAATTTAAGCAGCCTCAATTATCTGATGTTTAGTTTTATAGACAATTAAGTTCTCAGCATCATTCAGCCCACCTGAACCAGCCCAAGGTGGGTGGCTTTGTCAACAACAGATAATTTATTTTGGCTGTTCTAATTTCACTTGCTTGTTGTATAAGGCAGTGTTTGCTGAGCCCCAGGGCAAAGCAAGACTATTTAAATGTACAAGATAGGAATATTTGCAGTATGCTTTTGTGGCATCAGAGCCACGGTGTCTCAGCTCCCTTTCCTCCTTTGCTGGTGGGAACAGATAAGGAGTAGTAGCCAATTACTGAAGGTGAGGAAGAAAGGTGGAGACTGCTGAACTCAACCCAAAACAAAACAGGCTGGGAATTTTGCCTGGGTTAAGGCACAGGCAAGCAGAGCATGAAAATTCGGCTTCTTATGATGTTCTGTGTCTCCAGTGAGAGACATTAAGGGCTTCCTTTTCAAATAATGTCACCATAAGCACTGTTGGCAATTCAGCTTCTGGCCATCTGAGCAGTTGGAGGAGCTCTGCTGGTGACTGCTGCGTCTCAGCAGCCCTCTGCGCAGGAGGCTTCTTGCTTTGGGTGGGCTTGGGTCAGGCCTTTTAGTGCACATTTAGGCCTCAGAAATGATATTTCTTGGAGGATGGCGTGTTTCTAGTTATACAAGGAAAGATTATTAGGGCATAGAGGATTGAAAGCAAACAGGAAAGTTTACAGTCAGGAAGGCTTATAAAGCCATTTCCAGTTATATATGAGATGTGAGGACTTCCAGTCCAACACGCTTAATCTAGTTCCTTGCTATTTTAAGCAGCCATGTTAAATATCCTGTTCATAAAACAATCAAAGCTCCATCTGGTTCTCTATACTGTGCTCCAACTGAATAACTCAAAGACAGGCTGCAAATTTAGTAGCCAGAAGAGTGAATGATGCTGGTTTAGTCCCATTAGTTCTCCTATGCTCCTGGCTCAAAAAAAAAAAAAAAAAAAAAAAAAAAAAAAAAAAAAAAAAA
>NC_048905.1:9931547-10219535 GCF_011077185.1 Oxyura jamaicensis
CCCCCCCCCCCCCCCCCCACGACGACTCACTGAGGACACTGTTTAGCTCCCTGAGGAGGAATGGATTGGATTTATGTAGAAAATGCTATCAATCCCATGCCAAAATCCTAATTCTTTCCCCCTCTGATTCATTGTGATAAGGATCGTGCTTTTCTCAGGGAACTGCAGATGCTATAAACATCTAGAAGGAGCCAGGACAGAATTTGCTTGATATTCTGACAGCCTTTCTCCCTGTGCACCACAAGATGAGGAGCACGTTTAGGTGGGAGGACAGTAAGGCTGTAAGCAAGCCTAGAAACAGAGGGATTTGTCTTTGGAATAGTCAATGTCTTAGTTACTGGTGGGTGTATTTTGTGTCTTTTGTTCCTCCCGGTTAGCAGCCTCAGATCTGATAGCACATCAAATTCTGTAAATTTCTGTGTTTTATCCAGGTCCCTGTCACTGACCCTCTGATGTCCTGGGCCAGTGTCCAGTAGCCGAACCTCCTTGAAATGGCTGAGGTGAGCTCTGCTGTCCGTTGCACGTGCAGGCTGGTGTGGCAAACAGCAGAGTGCAGTGAGTGGCCTGATTGGTGCAGACAGTCATGCTGGCTGGCTGTGGGGAAAAAAATAATGCCAAAATGGAGATTTTTAACACATAAGAAATTCAAAGAAAAGTGCAGGAAGTGTGTTGATATCCTGTAGAGGATAGAAAAGGTCCTGCAGGTCTGCCCTATGGACAAATTTTCAATCAGTGATGTTGTCGTGAAGCAGTGGTTTTATATCCAGAAGGTTTTTACCTGCTTTTTTTTAAGCCATAAGCAACATTTAAAGATCTGTCCCCAGAATGCTTAGCTTTTCCCTGGTAGTGGGATGCTGATGTTCAATTTGTGCTCTGGTTCTGTTTGGATTTTTTAAAAAAATGCAGTGGGGCAGTTTCTCTGTTCCCACAAGCAGGAAGGACCCTCAGCTCATCTTTTGAAAGTATGCTCTGTTAGAACTGAAATTCAGCAGTAGATGGCACTAGCAGGATTGTAAAATAGGCTCTAAACAAAAATAAATAAATAAATAAATAAAAATGCCTCAAAATTCTCCAAATATTTCACAAGACAGGCAGACAGCTAAATAAAAAGACTAGCACCAATTAATGGCAGAGGTAAATAACGCACCATGGAAATGGTGCCCATTTCAGCAAAGCACAGCACTTTTATGTGCACAGGGGAGCAGAGGATGTGCCGAACATCTCCTTACCCTGAGTCTGCAGAGACGGTTCATGTGGATAGCTCTGCTCCTGGGAGACCTTTGCAACAAGGCAAGCTCTTGCTGTAGAGAATGTCTGCACATTGATCCATAGGCAGGTTTACATGTGTACAATTCTAAGTGTACATTAACATAGAATAAGTTTTCTAAGATAAAGAGAATCCAACATTGGTCTTTAACTGCTGGGAATTCAGTGCAAACTGGACTCAGAATGGAAATCCCCACAGCAGCTGCTCTGCTGTGAATGCCAGGCTGGGATGATGCTGTGGAGGGTGAAATTCTCTTGCTGTTTTTTCTAGAAAACGCATCTGAGTTAAATTTCTGTCTCAAATGTATGAGATAGAATGTACGGGCTGGTATGGCATAATTTGTGTCTGTGGCCATAGTGAATATTTGATATAAATAGAACACATGGGACCCTAGGTATTAACTCTTAATGTACTATAGAACTAGGGTGATTTTTTTTTCTTTTGTGTGTATGTGTTTTTGTTTGTTTGTTTGTTTTGTTTTGTTTTGTTTTGTTTTCTCCAAGAATATGGTATAGAAGGGACTAGTTAGAATAAAATTTTGGTGAAAGTAGGACAGAAATAAGCTAAGCCAGGACAGTTCATGTTGGGTTTAGTGCATTTTTTTTTTCTTTCCTTTTCTTTTTGACACACACAGGAAAGAATGATCACCTGAATCCATGTTCTGCAACATTTGACATAAAGAAGATGAGGACAAATATAACAGCTCTTGTTCCTGTTCTTTCCTAATTAAATATGATAGTCATGACATTCATGAAGTGATAAAAGGAGACTCAGTGTCAGGATGCTGCATTTAAAAATTCAACCTCCACTTTAGGATCAGCATAGCTTTTGGGGGAGCTGCTAGATACAGGTTTCAAAAACCACCAACTGCTTGTAGGACCATAGTAAGAAGTAAAAATATATTTATGATTTGCACTTCAGAGTTACTAGTGGCTTTTGCTTCAAGAGGAGGACATGATGCAAATTTTACAAGCGGGTGCAGATGGTATTAAAGGATGGTTTTTAGCTGTAGCAGTGACACCATCAAATAGTTTATATTAAAACATTTTCTCTTCAGAGCTTATCTGCCACCTCTTACATGCCACTGTAACTTCTTGTTGAAACAAGGATTTCTGTGCAGCTCTTTAACCTTATGCTTGAAGTTGTTTTGCTGTGGAGTGTAATTTCATTTGGCAGAGTGTTCTGACCATCATGTTTGAAGGTTGCACAATAAATTCTAACAATTTATTCTAAAGGGTGGACACTATATTTTGCTTTGAAATAATCATTAAATCACTCAGTTGGTAAAGGCTTTGCAGTGGAAGTGTTCCAGAGATAGTAGGAGGAATATTAGTATGCACAAGAAAAAGAGCTGTTTCTCCAGAGACAGAAGAGTAGGGGAAGACCTTGTTTTCTAGATCTCTGTAACAAAGGTGTTTTGAGAAAGAATTGCAAATGAACTACTCTTCCATGGAGGCAATTTGCATATCATTAACCTTCTGGTTTTGTTAATTGTTTTCACCTAGAGGAGGTGGAAGAGTTCACTCTTTGTTTGGAAAATGACAATGCTTTCAGGATGTAACACATTTTATTAGTGATAGATGGGACCAATTTTTATAACAATTTTTGTTAACTGTTACCAATTTTGATGGAGATGATAGTGCCCTTTCAAAAGAAAATTGAGACCTTGTCAATAGCTCTCTAAAAACTTAATTTCCTTGTCTTTCTATGGATGCAGCTTTTTCAAATAAATATATATATATATATATCTTTTTTGTCTCTCTTCTCTTTCCCCGTCCAATTCCCAGCCTAAAATGTAACAGCTCACTTTGCAGTAATGTTTTCATAATCACCTTTGTAAAGCTGTAACTTCACAAGAATTCAAAAAGACTGAAAATTCAAAGATTTTTTTAAAATTTATTTCAGTCCATCCTTAAAAGCCTGACATAGTATCTGCATTTTTATATTCTGTTGTGTAGATTTGAGTCAATATAACAGAACTTTGCTTTTGCACCACTGAAAAAGGCAGAGAGGAAGAAGGAATCCATAGATTCAGGGCATGGAAGAGATGACCCCAGCTGGTTCAACCTACCCTAATTCATCACTATTATTCACACGACTCTGACTCTATAGGGTCTAGGCTGGCTTCCAAAGAACCATTTCATGTGTCTTCACAAATTCTGGTCCAGAGACTAATTTATTAGCTTGGGTATCTCTGTGACCAGAGTCTTAAATGTGCTTCCTGTGTCTCTGTGTGTGATGAGTGTTTATCTGCATGGGCTTGAGGTATGAGTCTAAACTTGATACAGTTATCTGGGAAAGACAGGTAGGGAGACTCAAAGAGGCTAATGCAGTTTGATGGATGAGGAAATAAATGTGAAGTTCATTTTAACATGTGGAGAACAGATACTTCTGAATTGTATTACTGTTCTTTTTAGTTTGGGAATTCTCTCTGTGTACTATGGCTTAAGGTTTGAGAGGCTTTGAAATAGGAACAATCCCAACCTTTGCCAGTTTTTTAGTTCTAATGTTTGTCAACCACACAAATAACAGTGGATAAATTTTTATCTTGGTTGTAATGTTGATTAGTAAAGCATTTAATGGAATGAAGCTGGAATTCACCCCAGCAAGTGCTTTTGCAACTGCTAATAGCTTTTTGTGTTACTTGAAAATATCCATGTCTTATCTGGCACCTCTTCTACTTCCATTGACCTAAAGACCAAAGCTAGTATGAGATACAACCCTTTTGGATATATTACATTTATCAAAAGAAGAAAAGGGCACCTGCACTCTCTATATAACTTGGGTGCCAAATCTCTCTACCATCCTCATCTATCACAGAGAAAACATTGCATTCATTTTGCTTCTTTAATTGCCTCAAGTGTTCAGTGTCTCAAAAGGAAATATTTTATTGCCCTCCAAGGATCCATCATAAAAACTGTGGGTTTTTTTTGTAAAGCTGACAGCATTAAAATCCATGAGCTTTTGCCACTGACACCATTTGTACAAGTCTGAACGTTCAAGCCTTTGCTTCCTTTACAGTCCAGTTAATAAGTTATTTGTTTCCATGGTCACATATGTATGACTTCATCACAGTTCACAAGTACATTTTCTGGAGATTAGCTCATTGATATATTGCACTGGTATGTGTATTAGCTGCTTGGATGGAACTTAGGTTTCATAGCCTATTGGTCTGTTGGTGACTCTAAAATTTTGCCACAGCCATATGATTAAATATGGAAAACATCTGTTTTAAGTAGTCTAACAAAAATCTGAACATCTGGAAAATATTGGTAAAGAAGCTAATTAAGTTTGTCAACTTACAAATTGTTCTAACAGGAAGTATTTAGGAGTAGCAGATAATTGAGATTTCATTCCTCTGGCCCCTTGTCCTTGCCTTTTGTTTATTTTAGTATAACTGGAAGGACTATTTTACTCGGCTTCTTCCAAATCCACCCTCTGGACATGAACTGAGAGATAGTTATCAGGTGCTGTGTTGCAACAAGCTAGCTTACAGAAGGAGAAATGAATGCTGGAAACAGATTTTCATGCCCATGTCCCGTGTTTAAACCATTATAAATATATATATATATGTTCAACTTCCAGACACACTGGTGACTTCCTTTTGATTTTTTTCCTAATAGTGCTGAGACAACATTAACAAAATTCAGCAGTAATGTCCAGCTTCATCATATTATATTTGGGATGTATAAACCTGGGATGCTCTCTCACATGCTCTTGGCTGTTTTGCTATTGTTGCTCGGGTTTTTGCCAGTTTGCCCATGACTGAGGCAATGTAATGTCTTTGGACAAAGTTTTTAGAAGATTCCAGCTATCACTGAACTTGAATGAGATAACTGTGGACATGTCAAGAATATCTGCATTGGCTTCTGTAAAATATCTAGAACGTGAGCTTGGTCTTCAAAGTGTTGCCTTGCTAAAATATATATATAAGAATGTGCAAAGCACTTCTTACACATAAAAGAGCCTCTTTATGTCAGATAGAGAATTTAATAAGCTGTAATGGGTTGAACCCTCAGGAATCATCACATATCTTGGCATTTTGGCTCCAAGGGCAAGAGACAGCTTTGACTGCTCAAATGTTAAGACATAGAAAACAAGTATATTTTTAAAAGTCCAAAACTTAAAACCCCTAAGATTATACCTCTTTCTCTCAAGGGAGAAGAGACACATAACACATATGTGCAGTTCTGTTCCTCTATGTTCTACTGGGCCTTGCCCACGTATAACTGTAATCTGTATTAAAAAAAATACTTGCATATTCATTATAAAATTATGACTCCCTGTTGTTTTGTCCCCATTTTCTATCACATTTCTGCATTGAGGAAGGTAGTGATTTGTTCTACTAATGTCTCTCTGACCATGAAAATGAAGCTTTTGTAACTGTGAGTAATACCCCTTAGATGCCAAGAAATTAAACATTAAGGGCTTTGCTGTGTTGCTCACACAAAAGAGAAGATGTTAATGAGCAGGTTTCTTTGAAAACACTCTTCTGCAGCTAAGCCTTTAATGACAAAGGTTTTCTTTGGAGTTTCTTGCTGAATTATCTACAGTATATCCATGAGACTTATGGCTCCTCAGACGGCAGCCAAAAATTGACTGTGTGAAAACAATTATTGTGTGCCTGCCTATCCTTAACATACAAAAAAAATAAAATTAATAATAATAATAAAGAAACATAAATAAATGAATGTAAATGTCAAGTTAATAGTTCAAATACACAGAAGGCAATAAAAAAATGTATGCATTGATCTCCAGCAGCAAATGCCCTGGTGGCCAAATTTGACAGCAGCTAATTTAGTGGTAATTGCTATTACTGTCCTCTTGTCTTTGTTGTCCACAGCTACTCTTGCTCCATAGATGCTGGGATGCACTGATAATTTTTAAGCTCCAGGAATAGATCTGAAATAGCTCACTTCCCATATGTTGAGAAATATGAGCATGGTTTAAAAATAATTAATCATTCACTAGTAACAGTTTCTGGTGAACCTGAGCTGATCTCCAAAACAGAGCTAGTGCATAACTTGTAACAGTGGTGCTTACCGTCTCTATCTCTGGTTTTCCCACTGATGTTCTGGCAGGGTGTTTACTGTGCTGTTTTATTAATCTTTTGAAAGGGACTCATAAGAAAAGTGTAATGTCGTTTGAACACTGTAAGTCTGCCCATAAATAACTGTGGGCCGTGGGAGGCCTCCCCTGTGTTGGTCAGACATGATTCTGCCAGTACTCATGTTTCAGGGGAACTTCTTGTGACACACTGAAGCCCAGAGCCTATGTTGTGCTCTCAGGCATCTTTTTAGTTTTTTGCTCACAGCAGCCTTACATCTACTGGAAATTAACTTGCAGAGCATAAGGGGAATTGTTGGGTGTAGAGTTTTCAACAAGAAAAATCTTGCTGCTTGCAGAGATCTGCAGGGCCAGGTTGGCTCAACAGACTTTGGGGTGGCTGGGTCCACATCTCACAGGGTCATGTTCAGGAGTTTGTTGCATAGTGAGTGACACATAGTGACATTTTTCTCATGGTAAAGACATTTCTGTTGTCTCTCCCCTGTGCTTTATCAGGTGTCTCTACAGTTTTTCATCAAAGGGTGGTGGTGTTGAGGACTCTCCTCTAGGAGGTAGCCTGTTTGCACAAAATCAGGAAAATAATGAATACCTTTCTGCCATCAAAATTCTTGGGGCGAAAAAATAATAATAATAATAATAATAATTTTAAACCAGCTAAGAGCTTCAAAGATTTCTAGGAGGTAGACTCATATGTATGCACATGGAAGTTCATGTATCTGCATAGTGTGACTGCATTAGCTTCACTTCCATATGAAAACAGTTTGAAAATATTAACAGTCTGAATAATTCCCAAGTTCTGAGGGATTACAGTTAGGATACTGTGTGGTTTACAATAATGACAGAGCTAACTGCTGAGAGATTTTGACCTGACGCAACTCAAAGGCTAAAGGTTTTTGAAGGAGATTTAGTTTATTGTTGATCTTTAGGTGTGTGCAGGCATAATTTACTTTTTCTCTATGCCAGCAGGGACTCTGCAGTTCTCTGGTGTGGACTAACCCAGCCTTTCCTACCTCAAATTCTTTATGGGCTAAGTGGCTAATGATGAATGCATTTGAAATTATATATAAAAAGAGCACAAGAATCTAAGGAGAAGGGCCAGATTTGGAGTCTGGTCTTAATTGGGCTTGCTTTTCTGTGCTGGCAGCATTTTAAGAATGCAATCCAGGTTATTAAGTGCCATAATTGCACCTGTAAATCATGTCCAAGTGACCTAGTCTGCAACTGAAAATAACTGTGGAATTGAAAAGAACAGGCAGTGTTTTCAAATCTGGTCCCAGATCATTTTCACTTCTTTGAAAAAAGGATTATTTTGAAGTTTAATCTCCAAGTGTAAAAATGAGACCTCAAGTGAACCTAGATTCATTTTCTTTAAAATCTGGGTCTTCATTAGGTATTCTCAATTACTTGGAGAGAAAAAGGCATAATAAAATATCTACTCTTGTCTTTCAAGCATTATATATCTAAACAAACATAAATCTTGAACTTTGTGAATCTACTAGGAGGTCAATTAAATAAATTTAGGTAACATTTCTGAAAGCTCCACACACATATATAAAAGGTATATTTAATATAAGATTCAAGATTTCATACATTTTCCATGTACATCATTGTGGCTTCCATGAGTCATATGATATAATATATACATTTTTTCTTCTTAAGTCATTACTTGAAATGACTGGGCTTTTTTGATTTACTTCTTTTGTTACATGCGGATGTTATCCGCCTGATAGAAAGAGGAGAAATTGTTTTGGCTTTCTTTCTTTCTCTTGCCCTGTGACTCCTAATTATCCAAAACTTGTATTTTTCCATCTGTTCTTTTTTTTTTTTTTTTTTTTTTTGCCTCTCAGGAGTATTTTGGATGAGGAAGAACATTTCTATAAAAATCTGTTCTTTCCCTGGAGCAAAATGGCTTGAATACACTCCTGGCTGCAGATCTGACAAGGAGAGTTTTTGAACCATCAGCAACTTTTATAAAGCCAGTGTTTCCCTCCTCAATAGGGAAATTCTTTATGCAAGGACTAAGGTGCCCAGTCAACACTATAACTTATTCCCAAGAATGACAACATTTCTAAATGTTGTTTGGGAGTGTATGTTATCTGGAAGACAGCTAAAGTGATCTCTGATTTACTGTGCAAATACAGGCCAAGAAGCTCAGCCTGTAATGCAGAATGGAAATAACAGCAGCCACGATCTGCTTTTTTTGTCTGCCCTGCGTACTTACCCACCTCAGCTGATACCAGCAGGGTGGAAATGTAATGACTGTGTATGCCATGGCAATGAACAGCTGGGAGTCCCAAGCAAGTTTGAAACGTTTGTGGCCCCCAAAATCTCTAAAATAGCATACCCAAAACCAGCTCAGGTGATGCTGCACTGGCATAACTTCCAGGATACACATTTTTGTTGCTTTCTCTGCTATTTTTGTCCAGGAAAATGAGAAACAGCAAAAATACTGCCTCTTTCCCACTTCCAGCTAGACAGGTGGTTGTACTATTCTGGCAACTGTTTGTAACTGTATTCACCTCACTCTTTCCCAGCTGTGAGGAATTGTTACCTGACCTCAATAGGTCTGACCCAGTACTTACTGAAATCATGGCAAAGCTTTTCATCCATCCAAGCTGGCTCTGGTTCAGGACCCCCTCCCTGTTAGCAGAACCTTATGGATCCCCACTGGTGCTCCGGGCTCTTCAAAGATAATCACAGGTTCCTGAAACACCAGTTTGAAACCTTTGTGTCCAAAAATGGCTTCTAAAGAAGTGTTTCCCTTTCAAGACAATACAGATTGTTGTAATAATACCTCTGAACAGGTATTTCCTCTGCCAAGCAGCTCCATAGGAAGCTGGATGCTCTGAATGCTGAGTACTAGTGCTTCAGAGCAGGAGAAATATGTGTAATAGGACCCACTGAAGGTTGTTTCCAGATGGAAATTTGGCTTCTCATAATATCCCAGCATGGAAAGTTTCTAGCGTTTGGAATTCATCTAATTCCCCCTCTCTCTCTACCAGAACACCTCTTCCCCTTACAGCCATCCACCCTCAGCTCCCTGCCAAGCAGTAGTATTTGGACTATAGGTTTAGTTCTTTCCTTGCTAGGTTTTAATGCAGAAGGCACAAGAACATACCAGCCACTTGGTCTGGAGTTTAATGTGAAACTTTTTTCCTCCTGAGAATAGGTGGCATCAAATAAAGCAATGGGAATTTATACTGTACCAGTCTGAAAAAGAAACCAAGAAGGACAAGTGTTCCTTTCTGCCCAATATTAGCTGAAATCCCTATACAATGAGAATGTAGACAGGAGATAGAAATAAATCTTTATAAGACTTGCCAGTCCCACTGGACTTCAATCTACCATAAACACTTACTACAGCTATTAAAAAAATATCGCATATTATCAGTCAGTTGATCCTCCCATGGAGGTAGCATCTGCCCATTTGATTTGAATTTCAATGCTATTGTTTTGCGTGTGTTGAACTACAAAGAGAAGAAAAGGTTTTTGTTATTCCTCTTCATCAACAGATCTAATGCAAGAGGAAAATTGCTGGTAATTATCTTTGTAGCAATTATGCTGGCCCAAACACAGTAAGTGCAAGCACATTCCTTGTTATTTATTGCTGAAAGATCTCAAACCACAGGCTGTTTAGAATGCACAGCATTTTAAATCATGAACTTTGATGAAACTTATTTTAATATAGCTTTGTTTTCATTATTAAATGACAAGAAAAAATAATTACAACAGATCTGGTAGTGCTTTAATGTACTCAAGTTGCTGAGCGTATTTCAGTAGTTAACTTTCTTCCTTTGGATATGAACAGCATGGCTGCTCTACAGGTGTTTTCTCAACCAATTATAAATATGTAAAGTCTGAAATTTTATCAGTGTTTATGCCTGAACATGAAAAAATATTATTTTTTCTCTTGGTTGAGTTTATCTTAATCCACAGAGAGTTGGTTTTATTTCTCTAAATTTTCTTCTGATGTATAAAGTTTTGAGATGAAAGATCTCTCTTCCTAAGAGTGGCACCCTGGGACTTGTTCTGATGCTTTATATCATCACAGTTTCTGAACTGTGTTACCTGTCCTTTCTGCAGAACGAGCCTGTAGTGTTTGTCTTTCTGATTGTCCAGCTCTTGACTTAACTGCTGCCTAGCTGGATGAGCATTACAAATTCACTCACTATAAGATGTAGTTGGAGCTGATGAAAAATGCCAGGATTTTTGTTGGAAGCTATTTTTCAGCAAATTATTTTTCCCTGAAATATTTCCACTTTGGTGTTTGTTTCTGCCATGTTTCATTCAGAACAGATTTTTTCCCAGAAAATTAAAATGTTAATGAAACTGCAGTCAGTTTTGCCATTTGGAAATGTTGCTGTGATGCCTGCCATTCTTCTCCCATTCTTCTGCTTCATATATCCACACTCCCTTGCCCCATGGAAGGAAATAACCAAGCTTTGTGGGTTGCTTGCTCCAATAGCAGTGCTTGGAGTTTAAAAACAGTAGTGCAGCAGCCTACTGAAACAAAGATATTTTCTTACATTTAGCAGAAAAAAATGGCTTTGAAAATTTTCCCTTCCTATTAATTTTCCATGCATGCTTTTAATTTTTTCAAAGCACTTCCAAGACATGTTTGTGTGTGTGCACATACACATGTGCTTTCCTGCCTTTGGTGCCAAGGCCACCAATGGACTCACATTGCAGCAATGGGAAGGCAAAGTGTGAGATCTCTCTCCCTACTCCTGCCAGGGTTGGGTTTTCCCTGAGAAAAATTAACCATATATAAATGTAGTCTGGTTTTAAACCTATCAGTGCAAGGAGGGAAGGAAGGTTCATCTGATCCTGTGAGGCAGAAGGTGAATTCACTATTCATTAATATATGTTAACTTTTGAAATCTACAGATATTGGCTAGCTACAATAATGTGTGGACATTTATATTTATATAATAAACATTTATTTGCAGCTTATAGTATTTATATGCTTGTCTTTTTAATAAAACCACATTTTTTACAGCATCTGGAACAGGAGGGACTCTTCACACAGTGTCTTTTTGAATACCACATTAGATAAAGTAGGTAGTATGTATCCCTTCTCCCACATGGATTTAATTTTTTGATGAAATGATAGGAAATGCCTTATACTCCTGAATGGCTGTAACAACATCTGTGATACCCTAGGTGTATCACAGACAGATTGATTGCTGCATACTTGATGATAGAGAAAAGGAAAGAAAATAAATATTTCAATACATATTCTCTGATTATTGATTTATTCTGAAACAGTTTTTATTTTTGTATGTACATTTTAGACAAACAAATTAAAGCTGACAGCTTTCCCACCTGGTACTTTACAATTTTCCCATGCCCAGATCCCCATGACATATTTGTCTCTACCACTGAGTACTTCTCCTGAGTACTGGTAAATTTTCTGGATTTGTTGGTAGGTTTTTTTTGATGTGCCCCAAGAGAGAATAGGATGAGACAATCTTATTTCACCTCATGTCTGAAACAAAGGCTTTGAACAAAGGTGAAAGACTCATTTGACTTACTTCATCACCAAGCCTATACAAATTAAATTTCTACATTACTCACAGTAGGACTTGCAATTATGTTGATTAATCATATGTTACTGAGAAAATGGAAACTCGTTTATAACAGGCAGTATTAATCTATTGTGTCTTTTTTGATTTCTTAAAGCCCAGATCCAGAGACAATTCCACTCCCAATGAACTGGTTAATTCTATTTCTCTTCCACCTTATTCATAATTAATTTTTAAAATGATGTTTACATGAAACACAATTAATTTAATGCAGTTCTTTAAAGAAAATAAATATGTAAACTCATTTAGAAGTGTATTATTTCAATACTGATACTGGAAATAGAGACGTTTTTCAAAGTAATATTAGGATGTGAATGTTAGTTGACCTTTGGTTTGTTAAACTGCAGCAAGAAATATGTACATTTAATTTTGAAATAGTATGAACATTTCAAAACTATTGAAAACCTTTTGACCGTTCTTCTAAATACAAATAGAAATAATCATGAATGGAAATATATGGGCAACTACTTATTTAGTTAGGATAGTAACAAAGAATGGTACTCTGAGCCTTAGGGGGACAGAGAAGTCATGAACGCTGACCCCCAGAAGACACATACAGCATGACTTCAGTTGCAGATTTAGCAGGGAAAAAGAGGTGGTGTTGTCTACAGGATTGTTTCTCAGGTAGCTTTCAACAGCAGGGTCTGATTTAAAATAAACATGACAGGCACTACATCAGGCAGTCAAAAACCATCCAGTATCATTCCTTCAACAAGAAAACCATCTAAATGGCTTAAGTTAGTGCTGACATGTAAAGAGGATCTCACTTTCAGCTAGCCCCCATTCTTAGGGGTTCTCTCTTTGAGACTTGCTTTGGTTCCCACCCATTCTCTTTTTGCTCTTCTCAGCCCTGTCCCTCCTCTTCTCCCTCCTCAGTCTGGTTCCCCCAGAACTGACACAGCATTTTGGTCAAAGAAAGGAGGAATCCCTTGGAGAAGGAATTACTGGCTGGTATTTTCTAGCTGTCTTTTAGTTCGTACTGGAATGCCAGAGTTAATCAGAAGTTGAATCTGGGCACACACTTCAGCAGGCAGAGATATCCATAAAACACAGTTGCTTGCAAAATTGTTTTGTTTCAAATTCATCTGTCTAAGGCAGCCATTGACAGCAACTCTGTGACTTTTAATTAGTGTATACCTACATGATTTTAATAAACTATTTACAACTGGATTGCTCTGTCTCATGGCATTATCAGTTCTTTAAACTTATGTTGTCGAGGAGGTCAAATATGAATAGCCTATTCCAAGACTGAAATAAAATATGCCAAGAGTAGTGCTTTATGAGGAGATGATTAACGTTTTCCTATTCAACCTTGCTGAGAGATTGCTGTTACATCCCTTTATTAATGTGCAAGTTCTCTTTTGCAACCCAATGATGCAGCCTTTTGTAATTTAGATAATAAAGAGAGTTGTTGTTGTTGTTTAATAAAAAGAATGATAATTTATTGACACTTGGATCACACAATGCTGTGAGTGTAATGAAACCGAACAGTGTAATTTCATTCCTCCCCATGCACTCCATGCTAATTAAAAGCAACAATCGATATGGGTGTAGTATTGTCAACAATGGCATTAGAAGACAGAGCTGTAGCCGAAAGGCAGATGACAGTTTTCAAGGATGAGGCTGATGGGCGGGAGGTTGAAAAGAAACTAAGAATGATGCAGAAAGGCAGAAGATGGAACTGCTGCTAGTGTAGTTTTTGGACTTTCAATTGAGTGTTTTATGTCTTCTTTGTCTTTCAGAATTTGTCCAAAAAATCCCTTTGATAAAATTTGTTTCTGCACATGGTTATTATTGTTATATCTCTGATTTAAAAAGAACATTCTTAAAACAAGGCATTGAGACTTTCTGGGGGGACATGTGAAAAGGAACGTTCCTGAATGTGTCTAATCTGAAGAAACTTTCATGTCATAGTCACAAAATTCCCATTGCTGCTTCTGGGATCAAGATCTTGCTGCTGAAGTCCCTTTGTGAACTTGTACAAAGCTCTTCACAGAGTTCAGAGTGGCCTGACTTGCCTCATTTCCACATTATCATACCAAAAGTCTTTTCCAGAATTTCACTGGTCACTTTGCTTTCCTTCTGCTGCCTGTTAAAAGTCAGAAATACTCAGTTTATCCTCATCTCCACTGATTACAGTAAAAACAGTGAGTATATTAAAGGTATTTACAATATCAGGGACATATTTTTGTGTAGATATTGGGCATTTTTTCTGTGAATTTTCTTCAGACTGTTATTTATTAAATATGTAAATGTGTACATATCCTATGCACCCCTTAGCAACATGTGGATTGCTTATTGAAACACAGAAGCTGCAGAGTAATGCAGGCAAATAACTACATCTCAGCTATTGCCAACCTCACTCCACACTAAATGATTTCTCAACTCTCATCCATTTAGTTACCCATTTCTTTAGAAGCTGAGGGGACTTTGCAATGTGCTCTCTGAAATTTGTCTTGCAAGCTCACTGAAGCTTGGTCAGATGAGGATGAAACAAATTTTGACATGAGGGAGTTCCTCTAGAGAGTATTTCCACAGCCATCAGTCTCTGGAGAGACAAAACCAGAGTGATTTCAGCTCCAGTAGCACACCTGATTCTAATTTAGTTAACCAGTGGACAGCAATAGGGTGTCCCCTTTGGTGTTGCTGAGTTCAGTGGGACCACAATTTGTTGGTTCTCATCCTGTGTCTCTGGGGCTCTGTGGTATAGCTGGGTGCACAAATCCAAGGCAGGGAAGTGGGAAAAGTACGAAAGAAAACACAGATGTCAGCATGGCTCTTTGGAAAGGTACCCTGTGGCTTTTATGAAGTTACATCAGGAAAAACAGATCCTGCCTGACCAGTTTTTGAGAGTAGATGAAATTACCATATATCCTCCTTAGACTCAAGGCTCAAAATAACACCGTGCTGAGGGAAGCCTTCAGGGAAGCCTGTGGAGACAAAGAGCAGAAGAAGGGGAAACAGAGAGCAGATGGTTTTCTCAGGGAAATGATCAAAAGGCTGATGGCAGCCTGTTTCCAAATTGAGGGGTTGTGCAGCCAGACCCAAATATCTTGTCAGTTTACAGTCGATGAAAAATTAGTCACTTTTCAGCAAAGGCAGTGAATTCCTAAATGTGTTCTTCAGGGATTGTGTAGTTCATTAGCATGTTTGCAGAACTGAGTTGCACAATCTACAGTTTTGAATAAAAGGCTGTTGGGACAATTTGGTTTCTGCTTATAAATCACAAGCTAGAGCCTCAGATGAAGTAAACATGTACATGTCTATTAAGGTCAATGCAATTAGGCTAATTCTGAGATGCAACTGAGAATCCAACTCCCTTTTATTTTCTCCCTTTCACACTCAAGTGACTTAGACAAACTTATTGAGTGTTCTGAACACATAGATGTCCCTTCTGAGTACAAGGATGTGAATACTGTTATTCTTCCAGGTGGTAATTTTTACACGTTCTTACATGATGGAAGAGAAGTGGGTGCTGAATATGACCCTGAGTCACTGGGATATTCAGTGCATTAGCAGTGAATTTAATCACAGGATTGAGCTCAGAGAGAAAGAGTGGCATTAACAGTCATGTGATTTGCAATCAGAGGAGTAATTCCTGTTGCAGATTGCCCTAACTAATGGCATAAATACTATTCCATTTATGGACGGAAAGAAGGAAATAGGTAAATTGTTTTTAAAGAAGCTGACATCTAACTGATGCATACATTTCACTTGCAGCAAGAGGCTTGCCTGGAAAATAATCTTCATGGTTCAGTGACATCCAAATAAATTGTTATTTCCACTTGTTGTATATTGATTAAAAGAGAGGTTACAGTTGAGGGGATTTTAATTGACTAGACACAGTTGCAATTGATTCACTTGGAAAAGTCCTGATTTCAGAAATATTCTATAAATGACACACCACAAAGTGAAACGTGGAAATGTGTGATAAGAAAGACATTTCCTCAAATTTCATTGGCATTCCAAATGAAATCACTCCCAAAGTTTGGACCTCTACAACAAAATTTCTTTCTCTTAGGAAGTCTTATAAATCTTGAGGTATTTTGATATCAGAATTCAGCATTTACAAAAGAAATATTCTTCCTTAAAATCAGTTATTTTATAGATGAAAATACTAGTGATAGAAAACAGCTTTGAATTATTTTCTTCTTATAGTTACCATGTGAATAATAAATTTTATGTGTGCTGTGATAAGGAAATGAGGCTGGGAGTATAATGTTGCAGCCTTATCTCCAGTCCTGTTGCTTATTGAAGTCATTTTGTAGTTACATTTAAAATATATTTTTCTGCACCTGAGAATATCTCAAAGATATTTTTTTTGCTAATGAACTGCACAGAGTTAAAGTCTTTGTTTATGCATGCTAATCAAGGGCTGACTCTGAGATCCAAGTAAATATTTACATGATGTTGCAAAATGGTATTATACATTTCTTATGCAGAGATAAAAATTGCACTGGAATATGAATCTACCAGACATTTTTATTACATTTTCCAGCCCTGGAGGATTCCAATGGCCATAAAATACCTCAGTAATTTCACACTACTTAACACAAGAGCTATTTCTTCCTGGCCTTTCAGATGCTGACTTAGGTATTACAATTGGCTTTATCCTCTGTTTAGGACTCAGTGGCCCACTTCCAAGCTATGCAATAACACTGAGGTTTGTCTGCCATTCCATCTTCCCAAATACTGCTGACAACTTTGCTGGGACATCATTGTCAGACTTACCTGAGTGGGCTCTGCAGTCTTTAAAGGGGATAGAGAAAAGAATATGGGAGAATCTTGGAGAAGGAAGAGAAGTAGCAATTTTTTT
This sequence comes from Oxyura jamaicensis, assembly GCF_011077185.1. Classification (NCBI taxonomy): domain Eukaryota; kingdom Metazoa; phylum Chordata; class Aves; order Anseriformes; family Anatidae; genus Oxyura; species Oxyura jamaicensis. The sequence goes on from NC_048905.1 coordinate 9,948,283, forward strand.
AAATGCAAAAATCCTATGAATCTCTGAATTATTCATACCACAGATAATTACAACTAATGATTAGTGCCTTTTTACAAGAGGGCTTGAGTTCAGTCTTCTCTACCGCTGCCTTGATTGTGTTTCTATTAAGTATTGAAGCAAACTGGCAAATCAATCTTTGTTCTTCAGATAAAATTACCTCATCCCGAAGCTTTCAAATAAATGCACACAAATTCCATCTGCTTGGCAAGTACCTCAGGTGGGTTTATCTCACTTCAGCAAATCACCCCCTTCCTGCCATCAGTTCTGTACTAAGTGATCGGTAAGCTCTATTAAAAGTAAAGTTGCTCTAGCATCCTTTGGACAGCTTTTGTGGATGTAACCATCAATGGTTAGACAAGGTGCACAATTCAGAAGTGTATTGTTGCTTGTTTGTATGCTGTGACTGATTTAAAGATTGCTTGAGAAGTGCAGTCATTGTGTGAAAGTATAGTGATGGGATCTGAAAGGCAAAATAATGCTCTTTTAGACATATACATAATATTAAAGTACTTTAAGACTAGAAACACCTGTTCTGAATTTTCAAAATTCTTCTAAGGAGAATGTACTGTTTCCCTCATACGTGGTTTAAAATTACCCACTGTCTGCAAAGTTAATATTGTTTAATATCATTTTTTAAGTTCATGCTTAATGGTACAAAAAACCTTTAAAACATTTTAAAATCCTTTACAAAAAATGAAGATCATTCTGCTTACAAATGGAATGATAGGAGAGTATTTCAAACAAAATGTGATCCTGATCTCTTGTCCTTTTTTTTTTTTTTTTTTTAATACTGGTATCATTCTGTTGACCTCTGTGGAGTTATTGCAGAGTTAATCCAAAGCAAATGAAATCACAACTGAGCCCACTGTTTTTATACTGATTTTAAATGAATAGGCAATTGTTCTCAGTGTAGCAAGGTCAGTTCCAAATATTTAACCTCTCTTTCATCACTTTTGATCCCAGTGGCTTTATTAGTATTAAATTGAAGCTTACTGAGTTGTTTGAAAACATTGTCAAATGCATCCCTGTTGACTTGGTTTCAGAATACTGAGCCAAATCTCAGTCTCTTGACATTAGACAAGGTTTGGTTCCTTGTGGTTTTGTTATATCATCTGCTCCTATTTTTTGATTAAAGTAATATGAAATAAAACGGGTTAATTATTTTCAGCAACATAAAAATGTTATACCCAACAAGAATGCCCAACAGAAAATAGTTATGTGTTTTCATATATTAAAATAATAAGTTTAACCAATATCTTTACTGGTCTTATATTTCAACAAAACTCCCAGTTTTTAAGGCTCCATGAGGAAAAAATCAGGTTTTAATAGATTAAGCAGGTTGCAAAAGATACCATTGTTTAAACATAGCAAAGCAATTTTGTTCTCAGTGAGTCAGTAACTAGCAACACAGTACAAAGCCTGGTGCCTACAGGTCTAAGTCCTGTCTGTATTGACGGTGGCCAGAGCTCTCTGTCAGTTCTTAATGCTCCTTTACTTTTATCCTCTGATGGCTTCATCAGTAATATGTGAAATCAACAGTCAGGTAAGTACTCTAGCTTTCACTTCCCAGAAAAGCAGCATCATCGTATATGAAACTGAAATCTGTGAGAGCTCAGAGACATGGTATCATGTGTGATTTTTCTGATTTGCTTAACCAGAACTGCCATCTTTCTGTCCTTATTGACCAAATGTCAGTCAATATGCCTCTCTTTGCATTTTTTCATTTCAGTACTTCAGCACCTGCATCAAGAAATGCATCTCAAAATTCTAGAGAAAGAAAAGTAAAATGAAAGTAGTGATTTTTTAAGGCTTCCACGGTAAATCAATGACAAAGTTCAGAAACAAAAACATATCTCCTACTTACAACTATCCTTGTTTTTGTTTGTTGGCTTGTTTGTTTGTTTGTTTTCCCTACTGGGCTATTTTATCCATTTTGCAAAGGTATATGAGATTGCTAATATGGGTATAGTATCTAAAGAAAAACAAATGTGTTTTTAAAATGCTGTTCCCATTGCAGGCAGCAACACATGCGTGAATATTCATGGACAGACAAGCTTGTTTACTGGGAAACTTTCTGTAAGTTTAGCTACAGGTGCATTTGCTTATCATGGGCATGGCTGACACAGGAGTTGGAAGGATACAACTAGATAATTCGATTTAATGCATAGAGAAACAGCTGGTGATGCCAACACACCACACTTCATTTTTTAAAAACAATCAACATCAACTACATATTTAAAGGCAAGTTGTCATGCTTGAAAACTAATGTTTGATCTAATAACCAATGTTTCTACCTGCAAATTGCACCTCTTATTTATCCTTAAACTTTCATGTCTATATCAACACAACTACAACTTATATTTGAACAAGATAGTGCATCACAAAAATAGATGAACTTAATCCACATCTTAAAAATGAATTCTGTTCTTAAAAGGATTTCCCCAGCCCCTTAATTGAATAAGGGAAGTTAATGACATCACTGAAAGTTTTAATAACCTGTTGGAACCTATGTAATTTGTATGCAGCTGACAACAGAGCTCTTGTTTTCTCACTCAGTATATCAAAGTGTTTTCCTTTCCTAGATGTTTCCTCAGTAATTCTGGTATTTCAGAAATTTCAGCAAGATTCTTTTTTTTCAAAGATTGTTTGGGATTTTATGGTCACATCTGAGATGAATTTTAGATCCAGTTTATACATTTTCACTACTGAACAGATGATGAGTCGTTACCGAACTTTGAATATATTGCAATTACTCATTGTCACTTGTGCGATGCCAGTAACTTGGCATGTCAAACTGCTTGACAAAATACTGGGAACTGCAGGTGAGAGCTGGGGAAGGAGAAGATCCAGGATCTTCCCATGTTTCCATAGTGACTCAACAACAGAGGCACACATAGAATTCTAGCTGAGTTTGGTTGTGTCTTGCTTGTCTGTGAACGTCAGTCCAGGCACTCAGTCCATTAGTCTACTTTTCCATAAAGGGCCATGAAAAATATAAATGGGATTAAACTTGTTGAAGTATGAGTAAAACATAATTTCTGATATAAATACATTTTCTATTTCCAATAGTTTTCTTTCCTTTGCTACCGTGCAACTTCTCCAACTTTGCCTTCAGCAATAACCTGGTCAGAGCTAGGAATTTATGTTGAACTGGAAACAGAAGCCAAATTCTTTGGCCCTGAACATTGCCAAATGTATCAGATTTCAGACGGTTCAGTTTTCCTGCCATTTCTCCCTCTAGCAGCTAAATTCTGTGCGTGTCCTCTCCCCGGGAACCATCTCCCCAGGAGTTTGCCAGGCAAGTACTGCTGCTGTCTGTGGCTCTGCTGCCATCTAGCCAACTTCCACCTCAACTCCGAGCTCACCTTATTGCCTCGGGAATTGCATCACTTCTCTGGGGCCGAGGAGATGAATGAGTGGTCCTCAGTCACTGTCCAAAAAGAGGGATGGCAGGGATTCCCAGCTGGAAGGAAAGGGTGTTGGATTTAGCACTTGTTCACTTTCTCCTTGAGGGAATGTGGTTTTTCTAAACTTTTGATACCTTGAAATTGATACTTCTTGGTCTAGCAATTTTGGTTCTTTTCACCCAAAGATTGCCAGACAGTTTATTAGCACTTAAAGCAGAGGATTCAATCTGCTGGCTAAAACAACTTTGTAAAAGTGCTACAATTTCTTTTAAATTACAAACAGACAAAGTCTGAACAAAAGCCATTTCTGAGGAGAGTGCAGGTGCAAAGCTCCTTTATATAGATGCTGCTCCCTTCCTAAAGAAAGGCTCTTACACTAACAGGTAGCCAAAGTACTGTCACAAAGAGAGCCATAAGGTGTAACATGATCAGAAAAACACATTAAAAAAAAGTCCAGGGAAAAAAAAAAAAAAAAAAAAAAGGAAAAAATGCATATGTAAATATACAATAGAAAGCAATCCTATATCTGAATGCATGACCATTTGATTTCATAGATCTGCTAAGGAGAGCTAGAAAATGCCCAAGGTAGAGTTATGTGTTCTGCTGAACAACTGAGTTGCAGTTAGGTCCTGGAGAACTGTGGCTAGTCCAGGTTTTGAGTCTAAAGTTTCTAGGACACACTTAAATGCTGGTGCTATACAGATGAGAGTTTAATATTCATTTATTTTGTCTATCTGGAGCAGAAGAGCTCTTCTACAATTCTGAACACAGAAGTGTCTGGGAGAAAAGCAGCAGGGTTAATATGGGTAATGACAGTCTGTCAAGGGTAGCTGGGTACATAAAAAGTTATCTAGGCTTTAGAAGAAGCATAAGGATGACAAGGGCTTGTGTTGCAGAAAAAAAAGAGTGAATTTCAGGAAGAAATGAGCTCTCACACATCCCTTGTGGTACTGTTTGCCCTTCCAGTCCTCTCTCAAGACAACTGGCTACCTCTGACATTATGTGGTAAGGGAAGAACAGTTTAAAGTTCACATGTGATTTGCTGTATGAACTGGGAGAAGACTGTTAGTTCTGTGCTGAACAAGGAAAGGAACTAAGGGAAAATATATGATGTTGTGAGAAGTAGCATTACAGAGCTTATGCATTACACATGCACACAGGCAAGTTTGCAGTCACACACAGGCAAGTGATTTTTTCCTTTTCATGTGCAATGGTCTCAACTTTTAACATGGATTTTTTTCTACTTATAAGAATATAACAGGTCCTCTGCATGATGGACCTTTCCATAAAGGATTTGTGTTTCTTTCTCTTGTTCTTCCTCACTTGCCATTACAGTTCTCTACAGAGACAGGACAATACAGCAAAGGCATGCACCACATATATGGGATCAGCAGACTGGGGTCAGATCCATGGGCTCTTCCAGAAAATCTGGATGCAAAAAGAAGACTGGTAGGTAAAGCAAGTATTCATTTTAAAAGTTTATTTAAAAGTATTCTTAGAAACTTGCTTGAGTCTGTTCATGTGCCATTTTACAAAAAGATGCCAGAGAGAAAATTAGTGGAAGACAATGTTCTATGCAGAAAAGTACCCTAGTTTTGCTGTCATAATCTGTGCTGAACACCTAGGATTAAAGAAAGCATCAAATCCACCAGCAGCTCTTCTTTTATTTCATTCTTCCTCTGCTATAAATGAAGTGGTTGTGTTTGCATTGAGCAAAGGGGGTTTGTCCTTGTGAGATCACTCAGGAGCTCCTAGCACAGCTGCAGCTGAGCAGAGCTCAGCAGGGAAAAAAAATGAAAAAAAAAAAAAACAACAACAACAAAAAAAAAAAACACTCACTTTTCTCTTCATACTGTATGTTTTTCTTCATACTGTGCTGTTGTATCACCTCCCTAACATTGTGCTCTTCCTATATTTTTTCTTCCATTTCTCAGCAAACTCTCACCAAATGTCTCAAACCACCATAATCAGGCAAATGGAAATAAAGAACAAAAGTTAAGGCACAGTGGTTCTCTGCATTTCCTTCTCTCCTGTAAAAGAGTCACTCAGCTATTTAAACGAGTATAAAATTCCTCTAGCTGAGATGTATTTGGGGAAGCAAATGTCTGAACTTCCACTAGGTGGTGAAGTTGTAAAGCTTAAATGGGATGAGAGTTCCCAGAGCAGAGAGAGACCCTGAGCAGAAGGGAGATGAGAGGGGGGACTGCTGCTTTGGGAGTTTACAGGTTGCTCACCTTCCTCCCGGCCCCTGCGGAGAGGGAGCAGTGAGGGTGTATCAGGGGCATCACAGAAGAGCAGTGATATATTTATGGGAAAGCACAAAAATACAGATTTGTTTATTCTTCTACTCGGGGAAAATGGTAAATCTGTAGATAAGCGGTGAAACTCATTCTGTTTATTATTTCTTTAAAGACCTAGTTTAATAGGGGAAGAAGAATTTCTCCTGCCAGAGTTTCTCAAATGTTGTCCTGATCTTATATATATACATATTCAGGCAGTTTTACCATCTGCTTTGATATGGGGCTTTTGGGGGCTTTTAGATGACAATAAATTTGTACCATGTCAGCACTTGTATATGGAGAGAAGTAGATAGGAATAATGAGTCTTTAGATGAGATTAAAACAAAACAAAACAAAAAGCTCCACTTTTATCAGGGTTGTCATACAAAAGTGCATGACATTAAGCCTCCACTAAGATTTTTGACTCATAAAAATCAAAGCAAGATTCGAAAACTTTGAGCTTGAAGTGTCATTCAACTTTGTGAGAACAGGCCTTGAAAAAAAATGGAACTCTATGAAAGTTTTATGAAGATCTTGCACTCTGTTTCACATTCAGAATGAAAACACAAAAACACTATCAGTTCATATGTTCTGCATTTTGTTGAACTATCGTTAATTCTTCCACATATTACCTAGAGATCTGATAGCCCAGACACTTTCTCCACTCTGATTTCTGAAATAGCACTGCACGATGCTTTTCTGCATGTCCACTCTGTCTCTATTATTCTAGTTACTGTTTAAAGGACATATAAAGAAAACTATTTGTAGCAAATGTGCATCCAACAAACTATGCTATGTAAACACGGAACATCACATCCTAAAGCTGATACTGCTTTTGGTCACTTAGAATGCTTTGGGAACAGCTTTAGAATGATCCAAAGTCCTCTCTGAAAATCTCCACTGTTTAAAACAAGTTATTGGAAAACACAGGTTAGAGCTTGCTCCATCACCCGTCATTCTTTCTATCACATGTAAAATCTGTTCATGCAGATCTACGTAGACATTGATACCTGGGTTGAATGTGGTGCAGGATCTTACTTTCCCTTTGTGGCTCTGCACTCTGTTTGCTTCACTGCACAGATTTTTCTTCAGCTGACTTGTGCTGTGACTGCTGCATGCCGGCATGTAGTGGGGAGGATGCCATGTGCCTCCTTTTCAGCCTTATACACTGCTAGAATTTTTGTGAAGTGAATTGCTTGCAGCAATGAATGAGTTTATCACAATATTCCACAATATGTGCCTAGAAACTATCAGTTATCTCACATCCACTACAAATATTCATATTTGTAAATATGAATATTTTCAAGTTGTTCAGGACAGTACTTCATTAACCAAATGGGAGATATAGTAGATTCTCAGCCTTTTGAGTACATACTGCAATTAGGTTATGGCTAATTTTGAAGGTGTCTTATCTCTTTTCCTTGTGATTATCTGCAGCTTTTAGCCATAGTAGCTTATTTCCAACAGAGGAAAAAATCATAGAAGTTAGATACTGAAACACTGTGCTAAGAAATGGTCCTTTTACCTCATCCAATTAATATTCTGCTCTCAACATTTTTAGATGCACTAACCACAGGATCACACTATTCCCTTGAAACATGTTGGCAAAATTGCATGGTAAATTTGTCTCAGTCCTTCTGTGGGTGAACCCTTTCTGACCTAATGGTGCAGCAACAAAATCAGGCGGAGCAGAAGAAAAATAGCCTAAGCAAAGATACTACTTGTTCTCATCTTCTAGATTCTTCTTTCACTCGTCTTTGGTCCTTTGGGTGTGGAAGCCAGGATGTGTGAGGGTGGATGAAGGAGTAACTGGAAGTTTTGTAACAACTTCTTACATCTTTCATTGCAATGCTATGCACAAAATTGAGTTACCTGGAGAGAGAGAACTGAGGTGAACAAGTGCTTCTCACATTAATATTCCTGCATAATCTCCCTGTTCCTAGCACTGGGTTTGTGCTGAAGGTAAAACAGATCAGTTCTGTTAAAAATGTGTCCGCATGGGGTCTTTTCTTGTGGGGGAAATGACTACCGCTGTGACTAGGCATGGCCATTGCTTAGTCACCCTACTTAGCCTCTCATGTCCTGATGCAACTGAATATAAATAAGAAGTCCTTGATCCTGTCAGCCTCTCCGTCCATCTTCTGCGTGCAACAAACAGGCTGCCTACACAATTGGTTTCCTGTTTCTTCTCCAAGGCCACCCCAAGTCAGCTGCAGTCTGGCTCTTAAACAGCCACTCTTACAGGATCAGAGTAGCATTTACCTGGCTAAATATCCTCTGTTCTTAACTTTCCTGACTGCTTGCTCTTTGTTGGGATTGTGTCCTTCCTTGACTCTTTCCTGGTATTTTCCTCCTCCTCTCAAATGCAAGTAGATCCATTCTGGTTTGTTTATCTATTCTCTCTCTCTTTTTTTTTTTTTTTTTTTTCCTCTCTCTAGTTTCAGATCTCTGTGTCTGAACACTTTCCTAGATCTCAGCCTTTGTCTCAGAGATTGCCTCATTGCCTGCTGTTAATTTCTATTTGAAAACTATTCTGTTCAAAATGCATTCTAGACTTTCTTTCTTTCTTCTTTGGGGAATCACAATTGAGAGAAGAAATTAAACCTGTCAGTCAGGTACTCCACAGGCTCTTTCAAACTTTCTCCTGTGCAAGTGAGTAAGTCCAGAGCTTGGTGTTGCTATTTCCTTCTAAAGATTTTCTTCTTTCTCCCTACAAAATACTCCTCGTCTCCAGTCCTGACATCTCCCTGACAGTCACATCGTCTCCTCCAACCAACCTACAAAGAGGACAACCCCATCCTTTGCCCTCGGGTCTCTACATGTGGTACATTTGAGAAGTAGGAACATGCAGTCTGAAGCCACGTCAGCATCCAGGACTGAATCAAAGAGAAAAAGACCTTAGGAAGAAAGAAACAGTTGAACTGGGATGGTACTGGATTGCCTTGACATTCTGATGCACTGCCCATTTAACTTTCCACTTATCTATGGCTATTCTGTCTACATCAGAGGAATTTTAATTGCTTTCTGATATATATTGGAATACCATAGCAACTTTTCCTAGATGCAGCAAATCTGTTTCTTCAGTAATTATTACTCCAATTAACTCCCAAATGTTAGCAATACTCATTCTGCTGATTAAATTTCAATTGAATTCGTTTAGTCGCCACAATTAGAGCTAGTTTCCAGACAGGAGAAGGTAGTCTCTAAATTAAGATCCATTTAATTGGTGTTCCCTAAATGCTCTTGCACTTCTGCAGAGAAATACATATAATTGTGTTTCTATTCATTTAGGAGCATACATCAGTGTTCTGCCACATAATGCCTTACATCAAAAGCTATCCTGACAGAGCCAGTGAGACTCTGCAGGATGAACACAAAACTGACTGAAGATGGTTCTAAAAACTTATCACTAATTTGCATACATTCCTCTTTTTTTGACCCATGTTTTTCAGGTAGTTCTTCCATTAGGTGTTATCATTATAGTGCATTTCTCCGCCTTTAAGGTTGTCACCTTTGTTTTTGATTTCCTTCCCCCATATTTACTGATAATATAATTTATTAATATCTTTCTATCTCATAAATTTTATGCAGGGGGGACAGGACTTGTTCTTCTATTTGATCTATGTTTGTGCAGGCTGTGGTGGTTAGTATAGGATGGGGAGTTACTTCACTTGAGTTGCCTGGCACCCAGGAGACTTGGGCATCGCCAAATTAGACAAGGAACCAAAAGGGAATTTTAGTTATAATGGATGTAGATCTGGTGGATAAGCCCAAATATTAAGATATTTGAATACTATTACCGTTAATATATAATATTAAAGGATATTCAAATTACAGTTAAGCCAGTATAATTTCCTGCTGCACTTAAAATAGGTATTTCCCTCTTATACTTCCCATCCCCTCTGAGCACTTCCAAACTTTCTTTTGCACTGGAAAAAATATATAAGTTTTGGACTTTAATCAGGAGCATAAACTGGCACAAAACAGATAATTGTCTGAGATGGAGAATAAGTTTCCATGGCTTTAATTCCCTGAGGTATCTCACCAGGCAGTCAGCTGAGCCTCAGCACGCGTGCCAGGGAAGCTAAGACTGCCCAGGGGAGGGCAGGGATCAGTCGGGGCACACATGGCAGTGTCTTCCAGTGGTCACTGGCTGTTCAATGGGCCCAACTGTAACATCACACCAAACTCTTGGCCCACAGAGGCTGAAAGAAAAGTACTTTATTTAGCCCCATCATCACCAGAGTATTGACAGAATTTTAAAAAATTGAAGAGTATCTAGACTAAAGAGGTCATGGTACATGATTCCTGTCCAAAGACACCACTGGAATGCAAAGCATATTTATTTTACCAAATTAATGAATTGCAAGTTCCCTTTAATAAAAACTTACCTCATTTATGGAGAACAAAAAAAAAAAAAAATAGAAAAAAAAAGAGAGAGAGAAAAGTTAGTTCTTGTTCACAGGGCTATTGCATAAATACAAAGGTTTTTTTGTTTGTTTCTTTGTTTGTTTTTGTGAAGGTGCTTTTCTGCAACCATCTTGAAATCTTGAAAGGTCTGTGTGAGTCTAAATGAAACAGAAATCCCATGTGATTGACAAGGAATGACAGATCCTGAACAACAGCTAATGAAAACAGAGCAAGAGTCATCTGATGAAATTTTACCTCTGCACAAAAGGCCAGCACAGGTACTATCTTTCCTTTAAATCTCATGTTTCAACTACTTAAAATGCTCACAGATGTGCACTTCCTGGGAACAGAACTGAGAATCTGAGCACCTAGGGCACCAGTTGTCAGCAATCCCACTGAATTGTAATAAACAATGCGTGCATAATTATTTAATTGAATAATGTAGAAAGACAAATTACTTTCTAAGAACTAATGCCATCTCTCAAATAAGCTGGAATTGTTTCCTTCCGGGGAAATAAAAAAATAAAAGAGAGAGATTTTTCTGAGAGTCCTTCTCAAAACAACATGAAAGGAGCAGCTACATGTACACACAACCTGTCTGTGCCCAGCACCTAGCTGAATGAAATGGGTGACTGAATGGCTACAGATAACCTGAGCACCTGAAAACTGTCTTCAGCTGTTTCCAACTATTGTCACCGTCACTCAGCTGGACATTCTTTAGACATAGTAAAGCTGCAATGAGACTAGCAGGGCTGATAGGGAGTTCTACCTTTATAAAAACCAAGCCAGGGGGTAATGTACAGCTACTTTTATGCTCTTGCCTGTTCTAACTTTTTCCCTCAGGTGACAGACTATGGACTTTAAATTACTGTTTTTACTGCTGTTTGCTCTCTCTTTCCTTTTGGTAACTCCAGGCAAGTGATTTAGGACAATTCCACCTTATTACATATATTTATCCTCAATTCTCACCTGTCATTTTTTGGCCTCTACCTACTGAGTCAGTCTCCAAGGTACAAAAACCACAGTGTAGAGGTGGTTTCTTTGGAGTCATGTTATCACTTCAGAGCATAACTTACCTCTGGGACTGCTAAGGTAAACCTTTAGATTACGCAGAAGCTCAAATTCAATTACTGGTAATGGAGATCTCAAGGGTAAACTCTGAAGAGAGCAGGCCAGCACCATTTAGCCTTCTTTAGTCTGCCCTCAAAGTACAAATGGGGCTTGGAACTGAGTTCTGGGGCCAAGTGAGATTCCTCCAGGCCAGTGTATTTAGGACAATGGAATGCACAGGAGTCTCATGAGCATCTACTGGAGCACCAAGTCCCATGTGGGGATAGCCCACACCAGCAAAGCAGTATAAGGGGTGACAAAGCAAGACCCAGGCTGATTTTCTCTGAGGCTGCTCTAACCTGTGGCAATGCCTGGCAGCCTAAGACTGGGCCTGCAGGGCTGCAAAAAAAGAGGGAGCTGCTCTGTGCTGGTAGGTTGAAATTCCTGGCAGCACCTGGGTGAACAAGCCATTGGATGTCCTTCTGTTTGTATAACCTCTCATAAACTCCATGCAGTTTGTTCCGTGGTGTATTTTATGGATACTTTCAAACCCAAGTACTCTTGTAAGTGCACAGATTTAAGAATCTGCTAGATCCTGCAAATCAAGTTCTATGGCATTGGTCTGGCCATGTTCTACCTTCGCATGCCCTGATGGGATGATTCAATGCCCTTTCCCTCAGGTAGGGTCATGTCAGTGAAGGGTTTCCCAGATGACCAGATTTATTTACATATTTTTTTATGCTACGGTAAATGTTCTTCTTATATGAGTGTAGATGAAAACAGATATGTTATTGGTGATTATGGAGTAATAATGGTGCAACACTGGGGTATGGGAAAGAAGAATAATGCTTTTGTCAGCCTCTTGATGAGGACTCAGACCTGGAATTGCAAATGAACAGGTTACAAGGGAAGCTGAGATCTATGTTGTAAATCTGAACTGCTGACATTCTCCCTGGTTTCTGCTTCATGAGTGCAAGTGTTTTCTCGGGAGAAGTTGCTATTTTTTTTTTAATATCAGATATTTTAAATGTGCTTTTCAGTTGACTTAAATGTTACAGGGGAAACATTCTTATGTGTCATTTTTGTAAAAAGAAAGGAAAAATGTCAAGGCTAAGTCATTGCTATCATTTATTTGGCCCTGGGCTGCTTTTGACTTCAGAGGTGCCAGCAATGGGATGTTGCAATATTCCTGTTGCAAGCTTGAGAAGATCTATTTATCACAGAGGTTGGGACATATTAATCTTGTGTGTCCTCCTAAACACATTCAAAACTCTTAAGCATTCACCTAATGCTTACCGTAGATTACAAATGTATGTACATGGTTCCTACATTGATATATTTACTTTTTAAATTGCAGTCCTTTTGGAAAGAGTCGTTTATTAAAAATCACTTTGATAAACTCTTATCTGTGAACTTCACATCCTGCAGCCTTTTACAGAGGCCCCTCCTTCTCTAACTCCTTCATCTTCTAATTTCTTCCTCCTGATTTCTTTGTTAGATGTTGCTTACAAAAAGTTAAATGTTTGACTAAGAGAGAGATGCAGACATGGATTTGTTTGATTTTCCCCTCTTTAGTCCAACTTGGTTTATATTTCTTTTTTTTTCCCTTCATTATTATGTTACTTTTGTGTCATGCACTTCTGGGAAGAATTATGATTATGCAAATTTAAGTAAATTAGCCCTCATTAAGCCCTCTATAGATGCCACTAAATTACTGCCAGTTCCCATGATAGCTAGTTAAAGTTAGTTTCAGCATATTTACATTACATTTCTTCTGGTTTGCTGAAAGCCTGAAAAATATTGTTGGCGTTTGGTTTTATTACTGCTGTGTGTGTGTGGTCGTGGTGGAGTTAAGTACCATTACAGCATTTGTGACAGTATATTTAAGTTAAAACGCATAACCCAAATAATCTCCCAGCTGTTGTGAAGAGTAACAGTATCCAGATACTGCTCTAGAACTGTTCAAATCAGGCTTTTTGACACATATTTGGAGTCCTTGGGTGGCTTTTACCTCATCTAAATTTGTAACACCCCCTTATGCCACAGCGGGAAATTGGCAGGAGATCTAGCAATCCAGTTCAGCAAGTGTAATTGTAGGTTTGCTCAGGACATTTAAAGACAGGAACTGCCATTTTATCGCTTACCAAATCTTTTGTAAAATGGCACCTTAGCAACCTCTCTGAGATGAAGATGTGTGAACGTTGTTAACGCTGACAACCCTGTTGTTTAGTAAAATGGACAGGAAAAATTCAACATCAAGAAATAGTTTTGATTCATCTTGTCAGCTCCCTGTTTGGAGGGTAAAAACAACTGGGTGATTAGGAAAAGCATGTGCATATCTGGTTCACATTGAAATGTGTCAGTCATGCCACAAATTGTAATTCCATTTTCTCTCCCTCAGCCAGAATAAGGACAGTAGAGGGTATGGTCACAATGTGAAATGAGTAAGCCAGTGTTTTATTCCATTCTATACCTGTTGATATTCCTCCGTCTGCACAAAAACCAGTAATCTTACTGTGGCTGAGTCTTTTTTTTCTTTCTTTCTTTCTTTTTTCTTTTTGTTGTATCAAGTTTGGAGGAACCAACAGTGATACGATTAGGTCCAGGACAAGACAGACAAGTGTTGGTCTTTGTGCTGATGGATTTAAGACACATGCCTACAGAATGTTGTTATTTGCACATTTTTGTGTCTTCCCAACTAAATATCTGCAGCCACTAGCAGCTGACAGCACAGCATGAAGTTAAGTGTCACTTATACACGAATAACACCTTAGCAGCAAGTGCCTTTCACAGCCATGAAAAACAGTGTTTCACCTGAGAACCTGCAGCTTCAGAGAGATCAATGTCTGAAAGAGGAAAGCTCTCTGAATTTAAATGTGGGTTATATTAATGAGGAAAATAGAAAATGATTGGTTTCCTACATAACACTTCTACGATGGTTGAAGGAATCTACTCCTGTCTTTCTGAGTTGTGCTGTAGTGATGTTCTTGAGGACTCTACAGTAAAACGTCCCTTAAAAACACTTCTCCCTTTCTTCCTGAAAATAGAGCTTTGTCTCTGTGATCTGCAGACCTCACTGCAACAGTCTTCTTATTTGCAGCCACTTTACTTGCTGCAGAACACTGTATGCTGACAATGAACTGAGAGGTCCTCAGAAAGGATAAAACTCTTAGTCTCTGCTGTGAAACAGTCTGCTCATTTCATCCCAAGTTCTGAGTTGTGACCTTTACTTCCCTTTTGAAACATCAGTTGAGACTGAAGCTCCAGATCTTGCATTTTTAACGCGTTTGTTTCGTCGGGACCTTATTTAACTCCGAGACCTGGTTTCTCTCGGAGACATTGATTCAACATGATAAGTGCACTCTACAGGAAGGAGGGATCAGTCAACAAAGAACATGAGCCTGCAGAAGCAATGAGCTTAGCCCCCATGGCACAGAGCTTGCACTTGCCAAGATGCCCAGTGCTGGAGATGCCTTTTCTCCAGGAGGGACATAAACATGAACTTTGGATCACAGCCTCCTTGCAATTAAACAACACACAAAAAGCCTCCAGGATCCACATGGAGATTCAAAAGGAGATAAACTTTGGCTCTACACAGTCTTTTTGCAAGGTGCTTAGCTCCCAAAGCAGTGAGGTGTTAGATTGTATGGAGCTGTGATTTGAAAGTCTGGGTTTCTTCTCTGCTTAGAAGGTGGCTCTGTTTTGATGATTCCTGGATGTATACTAGCATTTTATAATTGCAGAAAGTGAGATGTATAATGACTAAATAAATTGTAAAGCAGGATGTATAATGGCTAAATGAACAGGTTTAGTTTAACTGTTGAATAACTGGACTTCTGGAAAAAGGAGGAAGAAAAAAAAAGTCAGAAACATAACAGCAGTTAGAGATGCATCCAAATATCCTGTATAGGAACTAGTCACCAATAGCAGACAGTACTGAAAGCAATATCTGATTTTTACCGAGGCCCCATCCATTTTCTTTTTACAGAGGCCCAGGGCGCAGCTTGGTTTACTGCAGACAGGAGAGCGCTGCCACATCTCACTTTGAGCAGTCTCTGCTCCTGCCTGTTTGCCCTTGTTCAGCCTCCTCCATTCAGCCCAAGTTCCCTTCCCCTTTCTCTTCTGCTAGCCCAGAGGCAGATTAGATTTTTCACTCTGGAATACCTTAATTTATGGGATAAACAGAACTTCACCCAAGCAGATAAATCACAGCTTGTGTCTGGAGAGACTACGCAATTAATTCCAGACTCTTTACAGGATATGACCAGAGTTGGCTCTGACTAGAGAGAACAGTATGTGCTTAGCCGTATATCTTAGAGTTTAATTCTGCAGGGGTAAAATCTCATTGTTCTGGGAACAGCTGGGCTTCAGAGATGTTTCAGTTAAGGCACTCGCTCTGGATGAGACAGAACAGGCTCCAGAAAGTTGAAATGTCTTTATCCGAAGAGAGAGGTTATCTTGCTGCTGAACTCACCGAGTCATCTTCTGTTCCTGGCAAATGGCTTTGCTAATTGGAATAAGTTTTTAAGTGGCTTTCCCTCTTCAACCTCTTGATTTGAAAAGTTTGCTGAATATTCCACATTTTTCCTACGTTATAAATCTTTAATAATTTGCATGTTGAGTCCTGGGCTCTTTAAAAAACTTGTATATTTGGCTCAGAATTGTCTCTATTTCTCCATTTGATTACCCCTTCTGCTCTGGGCTGCTGTATTTGCACAGCTCCTTGTTTTCATGTGTGTATGCTAGACTACTGACTTCTGTAAGCAAGAAGGTCCTGGTGTGCAGGTGTAATCCTTTGAAGATGGCGATGCAATCTTAATGACTTGCAGAGTAGATAAAAATATTGAAACCATGGCAACCTCCAAAATTCCAAGCTGATGCCCAACTTTGCTCTTTTGAGAAACGTAACCTGTTCATTTCATGCAAATGAACCTGAAAAAAAGATGTAGCTTGCAAGTAGAGGAATTGGCTCAAAACAAATTACAAAATCTAACTACCTTGCCTGTCTTCTCAATGGACACTAAGTGATTTTAAAGACAGCCTGTTCTCCTCCATCCACATCTTTTCTAGTTCCAGGGCAGCCTCAATTTCTCTTTCTTTCTATGAGACTTCCAAAAAGTTTTCACACCCTCTGCTTTTTTATCGACACTCTTAAGTTGAAAGATTCTGCTGCAAATTTAGTGGCTCTTTTTTGGCAGATTCTGTACAGTATGCAGTGGGGATAAATTCAGCCAGACATATAGAAGAGTTTGGCTCAATATAATATCAAGTTTTTAAGAAAGATATGCAGTTATGCATGTCCATAAGTTTGTCAAAAAAGGGTAGGTGACAAATATTTTTGTGTAGTTTAGGTATTGTCTTACAACTCTGTTAAGTTCAGGAGGCTAATTTTCAGGCAAAAGATATACCGAGATTCACAAGTATAAAGGTAGATAAAGGATCAGCACCTGTAGAAGAGTATCCATTGAGTGAACCAAAGTAGGGCCTGCTTCAGAAATACCAGATGACAAATGTGTTTTAACTGTATACAAATTGTTGGTTGCTCTTGTTCCAGTGCTTTTTTTCTCCATTTTTGTGACCCAGGCACAGTCTCTGAAAGTAGCAAGTGCATTAGTGTCATTTCACTGTTAATGTTGGAAGAATAATTGACACTGAATCGAATGTTAAAATGAATCCTACATTAAATATTCACCTCCAAGGATGTCTGTTGATGGCTTCTGTCAAATAACCAGCAAGAGCTTGTCATTAGAAAATCTACATTCAAAGTCAGACTGAGATATATTCCTCCTTCCTACTCTTTGCTGTTTATATCGGGCCTTGTAATCAGTGTGTTCATAATGATGAATGCATCTTTTTATTGAATTTATTTATAAAATAAGTTCTGTATGTAATAAATCAGATACTGAATGTTATGCGTTGCAAAGCTGATTCACTGAAAAAGGGCTCCTTCACAAGAAGACTGTACAAGTCTTTCAGAACACACAGAGACTAACAGCCCAGACTTTTAGAGAGGCTTTGAATTTTCACAAATATAAGCCATGTTTGTCTGGTTAAAAACACAAAATTCAGAAATAAACACATCTACAGCTAATACAAGGAGCAGTTTGCTTAATATTTTCTTTCAACCCTAGAAGCTTCTTGTCCCTTTCCTCTATCAAAAACTTTTTTGCCTCTGAATTTTCCCTGAGGATTAGAATGTTACAGAAAAAAGGGGTACATGGGTAGCTAAGAAATTAGTTTTTTAAGTGGAAAAAAAAAGGGGGGGGGGAGGAGAGGGGGAATAATTAGCAGCCACGGAATGTAGGGCCATCATTTTTGCTCTAAAAAATCATGTGATAAAAAAGGGCAACTAATCAACTTCAAGCTATAACAAGTTTCTGGTGTGTTTTGGCATGTGCCACTGAATGAATGGAACATTTCAGTTTCAGGAATTAAAATTTTGACCTGGGTTTTCTCCTGCGTGTAAAGGCTGCAAGCCTGACCTCAAACTCCCCTGCAAGTAAGAGACACAAGATCTGAATCCAAAGCTGGGGAGACCACGGGGATAGTTTCTTCTAATTGGAAATGCCTGCTACTGTTAGGTTTGAAAACTCATTGAAGGATGTAGCTAAGGCACTTTATTTTTTGTTTACTTGCTTGTTAGCTTTAAGTAGTAAATTAATAGAGAAGAGGAAACAAAGCTCCCATTTCTGAGTTAATTCCCCTGCAGCAGAGGTTTGGGATGCCTGCCTAGAGCTGGGCATCCCTGTGAGCATTAGCTCTCACCCAATAAGCCATTCTCCAAACAGTCTCATGATGATGACTTCAACATTACAGTATGATAGATGATTGACAGTGATCAATTTTAACTTCTGGAAAGGAAAATTTTAATCTAAATTAATCTCTGAAGGCTTGTTTGGTTTGTACTGAGTCTTTAGTGTCAGCAAAGCAAACTTTTCCCTCTTGGAGTTACAAATTCCATAGAGTAATGGGCTGATTTGAAAAGGGCCAGCATTACTGAAGGAAAATGGCTCAGAAATTCCGGAGTTATCAAACACCAGCAAACCTTTAAAATCAGCTCCTTTAAAATCAGTTGGTCACTGAGGGTCTGCACAATTGGAAATTTCCACCTCTTGAAGGTGCCGCTAGCTTTCTTCAGAATCAGGTCTGCAGAGTTATAAGCAATACATTAAGGCAGTTTGATCTATGACTAAGGTTCCTTTTTATTTTGAAAAGTGCAACCCACAGACTGCAAACAGAATAAGACAAGATGGGAAAAGGACATCTCAAGCACTTTTTTAAAAAGTTCTGATGTTTTTCTTCACTTATTTCTTCTGACTCAAAAAATGATTAAATGGAGGTCACTGGCAGAGATGTCATTGACTGGCACTTATTAATCATTGCTGTTTTATTAAAGGTTCTCAGCTCCCTAATTTTTCAGGCAACACATAATCGATACCATCATAATAAAGAATTCTTTTTTTCCAGGTTAGAACAGCTGAAGTTCCTGTCCATTAAT
Source organism: Oxyura jamaicensis (assembly GCF_011077185.1). Taxonomy (NCBI): domain Eukaryota; kingdom Metazoa; phylum Chordata; class Aves; order Anseriformes; family Anatidae; genus Oxyura; species Oxyura jamaicensis. The sequence goes on from NC_048905.1 coordinate 9,966,948, forward strand.
ACAAATAGGAAGTACCATCTTCTGGGATTTGAGCAGTACCTTGCAGCTACACATTTCACTTTGAATTTTGCTTGAGGATAAGTTATTTAGTAAACATAACATTTACATAAAGCTGGTTCAGTTACAATTGAATGTCAGTCTTGGCTGATAGCCTTTGGCAAAATACTTTCTTAGAATTATTGCTATCTTTTGAGCCAGACTGATTTCATTTACAGTACAATAAATTCTCTGAAGTCTCCAGTTTTTCTGCAATTTATCCCAGCATGAAAGAAATCAGTATCTGCTCCATTATATTTTATTTTAATAAAGGAACTTAGAGAAGAATCTCAGTTGCAAACTAAATGTATATGTCTCTCACATTGCTTCCTTAATGAGGTGAAGTGACTTTGTTAGTCTGTCCAGGGACAGTGAAGCCTAATATCTTATATAGATTAAGGTCTATGAACAAATGGACTTTACACACTGCTATCACAATTACTTCAGATAATACTTATGCTGCAGTAAAGCAACAGAAAAGTTTGAAAGCTATAATGGGAAACTGAGATTAGTTATGGAGATTTGATTTTGCACTACAGATTGCAGTCACATTCAAATCATATAATCCACCAGCAATCATAGTAATACACTGGATACAACCAGCAAATACATGATGAAATAATAAGGAATTAATAAATTAATTTAAAAACATAAAAAGTGTCAAGAGGAACTGAAAACTCTGCTTTCCAGATAATAGCTATTTTTTATACAGGTATTTATAAGGCTTACTTTGAAATGCTTGATTTCTGTAGCAATATGGTAACGTGCTTTTCTGTGAGGTATTCTGGTCTGACCCTTAAAAGTAGGAAGTACTGTTTAAGCACCAAAATAAATTAGCCTTTTTACTCTTAACCACTGTTCAACCCACAATTTACAGAATATTTAGACACAATGTAATCACTTGAGAGGAATTTTGCTGATGTTGTTAGCTTCAATAAACGCAATCAAGTAACTTAATGCTAAGCTTATTAAACAAATATTGTGCCTGCATTGTATTACAGAACACAACTTGCTGGAGAATGTATTAACAAGAAGACAAATACAGAGCAGTACTCTGAACTGTGTAACACAAACACAGTCTTGAGCCAGATACCATTAGTGTGAAGAAAGTCTCTTCAACTACTGTAATGGCTTTTGAATGAGACTTGTATTGATTTTATACTAAATGTAAGAAAAGCACTTCTTCCAGAGTCTAAGGAGAAGTGGTCTAAATCTTTTTCTTTGCAAAAGGTTGATCTAAAGAAAACAAATAACCTTTCTATTTTATAGAGCAATCTTTGGTGGAAGTTTTAGGGTAAATTCACATTGAAACATTGGAACTGTCAGAGAGCCAAACAGGCATTTATCAGATTTTATGAACACATTAATAATTTCAAGAGACCCGATAAAAATAATTCTCAAATACTTACCTATATAGTTAAGGTTTATTTTATTTCATATTTTATATTTTATTATCTGTTTCATACTATTCCATATTCTATCACCTCCCATGCTAGGTGAATAGAAATAATAATGTTTACTATGTAGGTGGTACTTATAAGGAATCTGAGATGCAATTAGACAGCAGTTCTAATTTCATTAGTTCAGTTTCTCTGCTTACATAGATGCAGCACCATGAAAAATTTTATAATTTTAAGCTGTAATTTTATAGACAGCTAATTTTATTGAGGTACCTAAACATAACAAGCAGTGTGTCTGAATGTGTGTATGCAAATATATGAAATATAATGCTTCTGTTAGAGCTAATAGAACAATTACATATTTTTGCAATTTACTGTGTAATCTCTGAGCCTAAAAGTCCATATAATTAAAATCTCTAGACTATTCTCAACTATTTTCTTTTTTCCTAAAGAAAAATGTTCCACAGTCAGTTCACAAAAAAACAATAACCATTGCCAAAAATGTATTGGAAGATGTTTGCATTTTTAAGTTGAAAGAGTGATCCTGCACTGATGCAATGATCAAACAGGACCACCTTTTAGTGGGTAGAAATCACTCTCTTCTAGCTGAGTATTTAAGAAATATCATTATTGTGAATGTTCATTCTGAACCTCTTGAAAAAGAACTAGCAGGTGTAAACACTTTTTTTTTCATTCATTATTTTGGTGTAGTGCTTTGGGGAAGATATCTTCCTTCTCTGGGGAGCAGGGGATGTCTTCAAAAGCTGTAAACACTTGACAAACAATGTGGGAAAGCTGCTCTCATTTTAAAGTCACTCTGGGAGAACAGTTCCCTGATTAAGATGCAGATCTGATGCAAGGTGAAATCTGTTCTCTGTCACATTTTTAGTTTGTATGGCTTGCTCTGCTGTCAATGAAAACTTAATAATGTTTAAGGTGCAGTGGCATATTTCTATATTGGTCAGAAGCATCCTGACAAGTACACTAAAAAAAAAAAAAATAATAAAAAAAAATCACATTAAAACAATGCAAAGAAGGGGTTTCCTTGGATCAGTTGTTAGAAGAAGAATATGTTCTGTATGTGAATATGTTCAGTTATGTAACATTTGAAGCTTCCCTCAGTGCCCAGATGTCTCATGTTTTCTACCTTTTTAAATTCAGGACACCTTCTGCAAACATCTTTTTTCTCTCTTTTCAACAGCAAGGAATGTAGACAAAAAAAAATTCTTATCTGTATTACTTTGAAGAGATAGAGTAATAGAATTTGCTATAGAGATTGCCTGCCATGTGGATAATTAATTACATTAGTTACCTACAATCACTCTGATTTGTTTGTTGTTCTTGACATCCACAATGAGCACATATGCTGACAGCTTTGAGAATTTCTGCTGAGATATCCATCATACAATCTGTTCAGTCGAAGGGCTGTATCACCGGAAATGCCAGTCATGTTAGGGATGATGAGAGTAGACTGGCGTTATGCAAGACTTGGCCTCTTGCAGCTCTATTGCCTCAAGTTACTGTGGACTTGTGGCTGTGCACTGTCATCTGAAGGCTTCCCCATGAGGCTGTGCCACCTGACAGAAATGACGGTGAGGAAGACCCTGCATTTTAGCCTTTTGTAAAGGAGAATCTGTAGAAGTTCCTCTTGGAGAGTCGGTGCTGGGGGAAGAAAGGAGACCACCCTTTCCTTCTGGGAGTGTTTGTCTGACTCTGCACACAGGAGCGCTTGGTCAGGAAGCCACCAAATGCCATGTGGTGCTGGCTGGTGCAAACAGACAGGAACAATGCACTGCACCTGTGGTGAGAGCAGCTGAGGCTCAGCTCCTGCCTGCTCACCTCTCTTTCCCCAAAGGGCTGTTTGGTTTCACAAGGAGAGAGAAAATGAGACATCTCATCCCAAGTGTTAATGAAAGCAGAATCTCTGCCTCCCTTTGGTCACCAAGCCATGCACATCACTTTGTGACTATCACAAACACTTGAAATTTCTGCTGTTACAATAGCCCTCTCCATTCCCACAAAAACAGCAGTCATCCCATACAGCAGTTTTCTCTTGCTTTCCATTAGAACTTTTTGTAAGCTATGCAGTCCAGAGATCATCCAAGCAACAGTGGTACCTCACCCTCCCACCAGAGGAAAAGCTCTTGAATCTCTTATGAGTCTCAGCCAGATGAGTGATGCCTGATGTGTTATCCAGTTCTTACTGGGCCTCTGTAGGTGACAGAGTAGCCAAAAAGTTTACCACAGACAAGCTGAAATACATGCATGTCTTACAGTGATATGAAAGGGAGGAGACAGATGTTCTGAGCTGACATAAGGAGAGCAGAAATTTCCCCCCCACATCTCTTGATGCTGCACTCCAAATCTGCCTCACATTTCTCTCCCATCCACACCCTGCAACCTCACCCTGTGAGTATTGTGGGTATTAGCCTAGTGTAGTGCACACCTTCACCCACACTGTAAAGCAACAAATCAACAACAAAAGACAAAAGAAGTGTAAATGATATGAAGGGCAGTTGGGACCCAGCCTAGATGATGCCCTGTATGTAGAGTGCAAAGTCCTGCTTCAGTCAACCTTAGTCAAAGGCATGGCTCAGCTGTTCACCTTTTTTCAGCTGATTCCAATTTCCTTCCTGGGAGTCAGTGCTACATTTGCACTGGCATTTCATAAAAAAACACTACCAAGAGAAGCATTGCAAAACAGCAGTACCCCCTCACAGCCTGATAGAGGACAAGACCCCTGAGAGAGAAATAATGAGATTTTTCAAAACAGCAAATGATTTTAGATGCATACTGAATTTCATCAAAATTTATGTTCTCATGTCTCACAGGTCCCCTTGATTTTTTTTTTTTAAAGTGGAATTAGTCTTCCCTAACTTTAACTATTTTGAGGGGCAATACATCTCATCTAAGACAGGTATATTTTCTACATTATAATGAATTGTCCCCTTGAGAAACATCAACTTAGAGTAGATGCTAAGCTAAAATTTAGTGAAATTGATCTTGAAGTGATCTGCCCATTGCCACACTTTAGCTGAGCAGGGAATAGAAGTCTGACTTTTGGAGATTTTGATCTTTATCATTTCGAAATTAGATTCCCTACCTCAAAAATAAGAGTGTACTCATGACATTTACTACATCACAGAAGGTTGCAAGGATTTTTTTAAAGAATGAAGTTATGGATTGTTTCCCCTCCTCAAGCTTACACTGATTATGTGTAAGCTTAATTCATGCTTCTTAATTTCATAATACCAGCTTTTAAGCTTTCAGTCAGATGAACTTCATCTCTTTAAGGAACTAATGTAATCTAAATCTGGAAACAAAAAAATGAACTAAGTTTTATTTGGTAGTTACCACGATTATTGTAGGCTAATTTCTTAGCTAAAAATATTTTATCATTTACATGTAAGTGGACGTGCAAGGAGTACCTCATGCATTTCTCATATCTTTCCTTGGACTACTGATGTTTCTTAGCACTACAGAAAAACATGTAATGGGCTAGTTCCTTTTAGATCTGAAACACCAGAAGCTGCAGATCGTGTCTATATTATATTACAATTCACCTTTCACAGCTTGAAATCCGACAGTAATCTTTTTTTTTTTTTAATTTATAAAACTCATATTATTCAGTTCCTTCAGTTTTGAGTCTGAAAATTAATTATGAAATTTAATTCTTAACTAATAAGGGTGACTGTTTTAACAGATGGTGCCAGATGTTATTACAGTGAAAAAAGAAAAAGTAAAACAGTAACAAAACAAAACAAAACAAACAAACAAAACAAACAAACAAGAAAAAAAAACACAGAGGATCAGAACTGAAAAGGTTTTTGCTCGTTCTTCAAATATGTTATTCTTTTCTTTGGAACGCAATTAATTTAGATAATAAAAATTTTGTTTTTTCTTTCTAAAAACATCCCTTGAAGAGACTGTCTGTCCAAGATAAAGCTGTCAATCTCCTCTTGAGGAGGAGGAAAATATTCTGATTTGGATTTATGAACTACATGGTTCCACAACTGAAAATTAGGAAATGAGGAACAAAAAGTGATTTGTTATTACCCAGTTTCTTGGAACATATACAAAGGAGATATTTGCTCAAAGCTAAAATTCCTTTTCATTCAATTTTTCCAACAAATTTGGCAACAGCAACTTTTGATATGAGTAGATGCAAAAAAATAAAGTTTGCCCAAAATGTAGCTAGAGTACTGTCACATCTCTTATTAAGCAATGTGCATGGTAAAGGCCTAAACTTTCTTCTGCAATAAGTTTTGTTTGCCTAAGGTTTTTAGTAGCATCATCTCTGATTATCTTGTCCTTCCCAGATAAAGTGTGTTTGCATATTGTGATCCTTAACAGTTTTAGAGATACCATCTTTTCTTCCCTTAAGAGAGCAGGGTATGTTGCAGACATACTAGAATTGTAGAAAAAAAATAAGATAAATGTTCACAACATGGGGGGCTTGCTGTATTATGGATACAAGTATAGTTTTGTGTCTCAGTTCCTTGTAGTCCACATGCTGAAGAAGCATGAGCATACGGCTCATGACCTAGTTAGTCTACCTTGGAAACAGGCTTTCCTTTTCCGACTTAGAAAAACAGTCATTTCAGCTGCTTTTCTATTCCTCTAGCCAGCTGTGGAGGTCAGTCTTTTAACTGGTTGTGCTAACCATGATTAACTGCCTGCTTGTCTATATGGCCATTGGCAAATATTGCAGCTTTTAATCTTGTCCACTTGCCTCTGAGCAGTTCTCAGTACCTAAAAGGAGGCAGCGGAGAAAGAGAGGAATGTCATGGATTAAGTTGAAGCCAGGCTGGGGAGCAGGGGGCTTTAGCCTGTTTGTAAGGAGCTTTTTAGGAGACAATATTGGCTTGATGCCATCCTTTGGCTCCCAGATAACCAAGTTAGGTAGGTCATCTCAGGCAGTCTTTTTTTTTCAGTGAAATTCTCTCTGGTCCAAAGAAAATTCCTTTTTCAGTGGAAGAGTGAGATTAGGTGGAGATTGAGATTCTTGGTAAGACAGCTTCTTGTAGTGGTAATGACTGCATCTGTTGCCCAGCAAACCAAGTTGCCAAGCTCTCCTTAAGACAAAAAAAAAAAAGCATCTAGAAGAACTAAATGTCATGTCCCATCAACAGCACCTCATTATCTTAAATTTGGATGTGTCTCCTCTGGAAATTCCATAAGTTTCAAGCCTGCTGCTATAACAACTGTGTAACTGTATGACAGAAACTGAAAACTTCTAATCAGTACTTCTTTAAGTCCGCTCCACTTTACATCGTTCCGTCATCTCCATTCTGTGCTTCTTTTAAAAGATACTGTATTTAACATGTTCAGAGATTATAACAGTACCCTGCTCCCTTCCACTCATTTTTGAAAAATTAAAGGCTTAACCTCAGGAGAGATCAAACCAGCAGGTGACATTTACCTGCTGAGAGCTGCTGGGAATCCAGCACTGTTTGTGCTGTTTGGCTTGCACATGTGTACTTGCACCGTTTTGTTTTCCAGGCATTCATGAAAAGAAACCAGACTACAATGTAGTTATTTCACGCAGTAGCATTTGCACAAGTGAGTTTGACAACGCCATCTTGCAGCTTTTTCTTGTATTGTTTGGATAATTGCATTGTCAGGAATTACTTATCATACATTTAGCACTTAATACCCATTTATTATGAGTTCATGTAACTGCTATTTAAAGAATAATACATGCTAACTCCTTTCTACGCCATTTGATGCCACTTTGATTCTGTAATTGCTGGTTTCCTAGGATATTATGCCACAAAACCTGAAGAAATAATTGGTTGTTTCATTCCAGACAATACGTTTTGGAGTTGCATGGAGTTTAACTGGCAGATTTGTAACAGTGCAACAGAGACATAAAGGGAATGAATGCTAACCACAGAATAAGATTGCACAATGTAACTTGCGTAGCTACTGGTATTTTGCAGCTACAGCTAACATTGTTCAAAGGAAAAGGATTCTTTATGCAAATGTTCTAAGTTTTATGCCTTTGGGGGATGCTCTGTGCAAGAGTATGTCAGTATTGCATGTCAGCACAGGGTGGAACAAGTACCAAATATGATGTGAAAAATAGGGGACTGAAAAACCTAGCTCTTCCAATGCTCAGCTATTATTATTTTTGTTTGCAGAGCATGCACTGAATTCTGCAGGAAGAACTACTGATTTTGGAAGGGATTGTTTTTATAAGTACACAACACCAAAATGAACGAGTATCTTGCAAGTATCTTTAAAAAGCACTCTTTAGCTGAACTTATGTCACTCGTTATCTCTATTGTCAAATGTTGGTAAAATGCTAGTTAGTATATGTTCTTTTTCAGTATCTTTATAGTCTGCATTTGTTTTGCAGAAAATTCTTTTATTTGATTATAAAATGTTGCTACTTTTATTTGGCTTTAGTTTGTATAAGTGTTTCACTGGAAACTAATCTTATAATTAAGGCTACTGCCACTTTCCATGCTTTGATCACATATTTATTGCATACAGTTTTGCCAGATTTTAACTAACTGGCTGAAATTAGTCATAGCTTGCAGAGTTGTAAAGTGGGTTAGAGACTAGACAAAAGATCATCAAATTTTCTTTGAAAAATATCAGCATGTCTCCCATGGCAAAGACAGTCACCCTTTGTAGCTTTACATGTTTGGTTCCTTTAGGAAAGTATCCAAACCAGTCAGTGACTGACTTATCAAGCATCTTAGAGGAAATCTCTGGTGGGGATCTAGAATGGAATCAACCTGCATTGAGTCCTGCTCAAGAGTCTTAGCTACTACATTTTTATTTAAATATAGTACTTTTTACAAAGCTTTCCATCAGCTCATATTCTGTTACATTGTTTGGGCTTTTATGCTGCAACTTCCCTAATGTCAGAATGCAAAATGCAAACAGTTTTGCTTGAGCTTTTCACCTGCAGGTCTCATCTTGGGGAGCAGTGGATGAGGATTTGTGTCTCCAAAGTGTGTAAATATGGAATAAATTCCAGATGCATATAACTGTTGCTCCTTTTGTAATTGGCATGTCAGAGGTCTGCAGCAGGAGGTGGTGTATACATCATTCAAAGTATTTACTTATTAAAGATGTCTCTGGGTGGCCTGACCAGAGACTGACTCATCATCAAATCCATTTTTTGATGACAGCTAGACAAATCAAAATAAGTCATGTGGATTATAATTCAAATTTGAAAACAGACTGTTGAGCTTTATGTCCATCTAATTAAACACAGCAGGGCTACCATCATCTAAATTAAAAGAAATTTTCTCATTGTATTCAACAAGTAAATGACATGAGTATAAAAAAATATGTTGTGGAAGGGGAATGACCTGCCACATGACCTGCCAGAAAACTGTTTTTTCTATGCCCTACAGTACATGCATCTGGAAAAGGACCTTTGAGAGACAGAGCCTAGCCAAGTGAAATCAGATCAAACCTTCACTGGCTAACTCCAGGTGAGCTATTCACTTCATTTTTCTACCTATACTCTCTGGTTTCAGACCAGGAAAATTGAAAGCAGTCACAACATTAAAGGCTCTCCCTGTGCTTCACCTGGCAGAAACCAAGCAGTGCTGAAATACTGGCTCCAATGTCAAATGACTAAGTTATCTGAAGAGTGTTTGCCATTAGGCATTTCATGAAGTAACCAGTTGTGACCAGAAGGGCTGCCTCAGCACAGCAGAGCTGCCTCAAGGCGATGACTCAGGTTGGTGGAGTCACTCCGGCAGGTTTCCTGCTGCAGCTCGCATCGTTCTCTGCAGTTCACATGGGATGTTGGGAAGAATGGGCTTACAGAGCCTGCCACGCTGTACCTTACTGGTGGCTCTGCCTTCAGGACTGGGACTATGGAAATCAGAAAATCCCTACCACAAAGAGGTGCTGAGCTGGTTTGTTTTCCAGGCTAAAGCAAAATCCCAACTCTGAACCACACTCTAAGTCTGCTCCCAAATTTGTGACCAAGGTCCATATGAAGTCTTACCAACAGGGCCTGCATCCAAGTCTCTTGGTCTTTCTGGATTCCCTACCACCAAATTCTACTTTGCTAACTTAAATACGAAGAATTACTTTTTGGTCCTCCTTTCCTACCTTGCTGCTTTCTTTTGATAAACCATTTGTTCGCTTTGACAGAGCCATCTACCAGAAGCCGGATCAGACACTTTAGAGACATTTCAGAGTGTCTGGGTGGTAGGATATTTTGATAACATCATTAGTAAACTAATACCAATGCAAACCAAGTTGAAAGCTGTGTCTGCACTTCAAGTGTGTAAAGTGCACCTGCATAGTGTGCATGTGATCTGCATTTTAAAAGCACACGCTTGACCCAGCGTCAGATGATAATGCACTGGAAGGCATCCTGCTATATATAACCCAGCCAAAATATAGCTGAATTCACCCTTTTACAGCTTGCATTCAGCAATTTGCCTTTACAAATTGCTGATGGCAAAGTTGTCTTTATTGGTTGTCTGAGGCTTCAAATTGCAAGTGTGAATTGGATCGTTAGTACACATTCTTTCTGTAAGCAGCACTTTCCATTTTTCCAAAAGATGTGGCAGATTGCTAATGGTTTTAAAGTCCTCTTGTATTTGCCTTCTTGACATAGGTTGCACAAGAAAGGTGCTTCTAGAAATCAAATAAGAATTAAAGTTAGAGATAGACAGTCTACAATGAAGCTGGGTCACAGCTTACTGTTAAAATCTCAGTAAAGGCTTAATTTAATGTCTGAAATATTTCCCTTTCAACAAACTGTTGCCTTAAATGCAGGAAGTGACCAATAACTTAAAAAATAAGTTATTGGCTAATTATTTAATCCAAGTGCATTAATTATAAATGTAAGACAGAATGACCCCACTGACCTAAAAGGGGAAGAGCAAGACAGAAGTGTTAGCCTATAGACACAGTATTTATTTTTGTTTAATATAGTAATAAAGATCAAGTTGCACGAGTTTTTTGTTTATTTGGGGGGAGGGTATCTAAATTGCCTCCTTTCAGAGTCTGTTTTTCAACAGCTTTTGCTGTTGTTTGAGTGAAATTAGAATTGAATCATAAACATCTGGAGGTTTATTTCCACACATTTAAGATTTATTTCTGTTACATCTGGGGTCTTAGAGCAGGCATCCATGGCTGTCTGATGCCTTGTACAAGTGCAAGTGGGTCTCTAGGTGCTTGTGCACAGATGCTTTCTAGATGCCCGGCTGCACTCTACCCAGTCACTCCGGCAACTGCATACTCAGCACCCAACCTTGGAAGTACAGCTCTAAAACTGCCTGAGACATATGTCCGAAACAAGAACTAAGAAAAACAACATTCCTGTAATTGCCACTAAAAGGAATTTTGAGGTCTCAGCGTTTCCAAAAAGCTCTCTGTGTTTGGAGAAGTGTTCCAGAACCATGCCCAGAATCTTCTGATATATAATTGCGATAACCATCCAAAGCAGTTCTGCTTTCATGTGAGTGAATGTGGGCGTATACCAGGTTGCCACCCACCAACATTATGGCAGAAGGCTCCAGCACTGAATAGTCCCTTCTCCTCTGCACCCCAAATGCATAACTGCTGCTAGCAAATACCATGCTTGCTGAACAGGCACAGAGTATGTCAAACTCATAATGAAAAGGATCTTGCTGTGGGAAATCAACACTTTCCTAGTACTGTAGCTTCACTGTACTTATTATTAATGACATGTAATCATTAACTGCATAAGTAATAGTTTTCTTAATAACAGAGGAAATTGAAGTATTTAAAATGTGTTCAGTCTGGCCAGGTGACACTCCCACCTGCTTTTTGCATTTTTGAAGACATCAGCAATATCGAACAGTGTATTAGGGCTTTTTTCCCATCAACAGAATGATGTTGATGAATGTGTTACATACAGAGGATTCCACTGATGTCTCCTTTTGTGATGTTGCCATAAGTTTCTTCATGATATGTGGTGAATTTTATTGACATTGTGAGTTTTGATGTCTATTTTTTCCAGAAGATAAAGATTAAAAGAGATTGGGAGAATCAGAAGGTGTTTGTTGTTGTTGGTACGTTTTTGTTTGTTTGTTTCAAATATCATATGTTGTTCTTAAAATTCTCTATGGGGCATCGGTTGTCTTTAAAACAAAATGTGTGGCAGATGTCACATCCTGGTCTCAGCAGATCTCCCCTCCTCCATGTTAAAACAAGTTATTCCATAGTTTTGTTTTGTTTTCTGCAGAGGTTATTATTAAACCATCAGCTTGCAACTGAAAGTTTCTCTCCAGCTTGCATTAATTTTTCACTCTATGTCCACCCACTGGGTAACAGCTGAAGCATTGTTGCTGAAAACTAGTTCTGACCACAAGTTAACCAATGCAGTTACTCAGGAAGACTGAATGTTCATGATTTTATTTCAGTAGGAAAAAAAAAGTGATTCTTATTTGGATTGAAAAGAAAAAAAATCTCAAAGGAATCAATTGCTGATCGAATAACACAGCCAGGCATTTGGCAGCCTCATTCCCTCCGTTCCCAGCCAGATAGCACAGCAACCATGGTGCTCAAAGTACAGTTTTTTAAAGTGTTGGGAATATTTTAAAGTAAAGAGCCCAAAGAATACAGAAAAGTAATTCACTCAGAGGGATGCAACCAGAACCCTTATTTCTTTGCTGCTCTTCAATCTTTCCTCCTTTTCCCTCCCATGAGGCAAGCCCAGGGCATTGTGTACAAGACAAATGCAACACTTGAGCCCAGAACACTGCTTGCTTGAGTTTGTCCTCATGGCAAAGCCTCTGGCTGATTTAGCAGGAGGGGGCTGATATCACTACCTGCCTCATAAATGTCAGGTGTAATTTGTTGGGCTCATATCTGAGCACACTTCATGGTCTTTTCCAGCCTGGGAAAATTCTTCTCTCCCTCAATAACCACATCTCAGAGGCAGCTGGGAGTTGGTAATATCTTTCAACAGAAACAGATGCTTGAGGCTTGATACCTAGCAAATGTGAGCATGGTTTTCTACATTTTACCCCCTTAACATACATGTGTATTGCATTGGCAGTGTAATAAGTAATTAGATTATGCATTGAACTCCAGAGCTGATATTCATACATTAATTGCAGATTGTTTCCTGTTTTATTCCCTTTAATTTAAAATTATAAATAAATAAATAAATAAATAAATACATAAATTAAGAAGACAAAAATCCTCAAGCAAGAAGACAAAAATCCTCATCCTCAGGCAGAAGAGACAATTAGTAAAGCCTAACCTCTTAACATTGTGGCTCCATGCTCTTAATTATGAGAAATAAGAAAAGATACTTCCAGGGTGGAGCCCAGGGGCAAAAGGAAAGTTCTAGAAATTAGCAGGCTGCTGGGCAGCCATTATTTAAACAAGAAAACTGTACAGCTCTGGGGACTGAAGGCTGAAAAGACCAGCAGGGCTCTGCTGCCTTTCAAGCACAATAAAAACGAGAGACAAATACTAGCCCCAAACAGCTTAAGAACTAAAGAGATGTTCTTTGCTTTCTCTGCTCTTTCAGCTATTGAGTTTATTCTCAAACTCAGTTGAGACTTGTAGACAGAGTCCACAATAAGCCTAGAGCAGCCTTTGCTCTTGTTTTTCTTGCTTTAATGGTGAAGAGCTTCTTTTGACAGCCTGGTCCACACACGGCTGAGGCCATGGATTTGGCACCATAATTACATTCCCACCTTATTTAAGGCTACTTTACACTGCTGTTGTTTAAGATCACAGATTCTGTTTGAGCCCTAGAGGCAAACAGGCAGGATCTTCAAACTCTTAAGAAAGAGAGGACTGTCAGTTGATTTTGTAACTATGGAAATGAGAAAACAATTTTGGTTTATAATCATATTTAAAGACTCTAAAATCACTCTATGGGACTCAGAAACAATGCACAAAACTGCCATCCAACCTTAACCCACACTACAGCTATTTCTGGGGAAGAATAGTCAGGAGATGGTATTTTTGGAAGACATTTTAAGTCCTGAGTGTAGCAGGTTTGTGCATCTTATAGGTAGCAGGCACAGTTTTGTCAAGCTAAAACATAACTCAGCTTGTTTTCCCCCAAGACCTGTTGAGTTTTTGGTACTGGGACTAGACTTAGACTGAAATAAATTCATCTGAGAAGTGATAGGACTGGCTTACATACAGAAACTCTGGTCTTCTGAATTGGTGCCCCTGAGAGTGTGCTTCATTAAATGATCTTGCATTGGTAGGAATGAGGAAAAGTGGCTCAAAATGTTTTGAATGTCTTCCTTCTGAATGGAGATGCTGTCAAAAAATGAGAGGTTCTGTGATAGTTTTAGACCTTCAGATGCAGTTACAATAATGTTTCACATTAATGGCAGTCTATCTCAGACCTTGTTTTACCCAGGCTCAGCTGATTTGTGGGGCAGGCTGAAGTTACAGGGAATAAGATCGCATGACCTCTAGTGATTTTATATATTTGTCGGCACTCAGGTTTTCAACAACTTCTAAGAGAGATTCTTGACAAAATCTGCTGAAGATTCAGCCACAAGGAGAACACCAGCTCTTTTGACCTGCTGTGAAATGCCCAATTCCTGGCAGTTCTGTGCAGGCTGGCACTAGAAGGGATCTCATCAGCAGAGCAAACTTTGTTGGGACCATCATAAGTCAGGGACATGCACAGAAAGCCTGATGCCAAACCAGCTGTCCCAGGAGCCTAGCAGCACACTGTCAATATAAATTCACTTTTTCTTCAACTGTGCTGTGTGCAGGTGTGGCAAAGCTCTCTCCTCGATGACTTTCATCCACCTATATCCTCTCATCTCTCAGCTTTACTTTTAGTTCACGATGAATCAGTCAGGAGGTATTTTTGTTTACTGGCATTTACATTTTCTGTAACTGGCTCCTTTATGCATTCTGATCTTTGCTGCTCAGCAAGCAAGCTCCATCACATTCACTCTGCAATGACTAATGACACAGTTGATGAAATATCTCAGCAGAAAATCCTCTTAGAAGGCCTGTTGCATGCCAAACATTCAGTCCTATTTAACCACGAAGTAAGACAGCCATCCAAAGGAGCTCAGCCTCATCATGCAGTTGATGGAAGAATTTATTTGGTGAAGCTGAAAGACAACCTTGTTCTGCTCTTTCTGTCAGAATTTTGGTAAAGATGTAAGATGTAGAGGATTTGCCTCCTGTTCCAGTCCCTTTCTGTTTGTACATCAGGTTTGGGCAGTAGTGGGGCAATGGGTGGCCAGTGGTCCCATTTGGTAATTTCAACATTTATTTCTCTTTATATCTTTACAGAGGTTTGAGGTACAGCTGAGTGAAATTTGCTTCACCAGCCTTTTCAAGTCACTCTGGATTTACACCAGTGTAAATGGTGTAATTTACAAATGGTGTAATTTTCAGATGGAAGTTACCCTGAAGACAGTGACAGAAGGAAACACTTGGTTTCAGCTGTTCCTAGGTTCAAAACAGCACTTATAATCCAATTTCAGTTCCAACAACAGAAACCTGGATTGAATCAATTAGTAAAAATTGAGACATTTTTATAATTGCACTAGTTTCTCTGAAAATGGATTCTGGCAATAGGCGGGGTTCATTTGTCCCTTATATGAGTCATCCAAAGCTCTAGGACTTTCCAGGTCTTCTTCGATTTCCTTAAAGATGATTTTTTTCTTTCTTTCTTTCCCCTCTTTTCTCCTCTGCTCTCAGATATTTTATTTCCAGTCCGTGATGGATCCTGGAAATGTAGAGGAGAGACTACTGAAATTCAAATAATTGGAGAAGTGTCAAGGTTGGTAAAATATAGTTAAGAGAAGCCAGATATTTTGTGTGTCTCTGGGAATGTTATTTGCATTTTGTGCTGTGAGACGAAGGTAATATTTTTGGGGTGACACTCTTATATAAACCTAGCAAGGAGAATTGTCCTCTCCAATTCTTAGCTATTTTTGCAACTAATTTAATCTGTTCTTCAGCTGGCCAAGTGAGATTTCTTGCTAAACAATATTGATGTCTGAAAAAGTATTGGTTTCATTACTTTTTATAGTGGAATTACACACTGCCCATTGTGCATTAAAAATCAAGTTTTAAATTAGGCATAAATAACATTTGACATCTGCACAGGTGTTTCAGTAATGCTAAAGTTCTCAGATGTTTAAAATGCATTTCTGTATCCATTGGCCCCAGCACTTCACAGTAATTTGGAGAAAAATATTACCATAAATCTCTGGTACAGGCTTGTACTGTTGCAAAATGACTCCCATTATTTTCAGGAAGCAGTCTATTCTCTGGCTATAGGTTTGATCTCCATTTGATTCTCTCTAAATGGCTTTTATACCTGCACTGTAGACATCACAAGAGTAATCATTATTTTGAAGACAGATTATCCAGTCCTCACTCTTCAAGCATTCAAGCAGTTTTCAGAGAAGTTCCCTCTGGCCTTAAATCACCTTTGTTTATGGCTCTAACCATAAATATTTCTGCTGATGATTAATGATTTCAGTCAGCTGTGGTCCAAACCTCCTGTATGTGAAAGGAGGTGACTGGTGAGTGCTGCCTTTCACCGAGAACTGTTTAGCAATCTTTGACTGCTGTCCTTGCTGTGGCAACAAACACTCCCTATGAGAACAATGAGTATCATCTCTTCATTGGAAGGGATCCCTTAAAATAGATCAGTATGTTCATATAGTAAACATGAATTATCTATCATATTTGCAGTACCTCTTCAGCATTTCATGTGCAATTGATTTTAGGTCTCATAGCAGCAAGTTTAATCCCCCCACACAACTCCTCTTTTTATTATTATTATTTTTTAATTTAGATGTGTAGCTTGGTCATTTATTTGTTGATCCATGAGAACTTTTTGAGGAGGAAGTTTTCAACATGTAACCAGAGAATGGCACGTTCTCTCTCTTGTAAGATATTTAGCAGATTTTGTTTATGATTAAAATGCTTCATTTGAAATGCTTCATGGGTTGTTATGAACAAGAGACACACTTTATGCATATTTAAAATATGTAATTAAACAAAAAGTAGTTGTATATCCCAGTACATTTGCTCATTCACCCATAATAATAAATGGCTATTTAAAGTGTGCGTTCCAGTAAAAAATGGAACAAACAAGTCCAATGTTTGTTTGTTTCCTCAAACTACACACAGCTGTGGCTTTTGCAGCATTCCCTACATCAGTCCTTCTTTTCCAGCATACTGATAATTCATCTGAGATGGCTAAACAGAGGAACCTTCAAACTACTGACATGATCATGGTTCTGAGGGCAGGGTTTTGTGCACAGATTGAGTCTGATCTGATGCCAGTGAAGAACAGCAGGAACTGCAGAATAATCAATGAACTTTCACTAGGGTTTTGGCAGCAGAGTGTGATTGCCATCAAATTTTCGACTCGATAGCTTTGGAAGTAATTATATCATGCTCTGTACTGGACTACAAGCTGGGCATGTTGACCTCATCTACAACTGTAGTGGATGATTTTCCATAACTTCTCATCCAAATAGTGTAATATATTACTTACTCAAAACTAATAGTTTCCATAATAAATAAAGAGCCAAGATATCAGGAATGCCAGCATATTTCAAACCAAAATGTCCAAGGAAAAAGAAAGTTCTTAATTTCAGCAAGAAGGAGGAGACAATCTGTTGGACAGTTTTGTGTGACTTGCTTTGTGATTTGTATTCTTTTATAAAATGGTGAACGGTTACATTGTTTACTGAATCAGAGGTGGTCTGATGCCTTAAA
The DNA here is from genome assembly GCF_011077185.1 of Oxyura jamaicensis. NCBI lineage: Eukaryota > Metazoa > Chordata > Aves > Anseriformes > Anatidae > Oxyura > Oxyura jamaicensis. Next base: position 9,984,077 of record NC_048905.1, read on the forward strand.
AACATTGTTTCATAACTTATTATGATTTATTAATATTCTTTATGTTTTGCATAGTTGTTTTCTAATAATGAGGGCCAAATGTCTTTATTTGACTTTGTGAAAAAAAAAAAAAAAAAAAAAAAAAAAGAAAAATCATTCCATAGACCTTTGTATGAATTTTAACTCTGGCACTGAAGGCTTTATATTTGTTACAAAAAAATTCTACTTTTCTGAGAAAATAATATTGATGTACCAATTAAATTACACTCAGAATTGAATACGTTAGTCCATTTCCTTTTTATAGAGTCCCTATATGAGACTTCTTTAATTCCTAAATACTTCTGGGAAGTTAATCTGGTGCAAAAAGTTTAAGTGACATACTTAAATAGAAAATCCTCCCTGCTGGACTGGAGGAGAGAAAATAAATAAATAAATGTGAAAAAAACTCTCCAGCTGCTGAGAGCAACAGAGCCTTGACAAATATAGCAAACAGGATTTCTTAATTCGGCAATGGATTTAAAGATTACACCAGAGTCATGCAGCCAATGAGGGAGCCCCGTTCACACCCTTAAAGCACCAAAAATAAGTAGTTTATACACCCCTGCATGTGAAAGAAGAGAAAAGAGGTCCCTTTAGAGCCACCCCCTAGCTATAGGTTTTGTCGCTTTAATCTGATAATTATCCATTGATGCTTCTCAGCTTTTGTGATAAACCACACAGCTCTGAGAGGAATTCAAGCAACATAATTTACAGTAACTGGGAGGTCTTTAAAATAATAGCAGAAATAAAAGGGATTTTCTTCTAGCAGTTTGCAGTATCATAAACAGCTTCCTCCATACACAAGTCACTGTGGTGTGTATCCTTATTTATAAGGAAATTGCTGTGCAATTCCTCACATTTTTCATTTGAAAAATCATCAGTAATGTTACTTTCTCCAGCAAGAGATAAAGCTCAGGCTGTGACTGATTACTGACTCGCTCAGCAGAGCGAGGCAATGGGTGGCACAGGGAGGCAAACTATGAAAATCTGGAAATAGCTAAATGGGAAAGCTTTACATCATTCACCCATGCTCCTATCCTTATAACACAAAGCAGTTTCACATGGAGTCCAGTTTGTTGTTTTTTTTTTACACCAAGAAATTGATATCTAATAGAGAGGTTTCAGTGGCAAATCTTAGTGAAAGTATTAAGTGAGATCATCTAGATCGTATTAGGGGTATGTGACTCACTGCTGGGATTGAAAGAGATTTTGCAAATGAGGAGAAGAAAAGCTCTGGAATAGAAAATCATCCTTTGGTAACTGAGCCATTGCTAGATTATTTAAATGTAATGTAATAATGTTAATTAATAATATAAATAAGCAATGATTAATATTTGAAAACCTCTACTTCACATGTAATTAACACAAATTACACAAGCAATTTTATGGGGAGCCAAATTATTTAGCAATTTTAAAGCTATTTACAGTCATGCTAGACTTCTCTCTGAATAATTAAGACAAATTGTTGTAGACAGTTTTGTTTACATTAACTTAATATTGCTAGCTTGATAATTTAATAACAATTACAGCTGAGGTACCTCCAGCCCTAAGTAAATCAAAGCTAATGCTAAAATGGTACACCTCTGGATTTCAGGAGCCACCTTGCAGCCTGTGTGTAGCTGTAGCAGCTCCACAACAGCACTGAGCTCCAGAATGAGACCATTTACCCTGTGAGTTATTGGCTCTTCACTTCTATTATGACATATATTTTTACTGGCTTTGTTGTTGTTGTTTGTTTGTTTTCTGTCTTTTCCATTTTTCTTTCTTGCTCAGGCCTTTATTCCTGGTTTGTGCATTACCTCACCTGGTGTGCTGAGAGCAGGGTGCCGAAGGCCATAGGATGATAGTATATTTATGACCGCAGCTCCAGGTGAAGTGCTATAAATTACAGTCACAGCCTGTGAAACTCGATGTAAATAGGTACCTCTGCCAATCCTAGACTGCAGCCTCTGTAAACTCGCAACCTTTCACTCTGTCTGTATACAGCCCGAGTGAGAAGGGACATGAGCCCTTAAGGAAAAATTAGGAATACCTGGGTTAGGAGATGCATTAAGCATCTCTGTGCAAGGTCAGCCTCACATTGCCACCAGCTGTGGTGCAGATAGCCCTGAGCTGAGTCTGCCTCTGGCTCAGTCTTGTATGCTGGATACTTCATGATCACAGATCCCAAGCCAATAATCCCTGTTGAGCTTTACCTCCCCAGAGCATTGGGCTTGGGCAAGAACTGCATCACATCCAAGTACCTGCCAGGGACATGCACTGCCTTGCCTGGACATCACTGGGAGTCAGGGACCTCGTGGCTGCAGGTCAGGACAGCATTTATCCCATCTTTGGTCAAGAAGGCATGTGCTTAAGTAATGTCTAGATAAGGAGGTTTGCTTCAGGGACCTTTAGAAATATTTAATCATTGATAATGAAAGGTAAGGGAGGGAAAAGCAGATAAAACAGCTGGTTGATTATAGACTTTTTTCTTTGCACTCTGTGAAACTCTTTTGTTACTCAGTGATTCTCACTCAACTTCTAACACATGTAATGCTCCAGGCAAACATAATTAAAGGAATTATCTCATATCACAAAAGGCTCTAGTTCCCACTTAAAGTTTGAGTCAATTTAGCTGTATGCTTTTTTCAAAACATTTCTAACATGAATCACTGAAGGAACAACCATCCCTGTCTCTTTTTAATAATAAGTGAGATAAACTTCTGTTGGCAATGGGGAAAATACACTTGGGATCTTGCTTCAGTGAGGGGGTTTCATGCAGCTTTGTGATATTCATGCTCTGTTCTGTGGATTTGGGAAGACTTTGGGTATTCTTAAAAGTTTCACAAAACATTATTAGAAAAAAAAATATAAGTTTCTGCATGGCACTTTGCACCTGATACATTTCTAGGAAGGATCATGTCTTCATGAGCATGTGTTTGAAGCTCTGCAATAACCAAGGTGGCTGAAGACCACAAGGGTTACACGATCTTTTCCAGCCTAGCCTTCCCATGACTCCAGAATTCTGTGTATATTTTTCAGTGAACACTACATCTCTTGCCACATTTGTCTGGGGAGTTTTATTTCAGAGGTGGCAATAGCACAGGTTCCTCTGAGCTTTTAAAGCACATATAAAATTTGTCATCACCCTCCTCATAAGAGATGCTGAGTGGTCTTGCTGTAAAGGATAACTTTGTCACTCCTTCATTACAGTAAGGGTTTAAAGTTTGTTCCAGCTTCTCTGAAGGCTGCTCTCTAAAATTCCCATGTCCAGACACTGTTCCTCTGTTATAAGGCATTTATCCATCAAAACATTTCATTATAAATTTGCCATCAGGCCACTTCCTTTGTTTTGCAGTCCAATCATTTTTTCTTATTTAGTTTGCAGTCCAGATGCTCTATTTGCAGCATTCCCAGACGAAATGGCTGCATAAGTACTTGAACTCCAAAACTAAGTGAAAGAAGTCTCACTCACAGCAGCAGGGGGGAGGAGGAGAAAAATAAAAATACCAAAATACCCACAAAACCTACTCTCAATCAAAGCCTCTTTGCACACACTCTTTGCATACCACTAGTATATCTTTCAGTGTCAGTGGTGCCAAAGATGATTTCTCATAGTTCTGGAGGCTGAGAAGCAGAACCCCACGGTAACTCAACCTCTGCTCCTCTCAGAAGTCAAAGCCTTTGATGAGTAATGAAGGGCACCTTCAATAAGCAAGGTCAGGCAATGCTGTAATTCTTCAGTAAAGTGCAGGATGGTACCACTTGTAACCCCCTCCCCACCTCTGTTCTTGCACTATTTAAAAGCAAAACACTGTAAAATATTGAAAACATTCTTGTAGGTCTTGTTGACTGCATTTGTTTCAGATACAAGCTGAAGCTAAGTAAAGACTTGGATGAGCAGCACTAAAATGCAGCTATATTTAGGTCTCAGCATGTTAATGTTTCTATTTGTTGCACAGCCCTAAGGAATTCTTTGGGTAGCTTTTATGGTATTTCTGTTGCCAAGGAAACGCCTTGTCGTGTGTGTGCGCGTGTATACAGAAAGCCTGCACAATCTCCATCTCCACTCGCAGACACAGAAATTGATGTTGCGTGAAACAAAGCAAAGACGCAACAAAGAAATATTCCCACACGCGTGTAGGTAAACACAAAGAATGGTGCTTGTCACATCTTCCCTATGACTCACGTCTGTCCCTCCAGACTTGCCACACCTTCCTTTGAATGCTTTGGGCTGGTGATGCTCCTTGTTCCCAGAGATGGGACAATGTCTAAATCACAGATTAGCTGAGTAAGAACCCTAAACCCACTGTGCTCAGTGGCAGCACAATCAGCACACCTCACTCAGTTATCTTTTGCCTGATAGCCTCATTCACAAGGATGGAGTTAAGAAACCATAGAGAGCTCAGGAATTAGATGACTGGGTTATTTTTTCTTCCCCTCCCTCCAGCGTTTGCTATATTAGAAAGTCACAATTCTGTGAAGTGACACTCATGGGAAGTGACAACTATTTGGAAGATTGAAGCATCTGTCTTACTTGGTCTGTGCCCCCTCACGCCAGGAGAGAACTGACATGACATGATCAGAACAGAAGTTTGGACTAAATCTTTCACAGTCTGTTAGGGCAGGCAGAGATGGCTGTTGGAGGATTTTCTTTAGTAGGATACCACAGAGTCAGCTGTGGGAGCAGGGAGGGGGCAAGCAAAAGAGGGAAAAGAAGAAAAAAAATATTTGCATTTTTAAAAGCCTTTCCTCACAGTGGTTTCTGAGTAAATGTAGGTCAGCTGTAGGATCCCTTTCCCACAGGGCCAATAAGAAAAGGGTTTTCTGGTGCTGCCTTTCCCTGGCCTGCTTAAGAATCAGCGTATTTTTTTCTAGACAGACATCCAGCTGCTTCTAAACCTCATGCTGTGGGTGAGAAGCTTAGAGCTAACAAAATTTAGGCAGACTGGTGACTGCCTACAACAGTTCAGCTAGATCCTTATTTCTTTCTTTATTTAGATATTACACCTTCAGTTTTTCAACTTTCTTACTCTAAATCTCAGTCTTTAGGGTAAATCATAGATCACACACACCCCAGACAACCATGGAAATCTGTGAATCACCGAGAATTTTACTGACCTTTAAAATGTCACTTTTTAGGTTTGTCACATTTCATGTTGTTCATAGTGAGTCTTGTGAGTTCTCATTAATTTCAGCAAGAGCTTTTGTTCAGGGATACAGTGGCATATATATATCTCCCTGAAGGAACAGTTGAACAACAGATGAAATTTTGATCTCCTGAGAACTTATTGGAGAGCATAAGGCCAGTTTCCCAAACAAATGTCCATGATGGTTACAAAAAAGTAACCATGACAATATATCAATTTTATGAACCAAAATCATTTTTGCTGTTCTTTTCACATCCAATAACCAATTCTATCTCCTTGTGCATATTAAAAGACTGCATACCCTGGTGAAATCTAGATCTAGCAATGTTGCCTTTCCAGATAAGTAAATTCTGTCCTCCAGATTTACATGCCAGCTTTGCTATCCATTTTTAGATATTGAATGACTGCCTCCTCTGAAATTAAGTTCTTGTGGTTGTGGCAAACCTAATGCTTAAGGATTCTGGAAATGGGTTCAGAATACCAGAGCCCTTCACATCCTGGAAATTATTTTCCTCTTCTGCAATAAGGCTATCTCCACTAGTGAGTTTGGAATTGATGGTTTAGATAAGAGCTTTGCTTTCCAGTGGAATCAAATACAAATTGACATGGTTTTAATTCATCTTTCAGTTCCCTGAAACCTGGAGCACATCTTACTTTGATGCCCCTGAATGTAAGCTTGTACTCTAGGAAGGAATTGTGGCCAAACCATTTTGTGTCTGAAGGAGAAATGACAGGATTCTTTCCTATAGCAAGCTGTAGCAGAGCAAACTTCAAATGTCTGCATTTCCCCTCATGTAGGAATTATAAGTCTCACAATGTTGTACCCTAAATACCTAAAATAATTGTCATGAGTGCAGTAAAGCATAGTGAAACACGTCACTTGCCTGGTTTTGTCTTCCTGTCTCCATGTCACTGCATATACTTGTCACATCTGTGTCTAAAGGCAGTCACAGTTTTGTACTACAAGCACATAGATCAATGCAAAATGATTTAGGTAATTGAAAATTTGCAAAAGAATTAATTTAAATTTTCATCTACTGCAATGAAAATCTGCTTCATTTGCTGAAGAAACCTTTGTGCTTCATCCTTTTAAGGTAGAATATTTGAACAGGTGTCTGCTGCTGAAAGTAATGATAATCATACTTTCTAAGAGAAAAAGCATGCACTCATTTATATATTGTTTATTCCTTCAGTTACCTTGAACTGAAAAAATGAGTGCTTATCTTCATATAAGTGTCAAAAGGCAGAAAATGTTACCATTTATTAATTTTACCTCTGTTTCCATGTCTTTGTAAAGATATCCTCCACAACTGAAAAAGAAAAAAAAAAAAAAAAGTAAACTGGAAGTGTCAGAAAGTTTCATAATGTTACTTTAGAAGCATCCAAAAATCACTTTATAATGTAGGAGGGAAAAAGGAGAGTGCTGTATGATGAAACAGGTGGAACAAGAATACCACATGCATCGTGCCACCACAGACATTTCATACTTCACACCTAGAGGCCATGTAGAGTTGAGCTTGGTTTATGTAACAGCCAGTCTTTCTGCAAAGAGGTGCAAAGCCTGCTTGGGACCTGTGTTAATGCTGCCCATGTGTAGCAAGATTACCCATGAGGTCCTGAGGGTCAGATTTTCTTGTCTGAAATTAGACAGGAAGAAGTTTGATAGTCCAGGAGCAGCTGGATTCAGCAATAAAAAAGTCAGCCCTCGATGAATTCTTACAGGAGCTAACAGGAGAACAATGTTCGTTTGAAATAAATAAATTAATTAATTAATTAATTAAATTAAAAAATCCCAGCAAGGAACTCAAGGTTTTTTTACTTACATTCTGAGTATCATTTTCATGCCACTACAGACTTCACAGCAGTATGAAACTGAGCCTCAGGAGAAGCTCTTTGTGCTCGGACAAAGAAGCCTATCAGACTAAAACACGTTAAGAGGCATGGAAATCATTTGTAGGAAACTGTCCTTTTCCTTCTGCCCAGGCTGTTGGTAGTTTGATAGCCACTTATTTTTAAAATGATCATTCTGTTATGAAGACATTAATTATTATAAGGAAATAGGAGACAGCTATTAAACTCTGTTTTCCAACCTGTTTCTTCCTGCCATGACCATGTTGAAAGGTGAAACTTAAGAGTTCCACTGCAAAGAACATTGTAGGTTGTCTTTAATAAGAGCATAATAGGGGAACATCACAGAATTAAGTGGCAATAATTATACATTTCCTTTTTTGTCTCTCAAAGGTCACAGTTAAAGTTACAGAAAGAAAGTTTTCTTGGTATCACAGAAAGAGAAGAATAACTTCTGAGTCTTGAGAAAACAGTCATTCTCTCTCCCTCTCTCTGTATCTGACTATATGTGTCTTTACATATCTATTGTAAATATACATATACAATTTAGCTGGGAATGGAGAATCATTTAATTTCTAAGACTTGCTTGTAATGTGGGACTCTGAAATACTGGAAACCACAATCAGCAATCCCTGCTGCTATGGGGAGGGTTTTTCATTAATTTACTTGTTTCTTTTAATATAGAAAAACATAAAGATTTATTTATTTAGTACCTGGACTCTACAAAGTGCAGAGTGCAGCCTCCAGATTGAAACTGCCTTTACTGAAAACCAAATAGAGGAAAGAAAAAGAAAATAAAAGAAAAAAATAAATAATAATTAAAAAAAAAAAAAAACTATGAGGGAAAAAAGAACTGACGCAGGGTTACCTGAAAAATCTATGCAATAAATAGCTGTTCAAGACCACCTTCACGAGCTCTCTATGGTGGAAGGACAGGACCGATTGACTCACTTCTGACATCTAGGTGGCCCCACTGCTATTTTGAAAGTCCACTGGAGTTACCTCCCTTTCTCCATTTATCTTTTAAAAAATGTAGAGTTTCAATCATTAATCTCTAACATGCAAACACGTAGGATGAACATCCCCATGGCAGGTTTCACTGTTACAAACAGAACAGAGGGAGTTAGAAAAGATCCTCACATCATGTTAAATAAATTTTAACAGTAATGTCTGCAAAAATATAATTCAAATGGAGTATTTCTGTATCTGTGACATTCTATATGACATTAGAAATATATACACACATACATAAATATATAACATGGCACTATACCATTCTTTGTGTGCTATTAATCTGACACATGGCAATTTAAATTTTAACATTGTTTCAACAACAACAAAAAAATCAATCTAGTTAAATAAACCCTTAAAGAAAATCCTGAAGTTCTGATATGAGTTTCCAAAATTTCCTGGCACAAGAGATATCAAAATGACATTTCAACATCTAGTTTCTATTGTGAGTTTCCATTAAAACTTGTGATTTCAACAACAAAAAAGAATCCTGTGAAGAAAGGTTTTTTTGGATTGTTTCAATTATACGTTTTGAGAAACCTTTTTATTTCAAGCTGCTGAAATAATATTACCATTACAATTTTCAGTATGATTACTCATAGGGTGGTGAGGCACTGGAACAGGTTGCCCAGAGAGGTTGTGGATCCCCATCCCTTGAGGTGTTCAAGGTTAGATGAGGCCCTGATCAACCTGATCTAGTGGGTGGCATCCCTGACTATGGCAGGGGGGTTGGAACCAGATGATCTTTGAGGTCCCTTCCAACCCAAGCCATTCTATGATTCAGTGTTTGAAATCTGCTATTCCTCAGGCTGAAATCTTGTTTGTACAGAAGTCACAAGTGTGTAGACTCAATGGTAGCAACAATATACTACAGGCAAGAGAGAGTCATATTGCAGCAGTCAGGGAAGGTCCAAGGCTTTTGTTTGCATCCAGGATTCTTGTTCAGGCTTTCATAAAATGTAGCCATTTGCAGAACTCTTCTGCATGTTACCTGTCCCAAAAGGTACAAATTTCTGACAAATCTAAGGATACGAGATTTTTTGAATTTGGGATTTTTGTCATATCTTGCTAAAATTGAACACTGAAAAAAATCAACACTGCCTTTGCTTGTCCTCTGTAATAGAAACATATGTAGAAAATATAGTAGAAAATAATGAAAATTCTAAAAATAATTAAGATAATGTGCATAACACATGATTAGCATTATGTTTATAATATTGTACCAATTTTTCTGTGCACATCACCAATGCAAATCTAGATTAAATGTATTTGTTAATTAGCATTTTGACATGAATTGACTCAAGGTCAGAGAGGTTTGACAACAAATTATATTTAAACTGATATTAGAAACAGCATAAGAAGCTAAAAACAAACAATTCTCAAGGTCAGCACTAAAAAACTCCAGGCAATACTTGTGAAATTAAGCAAAGGAGAGCAAGAAAACAAAGATCTCCCTCAGAGGAATGTTTGAGGGTTTTGACTATCTCCAGGGGAGATTTTCCATCTTTTTAGCACACCGATATTGGTTTTGGATTTTCATCAAATTGTGTCTGCCACTCCAGATGTCAAGTTTTCCTCCCATTCATCCTGCCAACATTTGCCAAGATCATGTATTTGTGGTGGATTTTGATGTGCATGAAAGTCTGCAACACTTTTCATATGGCGTTCACTGTAGACATACAAGTGTTGTTGTAGGCGTAGAAACTAAAGCTTTGATCATAATTACACTCTGTAAGTGGATCTAATGGTTTCAAGAAATTGCCTTCACTCCTTGGCTTCCAGATCAAGTTTTCCACTGAGAAGTTATGGAATTTGGACACTGTAGAGTTTTGCTGTAAAGATCGATTATTCTTAATTTCCAGTGTAAAGAGGGTTTAACTTTTTTTTCCATGCTTGACATGCCTAAAATGTACCAATGGTCTTGTAGCTTAGTTTTTTCTTGAGGTGCTTATATTTCAGGATCCTTTTGCTCTAAAAGTACTACCCTTCCAGTGACCATTATTACCCTCCTCCCTTATATTTCCTTTGTGGAACGTGCAAGAAAAATGTCCATAGCACTACCCTTTCCAGGTCTGTTTTGAAGGAAGAGGTCCCAGCTTCACTCAGAGCATTCCTGTGCACGGTGTAATCATAGAGCACTGACAGAACTCACTGGAGGATACTGAGAGAGTGGCAGGTAATTCAGGTAGAAAACAGCTTTTTTGTCAAGCTTGTCCACATAAGGCTTTTCAGTTTCCACTGTGTTAAACCCCTCAAAAGGATAGATGCTGCTGTTATCTGTCACATAGCTAGAGACCAGCTCTGATGACTATGCTTTGAAAGTACCATCAGCTAAGAGGTGAGAGTAGTCAAGAAGAAAGTAGGGAAAGAAACACTTCTGTACTTTAGTATATTTTCTAGCATTCATCCCTATGAACTTAGGTGCCTACTTAGAAATACTCAGAGCACAATGTGGATTTGGAATCTTTGAGATTTCTGAATGAAAAGTTTTTATTTTCTTAGTAGATTTGGGTTGTTTTGTGATTTGTATACGTACATATGTGTGAGGATCAAAGAATGGGAATATGGTCTCAGGTGACTGTAGTTCTGCACTCTTATATGGCTTAAAATTCTGCATTCTGAATAAATGACTTTTGGTGTATATTATCGTGTATTTCAGGGTCAGGTAGTGCCTTTGAGAAGAGGATGAAGTGGGTAGGCAAATTCCTGCACTTCTGTGAATGCAATGACTCTGTTTATCTTTTAAGAAAGGCAGTTTGCTGTCTCTGTTGACTGGCACATACATGCTGTGTTGTCTCTTTCTGTTTCATTCTTTCTTATTTTATTGTTATCCTTCATCTAAAAGAAACTGAAAGAAAGTAAGAGAAGTTATGTGTTGTGCTTTGTATATGGTCAGCAGGATCTGTCCAAATGGCTGCAGCGTTTCAGAAGAAATCTCAATTAATTTACTCCAGAGGAGTGAAAGAAGCAAGCAGCAGTAGGTGCTAACTGCCCATTGCTACAGATAATGCAATGCAGCTTGAATCCTTTGAACATTACCTGGAAACGTATTTTAAATGCTGTGTTCTTTAACACAACATTTCCTCTTGACAGCAGGACTAATGGGTGAGATGTGCTTGCTGGGATTTACAGAATGTAAAGAAAACCATCAGGAAACTTGTGTACCTCTTAAATCCTACTTTCCGGCAATGACTTTTACCAATCAGCCCAATACTAAAATTCTCAGTTAGTTGGTGCTTTTTTCTCATAAGCTAGCCAAACTCTTGTTAATATGCTTGGTTCTATCTAACTCTTCACTCATCCTTTCCTCCAGCATCAGGTGAAGTAGCTTCATTAGCTGTTGGATCCATCTGAAGTCTGTTGTTACACAAGGTTTTCTTTCTAGTGAGAGCATCATCTGGTTCAGAGGCTGGAACCCTGCCTGGCTTTGCTGGTAGCTGCACTGGCAACTGTGTTGCTGCTCCAGTTATTTCAGAGAGGCTGAAGTGTCATCTGCCTGGCACAATTTAAGGAAGGTTGCACAAGGTTGCGTGTTAATTACACTTGAAACAAAGCTTCACCTGGTGCAGGATTCACATAAGAAGAGAGTGAACAGGATTTAGGGGCATTTTTTTTTCCCCATTCTACTATGTGTGGAAGGGAAATCTCTGATGAAATGCCATTCAGATTTCTTGATGTCTGTTGTGTCTGGATTTCCACATGAGCAACTGCTCATTGCTTTTTTTTTTTTTTCTGAGCAGCAAGATGACTTAGCTGGAACTGAGCACAACACAGCTAGGTTGTATCTGGCCCCAAACTGAGTTTATTTATACCTTGTGTATCTATAGCTAACAGCGCAGCTCAGCAGCTGCCAAATTCTTGTGGGCAAGTTTTAAAGGTTTTTAAGGGGGTATAGTGTTCTAAGAATGCAGACAGGTTGGGAAGTAAATAATGCCTAGATGCCAGCATTTGAACACATCAAGTGTTTGCAACCAGTTATTGTTAATTCTGAATTTATCCATTTCCATCCATTTCCAATATCTTCTTCATATGGCCCTTAGATGCTTCATTCAATGCAGGGCAATGTCCTAGCTGAATGGTCCTTGCCTTGCACCTGGTAGAGGGCTTAGAGGGAAAGGGAGCTAGTAATTGATATATGTCTGGGATAACAACATTCGTTTTGCAACACTTCTTTTTTAAGAGAAGTAGCTGAAAAAAAAATATGCATAAAATACTTTTGTGTGTGTCGCTCTTAATTCAAGAGAAAATGGCAAATGACAAAGATATAAAAAATCAGTGTTCCCCTCACATTTTTATTTCTTTCAGGGTATGTGGGAAATGCTAGAGATACAAACTCTAATGGGCTGTGAAAAATAAGCTATCAGAGATATCACACCACCACTCCCTCTGATCAACTTTTAGCATAGCAGGTTAAAATAAAATACCTACTTTAACAAAGAGTTTGCTCAGGGAACCACATAACAGCAACTGTAAGCAGCAACTTGGTAGCAGCTTTGCTTTTGTCACTCCTTTTGAGTATTTGAATGTTTCTGTCACAGTTCAGAAAGACACAAAAAAAAAGCTTGATTTAATATGGCTTCAGGATAAGCCTGCTCTTCCCCTTTATCTGCCATCTGAGTCTAATCATTCTACTTTTATGACATTGCATTGATTTCTGGAGCCACAGCTTGTGTTGTGACATTCCTAGGGTGATGATTGCTGTTTAGTGGATATCAAGTATGCTCAGTGTATTGTAGAAACAGAAAAGAAGGTGCAGTGCACTCAGAGGTGCTTACAGAACTGCTTTAAGATGTAGTTCAGAAATGAAAAGCACAATAGAAGAAGAGCTGCCGCTTCCAAGCAAAGCACTTGTGTTGCTTTAAGTAGGTCAGTAATCCCACAGAAGTCAAGTGCTTTGTTGGATCAGAGCTTCAGAAGGCTTCAAAGATAATTTTGTCTTAGGGAGGCACTTGAATAAAGACAGGGAGATCATGTAAGGAGAGATGGTCAGAGAGGGAAAATTAAGAGAAGAATTGGGTAGGAGAAACAGGCTGAAGTCAGACTGATCCAGCAGCATCAAGCTAGAAATTTAACTCCTGGAAGGAAAGGTTCAAAGAAGGAAGAATAAAACATCTTCAAAATTAAAAGAGGAAGCAGCAGCATTTTAACAAACTGGGCTGGCAACAGAAAGGGTGAATTGCATGGAGAAGTAACAAAACTAACAAAAGGACAGAAAGTTCTTTGCTCTTGCAAGAACTCCATCATCATTATCATTGGGGTTCTGTGGAAAAGAAGTATATGAGACAAGCTGTGATTTCTTCAGTCAGTTTTAACACCACTCTTACTCAGACATGTTAACCATTGAAGCCTTAGATACCAAGATAGTATAAATTAGGTGCACATTTCTGTTATGTATAAAAATTTATATAGGAGTGGAATGGCTTGTATGAAGAACCAGCTGCTCTGTAAAGAGAACGAAAGAACAGACTGTATATACGGGATTAAAATAAATAGTGCTGTCTTGTGCATCTGCTTCTTTTAGAGCATTGACATGAGCTGAACAGTTGATGCTGCAAAATTCTCTTAATTGGTGTAGGCATTTGCCAGTTAAGTGACTGTCCCACTCCCAGCCCCACACTTATCATCTCTGTTGGGACCACCTGGTAATTTTTGCCTGGATTGTTGTTTAAATGGACACAGTACAAAATAATGAACAAAACAACAGTGCATCTAACTAACATAAAGATAAAAAAGCATCAGAGGGAAGCTCATACAGAGATTTATATGTGCAGAGCGTAACCAGTCTGTGAGCAGCATGAAGCCTGCCTGCTTTTATTTTTCACAAGAGGGGGATCATTATAGAGTCCTCCTAGCACCTCTCTGCTGGCACTGAGTCTCTTGGGAACTATGTGGGGGAGCAGGTCCTGGGCCCAGGTATGCCTCATGTTTCTGATAGATGGAGGAGATTTGCTTTGTCCTTCCTAATTCCATCAGGGATTTTCTACAAAGCCAGGCAGGAATCCCTCACCTTGGAGTCCTCCGTTTCCACTCCAGTGACTGCTACAAGAAGGAGCTGGACTTATGTGCTCATTCATTCCTGAATGATAAAAGAAGGAATAACTTTCCCCAAGAGCACAGAAAAATAAATTATTTGAGTCCTTCTGTGTGAGGCCTCCATTTTATCATTGCTTTCTCTGAAGTATTGGTGTTTCTCCAGTCTTCTCACCAGCCTACAGAGAGCCTACTTGGCTTTTTTATTGTCACAAAAGAAATATTTTAGTTATGCTGCAGTGAGAGAGGAGATGCCTCAATTTTCTCTAGAAGGAAGCACAGTTCTTGTTCTCTACTGGTGCAGTAAACAAGGGATACACCCCAGCATGTGACAGGAACACTGACACTTGTCTGAAGACTCCAGCGCCTCCATGTTGTTTTTCTCAGACATTTAATTACCCAGTTACCAAACTAGAGTGTACTTGCTTTTGACTCATAGACATACAAGGAAGAGTGGAATCAGCCTCATTATTTCCAATGTTTGGCTCAGATAAGTCAGCTATCAAGTAAGGTCCTAGGGTGATTACCAATACTAAGTATAGGGTATGTATTCCTTCACACACCTCTGCCAGCCTCCAGACTTTAAGAGATTTGAAAGAAAAAAAAAAAGAAAAAAAAAAAAAAAAGTATATCCCAGGGCTAAATAATAGCACTTAGTTTATAATTATTTGTCCAGTCTATACATATTTAGGTGGAGGTGGCTGGTTAATTGTTGTTTTTTTTTCCAAAATGGGAGCAAAATGAGTAATCTGAGTGCAAATGTCCTGAATTTACTATTTAAGAGATAAATGTCATGCTGCTACTAAAGAGCCACCCAGAGATGGCTCTAGAGTAACAGTTTGGAGAGTCTGATTAGATTCCCAGACTAAAAGCACTGATTCCGACTGACTAAATTAAAAGAAATTTATAAAGCAGAACCAAAGTGTCAATCAAGTTCTTTTTGACAACGGAGCCACCAGGAGTGAAGTCACCAAGGAAGGAATGTGGACAAGTGGCTGCCATTCCAAAAAGAAACACTATGGCTATGAAAATCTGGCCGAGGATCCTGGGAGTGGAGAACACCTATCTAAAACAATCTTTGTTTTTATCCTCACAGTGCTGCTTGCTCTGGCAAAAGGCTTCAGATGAGTGAAGCCCACTGTGCTGCATTCAACATACTGGTAGGCTATGCAGTAGAAAAAACAGAGACTTCAACAGTAGAAATGTTCTTAATGAACACAAAGTTATTGGAGCATGCCATGTAATGCATCTTGCATAACAGGTGATGCAAGGAAAGCTTAAAAAATAGGTATTTTCAGCTCCATGCTGACCATAGGTTTTATATTTACAAAAGACTTTAAAAAACAAATAGAAATGAAGGTCCAGGAACATGCAGTGATACTGCCACATGACAGAAAGCTAGGCAGTTATTCAGGAGAACATGGCACCCACAAGCACTTTGAGCACCTGGTGTTGAGATCTGGGACTGGCGGATACAGTATAAGACCTACACATAGTATATGTATACCAGATATAGCATAAGACCTGTATAAGACCTGGTGAGATTTCTGGAGCAACAGCAGGAGGCAAGATAGGATACTTCACAGCAGCTAACACTGTACCTGAGTTGCTCCCTGACTGTACAAATTTGGAAATAAATTTTGAAAGGGTAGTTACTATTATCAGAATGGCCAAATTACATTTTACCACAAAGGAGTCAGCTACGCAGTTGGCTGAGTACATTAATCTTGTTCCTTTTCATCAACGACCAAGATTTTTTTTTGACTAATCATATTTCTCTGACCAGATGGCCAGCTCTAGAGTTTCACCTCATTTCACAAAAATGTACAGATTCACAGACCACTCGGTGTCAAAGTGTTGCTAAGATCTTCTCCTATCACACCACAAATATTACAGCAAAAAGCAAATAGAGCATTAGTGGAACAATCTGAAAAAGCAAAGACCCTAGCAACAGAGCAACAGAGGTGTAAAACACCCAGTTCCAAAAGTAGTCATTTGGGCACCCTTCTGCCTCTAAATAAATAACACCTGAAGAATGCATACTGACATGCTTGTACTTCTGCATGCATTGCACAGCACTGATAATTAGCTTAGCACCATTTTTATTTCTGAGGGAGGAGTAGTGGGTGGGAAAATGTAGGCAGAGGAACGTACGGAGGGGAGAAACAAATCTTAAGACTTGAAAGAATAGAGAAGGAGAAGGGAAAAGAAAAGACTGGGCTAGTGAAGAGAAAATAAATTTGTATTACAGAACTGCAACAAGGACAAATACATTATGGCAAGGGCAAAGGGTGTTGCATGTGGAGGTACCCTTTTTCTCTGGGATCAGTGTCATCCTCCAGCAGAGCTAGATGTAATATAGAGGTATAGGATATCTGAAAAGCAGCTGTGGAATGAGCTCAATATCCTGAGATCATTCTTTAAGGCAAAAATGGCAGCAGTTTATAGCAGAAGCTGTCCTGATTTTAGTACTGGAAACCTCAAAGCAGAATTGTATCCCCGATTCAACCATGGACTGGTGCATGATGCTGGAGAGAACTTTTAAAGCATGTATCTGAGTGTTGGCTTCATGAGCAAACACTAACAGCTGATGTAGTAAAATCACACAGCCTGGAGTTAGTTCTCTGTTCTTGTCCAATAAGGCTCTCAGCCTTCTTGATGTTCATCCGGAGAGACTAGAGAGTATGCTGTAGAAATCCATTGTTAGGAGCAGATGTACTCTCTGATAAGCCAAGGAAAAACCTATTCAGGTCAATTGCGGAGTTCCTTGTATTTCTTCTGTACTTTGTCTTTGCCACATATTACCCAGCAGCAGTAGACCAGAACCTATAAACTAATGAGAACTATTTTCACTGCTGCTGAGATATATCCCATTCCTCAGTGTTTCCTTTGAAAGCAAGGACTATGTCACACTGCTTTTCAGCAACCATCTCAGGAAGAGCCACAGCACAGCATACTTCAAGCCTACCTCCCATCCACACCTGTGTCTCAAAGGTTGCCTATATTAATACACACAGGAGCTTGCAGTTATAATTAACAATGTGCTAATCCCATTCCAGGCTTGTGGGTGTGCTGAGAAATGCAGACCCTTTCACATACCACACTCGGTCTTGATCCATTCTTCCAGGTCCTTATCCTGTTGGTCTGCCAAATGCCTCAGGTATCCACTAACAGATAAAAAAAATACATGCATGTGTTCAGTGATTACAGTAACATTCAATTCAAGAAGATGTAGCAGATCTTGTCCATTCACTGATTGATTTTTGTGTTCTTTAGTAGAAAATCATGTCATTCATAAGTAGGTCAGATACTGGGTCATAAGTTTCATTTGGCAAGTGGTGAATTATGAACAATTTTTCCTGCAAAAACTTACTGTATGATTATTTTCTCCATCATTTCCTTTATGTGAAATGTAGATAAAGTGCCACTATCATAGGACAATAAATCACTGTAATGTCAATATGATTGCTGGGGATCTCATCTTCAGGTCACCAGTTGGGGGGAGGTGTTATATAAACTTGCAATCTGCAATGCACAGTTGCCTCACATAACAACATGATGTGTGGCTAATGAAAACAAATGTCAGCTCCTTGCCATGAAGTACAAAGTAATACACACACATTTCCAGCTGGGCAAACCACTATCAATGCATTAAACAGCTTTTTCAACTGCAATGATGTATCAGGCAATTGAATGATCGCAGCAGGAAGCTGTGAACACTACCAGGAGCAGTTCCACTTGGCATGTTAATCCTAACAGAACATAACCTCCAACCCAGACCAAAAGTATCAAGTGGGAATATAATTTCAATGAAGCATTGGAGATCTTGCTCATTAGTTGTACATTTTATTACATAAATAATTGAATAAGGTACGAAAGATGCTGACTTTTCTAGGCTAAGCCTGTGCATTCTCTTTCGTTCCTAGGAGATTTGGGGATGTCTGTACCTACTGGAATCAATGAAGATTGCCAAGCACATTGTGTCATGTACTCTGCGTCTTTCACAACTGGGTGATATATCCATAGAAGAAAGACAACAGGGATAATATTAACTTTTTTTTTTTCTGTACTATCTGTCCCAACTGTTGACCTGACAAAGTCAACTCTAGGGCAGAATTTGACCTGCATAATATTGTCATTTGTTCTTTTAATATTTAGTTTCACTTACATTGTAAATGTTGCCATTGGGATTTAGAGTCTTCAGGACCAAAGAATTGAAGGCAAAAATGAAGGTGAATTTGCACAACTTCTGCATCCTCTGCTTCACATGTATTATAGAGTTGTAACACCAGAATTTGCAGCAGGATGTCTGTATGGAAGATTATATACTGCTAAATAACTAATCCTTGAAAATCTCTCTATACAAATATGCAGAGAGGTTGGACATCCAACATGATTCCATTCCCACCATTCATCCTTTACCTACACTTTTATAATTTAAAGGATTGGACCAAAAGCCAGCTGATATTAGTATTTAGTATATTAATATGAGACTTCTTGAACCAAGCTCTGATGCATTCGATTACTCTCTTTTTTTTTAATGTGAGGATATAAATGTAACTGGATTTTAGCTGAATCAAAAGATTTGATCAGATCAAAGATTGGAGACTTGATAAGGATGAAGTTCTTCAGTTGGTGCAATCAATAGGACCTGTAAGGAGTTCACTTTCTTGATTCATGCAAACAATCCTGCAGGGCATTTTAAGCAAAGTGAGCAACTTGGTTTAAAATAAAAACCATCAAAGCTGAAGATACATAACAGTAATGACTCTCTTAGTCAAGGTTTTTTGATTTTCAATAATATAACATTTCAATACATTGGCCCCTTGGCAGCAGTTTTTATTTTCTAATTGGCAATGCAGCCAGTGTATGCTTGTGTGTGTAGGCTCAGGGCTTATATATTAAAAACCCAAACCTTCATTGCCATTGCATAATGTCACTGCCACCCATGTGGGTGTTTATAACAAAGCAAGATGCAATTCTGTAGCTTTCCACGGGTCAGCAGCTGAGAGTCAGCTTCACATACAGAGCTCAAGGACCTGCTCCTTGCTTTAACAAATGGAAGTCGCTGCTATGTTTTGAATGCAATCACATGCAATCATCGATACATACCACACTAGGAGAGCTAGCAACTCTAATTTTGTTGAGCAGATAATAGGTAAGAACAAAAGTAACTTTAACAGAGCAGGAAACAAGAGGTTTTTTTTTTCTTCAAACCACTGAAATTGTTAATACATTGAAATGCCTAATGATTCACTGAACTCTTTGATTTGAAAGGCAGAAAGTCTAAGAGATTTAAAATACTGTTCTTTCTGAGGAGCAATTACATGTGATTTAATCAGCTATGCATTTCAAAAAAAAAAAATGTAGAAGCTATTTTACGTAGGAGAACAAAATGACTCATTAAATGAACCTTCACCATAGGGGAAAAAAAAAATCTGTATTACCATCAAAGTAGTGAACGTGATTCAAAGAAATATGTAATGAGACTTGACAGTGAAGATTTGAGGGCTGGAAAGTCACCTAAGTTCATTCTGCAGCCTTCAGCCAAAAGGTTTAAGACTTGATTTTACAGTCATACATAATGGGTATCTTGAAGTTTCCTGACAACATGGAGACAAGTGCAGAAAGAACATGCAAGTCCTTGTATCAGCCCCTCTGTTTTACCCACTGGTGAATCTAGTACCAATTCTCAGAGCCCTCTTTATTGGCAATAACTACTCTCATCAGCTTTTGCAGTAGTCACCAACTAGAATAAAACCAACTGACAATTAAGTAACATGACTAAGTGACATGAGAAGAAAACTGATCAAAGTATATATGTAGTACAGAAAGGAAGAGAATGCACAAAGCATCTATATTTATTTATTTTTAGGCAAAATTACCTAAAACACAAGTATGCATACACATTAACTGTTTTTTTAATCCAAAGATACCCAGACTTGATACATACACATGAACTGTGGATGTTTTATAGGCAAACAAAAATCAGACAGTGATTCTTAATGTAGAACCAAAGTTATTCTCTTTTGTTGTCTCTCTCTATGCCTGGAAGCCCAAAAAGTACTTCAATACAGATAGTACATGAGTA
Organism: Oxyura jamaicensis; assembly: GCF_011077185.1. NCBI lineage: Eukaryota > Metazoa > Chordata > Aves > Anseriformes > Anatidae > Oxyura > Oxyura jamaicensis. Next base: position 10,004,204 of record NC_048905.1, read on the forward strand.
CTAGTGGATGTATTTAACTATGGAGGGAGCCTGAATGTCAAGTTCTCTTGAGTATACCAACTAAAACTTATTTTTAAGGTTTTCAGCTTGCTTTCCACTAAGTGAATGTTTCACGTGTATGAATTTACAGGATAATGCAGTAACATGGTTTATAGCTGCATTAAGCAACATTTTTTAAAACCTGCTTTACTAAATGCATTGAAACGTTATGATGAAATTAATTTGTCTGGAATAAAAAACAATTTTAAGAGCTAACAGCCATTAAATGCCACCCAGTTTCTGTATTTACTATAGTCTGTATTTCAGATAAAAGTTCTAGTTCTCTTGAATGAACTAGCAAGAAGATTATATGTTGAGACCATTTGCAAGCACCTGTCCCAGACCCACATGCACTTGATTCAGCTGCGTGCACAAATAGCATGAGTTTAATAACAAATGATCAGAGCTGGTAATTAACACAGACAGCTCCCTAATTTGCCCAGGAAGTCAGCATAGTTGTTTAAGCTGAGAAAGTACCTTATTGCATGCTCTGATCACAGTTGGAACTATTTATGTCAGTGGGAATCCAATGCATTTAAGGAAATATGGTAGTCCCAAAAGATATCTTAACTTTCTAGAAAGGAAACAAATGGAAGAAGAATTTTTTCTTCAATTCTCAGAATAAATCAATTTTCCCTCTTGGAATGTCTTGAAGAAATTTTTGGCAATCTCATTCATATGAATCATCCCAGTAAGTAATGGGAGGCATGCCCTTTAGTTCTCCTGCCATTTTGTTCTGCGAGATGATCATAGCCTAAAGAAGTTGTGTTTGGAGATTAAGTGTGGGAGGTCGTATGGACATCCTGGGTACTATCCTCCAACCTCCTCATTCATGAATAATACCTGGAGAGAAGTAACCAAAAAATAAATAAATAAGTAGTGCTTTGATTTCTAACACTTGCAATGTGCAGCTTGAAATAGTTCATAAATCATTGCCCCTTGCATGCTGACTGCTCACCTTGAGGTACTGCTGCAGACAGGCAGTGGTGGCATCTTCCTTACTAGGGGACAAAAAGCAAAGAGGTATTTGTGGTGATGTACAGTGCCATTTGCAGATGACAAAAGCAGACAATTATTTGCCTTACTCACCTGGGAGCCATATACCTTCAGGACTAAATGGCAATGTGAAAAGTGCTCACTTGCTGATGGGCAGGATGTGTTTTTATCGGGTACCTGCCTCCGTAGGCTCACTGTTTGCTTTCTGCAGTGCCTCAGGGGCTGCAACATGGAGGCTGGAACATATGTTCCTATTTTAATGGTTCTTGAAACACCACAGAGGAACCAAGTTTTCTAAGATGAAATCCCTTGCCCAGGGCAACATCTTTGCTATTCCACTTTAGCCCTTTTGGTATTCATGTAGTTGATATTGGAAAATGTTGCGATTTATTTAAGAGGGCTTCTCCTCTCCCCATCCTCTCCTCCCTCACCCCCCATTTATTTCCTTATCCCTCTAATTTGATTTCCAAGCAACAGAGACGAGCGTGAACACCAGTGTTCACCTCCACAATTTCACAATTGCCTCCCTTGGTACAAAAAACACGCTCAGTCTTCATCCCTTCTCTAGGAACCTTTCCAGGCTTTGGGCAGCATTTTGGTTAAAAGACAGAATATCTTTCTTCAGTTTATCTTTGCCTGTTTGTTTCTCAACAAAATACTGATATTACTAGTTCAAACACTCTTTCTTCTTAAACTTTTGTGCAGATTAACCATTTAGTGTTTCTTTATCTCATTACAAGTTAAGATGTAAGATTTAAAAATAATCTGTATCTTAGGAAATTTCCATCTCTATCAGTATGGTAATATTATTAAAAGAAGTATTTTTATTACCATGGTTCTCAGGTTTTACAAGGAGAAAAGTAATAAGTCATAAAATAGAACAATTGAATTATTTAACTCCATAAAAGTTTTCAGACTGTATGAAAACTACTGAATGAAGCTGTGACATGAAAGCTAATATCTACATGTTCATACATTTTCAGTGAGATAGAGGCACTGAAGATAAAATTTGCGATGTGAATGGCCTTTTCTGTCCTCTTTTAATTTGTTAGGCCATATGTAAGGCTGTGACAACAGAGCAGTGAATGAGGGAGTTCTCAGCATCACAGCAGAAAAGGAAACACTGGCTCACCTGCTTGACCCTCTGGATAAATAATCTGTGGTGACAACAAATATAAGCCCATTTCAGACATAACCCAGGACAGCAAAATGTATATAAAATCATGAGATTTTTGCTCCTGTCCAGTGCAGAAAATACCAGGAGTTCAGATCATCTCAGTCATTCTCTACCATTTGCAGCCAAGTCCCCAGAGGAACAAGTCTTGAGGACTTCTCATAAATTTTCCTAGTTATTAGCCTTGAATCTGTGGTGGTTTTCTTCCCCATGTCAGCCATTTTAAGCAGGCAGAAGCTCACAAAATACTTGAGCAGGTATTCTTGGATCCCAGGTGGCTTAACAGAAGCACTCATCACCTTGTGCAGTTGAACATTTTGACTCATCCCTAACGTACACCTGAACAGCAAGAACAAAGTCACTTATAAAAGGCCTGAAGGTAGTTAGCTGTGGAGACAGTAAGAGGGTAGGGAATCCAGGTTGTCAACATCAATAAATGTCCATTTAGTTAAGAATTAAAACATTGAAAAGATACAGTTTTCATGTTTGTTAGATTTGGACAAAATATGTTTTCTCCCTGAGTTAGATCTTGCCCATCTTTTCCTAGCTCTGCAACAGCAGTGCAAGGACATAATGTTCATTATATTTTCCTTAGACGAGGGAAGTGTTTACACTGTCCTTTTGCTAGCAGCAAAATGCTTTATACACCAGCTGAATTTCTGTACCCTTTATAATTGCTCAGCCTAATTAATACTCTAGTGAATTACACACCTGCATTACTGTCACATCCCTACGCTCCTGCTCTTCTGCACTGATGCTGTTGGTAAATCTGTTAAAATGTTTCTGAGTTGTCTGAGCCTTCCTGGAGACCACAGAATGCTTTTGTGTCATGCTTTTCCATGAAACATGAGGAAGATGCAGGCTGGCTCAGAACTCTGTGACACAATCTATTTTTAGAGCCCCCCTTTTCTGAGAAACTAGTTTTCCCATGGGAAACAAATCCTTGGGGGAAAAGTCATTTCCACCTCATTTGTTAATCTAAAATATATTTGCTTTTGGCTTCCTGCTATGGAGCACAGAACTGCTGCATCTTGTTAATTTTGCAGTCTCGCTAAATGACACTGAGATTTATTTAGAAGGAAACCAAATTTAGTCCCATTAGATCGTAGCAACAGTTACATGAAAAAGAGCTAAAAAAAAATTTAAAAAAAAAAAAAAAAAAACTTTTTTTGCTCTTGGAAAAACTTGTTCTCTGAAACCAACAAATTATCTACATGAAAGTTAATCAAGCACTGTCCCAAGGACATGGTAAAAGGTATGGCTGCAGGGGAAATCCTACAATGTCTGGCATTCCAAAAAGAGGATAACATCCTCTACAAAACTAAAACATTACATCCAAAGAGTAAGCAAAAGATCAGAGTATAAGGGAAAGAGAGTTACTGTTAACATGCATCTATAAAACCCGACTGCAATAAGACCTTCAGGCTGCTGCTGGAAGATATGTTTAAATTATGGATATGTTCCTTTGTTTCGTTACTGTTCACTTCAATATCTTCCCTGTAACAATGGACACCCTGGGATCATTACCCAATGCAATGTATATTCAGAATGACTGGACTGGACTGTGCACATTAGAGTGACTACGAGCACAGCTATTTATGCCTTTGTTTAAAATAACAGACTAGAGCCAGACTGCCTCTGGTTATAAGGATGAGTCGTCACAGTAAGGCTGGAGATGCGTGTGATGTGATATCTCCAAAAAAATGCCAGTTCCAAGTAGCTCTGCCACAACTCCTCAACAGCCCAGCTCCTCCCAGTTCCTCTCCATGAAAGGGTGAGATGGGAAAAAAAGGTAAGCAGCACGTTGAGACCATCTCTCTACTGTACTGGGGGGAAAGAAATGAGCCAGGGAAACCAGGGAGCCAAATGCCACCAATAAAAGACCAAAATAGTTATGTCTTCCAGGAATGACAAGGTCTCTCTTCCCACTCTTTCCTGGAAGTGATACAATATTACTGTTTTATCATATTGTATTCCTATATAGGTATATTTCTAAGAATATTTTATTTCTAATATTCCTATATATACTATTCTCAGTAACTGTATGAAGGCTTAGGTGAGCTAAGGTCACACAATTTGTCCAAGTATATTCTGACTGTATAGGAGTCATTAGAGATATAATATCAGTAGCATAGTAGCATAGATAAAGGGATAGGTTAAAGAAAGGACAGCCTGATAATTCAGCTTGAGATGCAAAATTCACATTTGGAATAGTTTTGATGAGTTTTGGAAGGAAAACTCACCATTTCACCAAAGATATTTTAGTGGACGTACTGTTAGCATCAGTTGTGCTTCCAACAGGATTTTTTCTGAGGTTATTGCCAGGGAAAGAAGAAGCTAAAATAGATGGTCTAAAAATGTCTGAGTATGTTTTGACAAGACTCCATTTTTTCTGGAAAAAAAAAAAAAAAAAAAAAAAAAAAAAGAGTGTTTCTACCTGGAACAACAGCATATCAGAAGCAAAAAGCTGTCATGAAACAGAACTACTTTCTTCCTCCTGGCCCAGTTCAGAGCTGTCACAGATTCACTGTGTGACTGTGGCCAACCAGCCCAGAACCAAATTTTTATCAGTGCCCACAAATTTTGCTGCCTTAATATGCGGCTCTTTCAGCTACCTGAAATCTCTTGGTTGAAATTATATCTTTATATGTGCTACCACTACACCACTTTGGTTGCAGCACAGAATAGAATTTTCCAAGCATAGGAAAATTCAGCTGCCTATAGCTCAGCTGCTGGTAACAGTCCAGTTGCAGAAACACACGTGAGCTAATCACCCCAGGATATTTACCCTCAGGGTAGGTTCATGCAAAACAAGCTTAACTACGCAGAGTGAGTGCAGGCAAGGCCCATCCTTTGTGTCCCTACCTGAAGAAAAGAAGGATAATGATGAATAGTCTCCTCCTTTTACTTGTATGTAGATCTACAAGTAAAAACTCCAAACGCATGTATATTGTCATCATTTATCAACGTTTTTTCTCCTCTCCTTTCATTTGCACATAGGTCAGCTGTGATATGAGTCAATTCATTATGGTGACAGCCAATGTTATACCCATTATCAACCTGCTCACTGTAAAACTGAAAACATCCACGAGAAAGGGTTCCCAGCAATGTCTTTCTACTGACAGCTTTTGAGCTAGCAGAACCCGTAGATATATTACCTGTATTAATACAGAGTCATTGTTCTGCTGAAATGATGAAGGCTGAAGTTTGCTAAAAAGTCAAAAGACTCGAGGCAGGTACTGGTATCCGAATGATGGCAATTGTCAGGAAATTCCAGTTTGAAGCCTAGCAGGGGGATTCTGTTTCTTTTATCATGAAACTTCAGCTGTCTAGAGCTGACCAGGGACTAGAAGCCAAGCTGTATAACAAAAAATGAGTCAAGCAAGAATGTGCTAAAGGAGATGAAGCAGCTCTGCAATTCATGCCAGCTCCAGCAGCTGCTCCATGCTGATACCTGTCCATATAGCCAAGCTATCTGGATGACACTGTGAGATGCTCTCCCAGAGTCATTGTGGTACACAGGTAACCTACTGGAAATGAAAAAAAAAATAAATAAATAAAAATGGAAAATTCACAACATATCAGAACAGCTTCTCCATGGAAACACTTGACTGTCTTAAAAAAAATGCCAGAGGAAAAGAGTGAGACTTGCATCTGCAGATCTACAGAGGGTTTCATGGTACTTGGGGCTTTTCTTGCTTGATTAAAACTTCAGAAACCAAAGTACCATTAGAAAGGTTCAGCAACAGGAAAACAAAATACAAAACAAAACAAAACAAAACAGCACACTGATGTCTTAATCAGTTAGAGATCTATTCTAAGCTTGTCACCTCTCAGGAGTCCAGATACATCTCTCTCTCTCTCCTTTAAAGCATGACGTTTTACACATTCAGAGCTGCTTCTTTCATTCTGCATAAAATTTTTGAAACAGAAAAAATGTGCTGGTACAAAAGCTAATGTAAATTGTAAATTGGAACAGAAAAATAAGTAGATTCAGGTCAAGCTTTTACTTTGTCAATTCTTCATATTAAAAACATTTTCTTATGTTTCCTTCCTAGTTTACAATATGAGATGAAATTTGATTTAAAAATTGAAAAACAAAATTCCTCAGTTAAGAGAATCTTAGAATATTTTCAAAAATCAGTTTTATAAAAATTAAAATTGAAGAAAATTGTCAAAAATAATCTTTTATTTTGATGGATGTAATTACAAATATAAATAAATCAACATTTTCTGCTGAAATTGTTTCAGAAAAATACCCAGCCAGGTGTGACAGACATAGAAAAGATTACCAGTTATGTCTTACAGAATATATTTGATTACATAGAGGTGACATTGCACTATCAGTTTCTCCAAAATGAACATCTAGAATTATTTGCATTGAAAAACTGAGATATAAGGTGTCAACGATGAAAGTGAACCTGATAAAAAAAAAATAATAATAATAAAAAAAAAGATTTTTTGATTTTCAGATTTGGTGCATATGAAAAAATTAAATAAAATAACTCTGTGTGTAACTCCTGCAGTGGCAGAGAAATACTATGACAAAAAAAAAGTTATAAATTATGCAGTTTTTGACCTCTTTTCCTATGATACTGCATTGCCGTAATTCTCTCTGACCCCATCATCATCCTCTATTTTCATAATTCTTTTGCTGCTGAAACATCTGAACAGACCTGTTATTAATTGCCTTGCACTTCTTCTGCCCCATCCTACTGTACACAATTGCTGTTGGATGTTTATGTCTTAACAAAACTACATTTTACCAGTTTCTTGCCCCTCCTTGCAGATCCTTAGATATTTCTCAGGGTCCACACATAATTATGTGCACAGTATGTAACTAATACAAGATGTAGAGTATTTCTTAAGTTTGATTATGTCTTGAGAATGAGAAAAAAATATCCTCTCATGTTAAGCAGAGTTGGTCTCATGTTTCTCTGTGAACCCGTGGTTGTATGATGCCCCTGCAATAGGCTGATTCGGGGTATTTCATGCACTTGGTGAATTCAAGAGTATTTGGAACGAGTTTCACGAATTATTTGACACAACAATCCCTCAGTTAATCTCATGCTGGCAAGTCTTTTTGTTACTGAATTGGAACGCATACAGCATAAATAATAAAAATGACCCATTAAATCATCTACAGCAATTTTGTGCAGCTATCAGACATATGCAGCTTGATTTTCCTCTGACTTATCCCTCTCTTGAAAAGATGAATCTCAGTGATTTCAGCGTATTAATCTTGATTAGAATTCATTAACTTACCACATATTGTATTTATTTTAATGTATTTAGCTGCTTCAGAACAGAGACACCGCCAGCTCTCCCCACAGACAAAAAGGAGAGAGAGAAGATCCAAAACAACCCTCAGAGGTGGGGCTGTCTTCTTGCTTTTTAGGGCAAGCAGAAATCTCTTAAAGTTCTGCCTTCACAGATGTATTGAGGAATTTTCATTCAAAGACCACAATGGGAATTTAGACATCTGGCTCATGTGTACAAACATACATGGAGATGCCTAAATTTAGTTGTCTCCATTTATATTGAACATTAGCAGAACTGGGTGCACACTGCGCTCTGGATCCACACACAGCAAGGGTGAGATGGATCCTCTGTTCATATGAAATACAAGGAGCTCCACAGAGCTTGTCTCTGCATATCTTCACAAGCTCACTGAAGTTCATTTAATGATAACAAAGGCCCACATAGCTGCTCTCAAACGTGAAGGAGTTGACTTGATTCAGCATTGCAGTTCGTTGTTTCCTCAGTACTGTGCCCCAGGCTGCAATGCAATCATTACTGCTGTACTGAATTTCAAACCAGATCTAAAATCAACAAAAGACAAGGGGTATCATGCAGAAAAAATATCAAACTAAATTTAGTGCAAATTAATTTTACCAAAAACACACGCTTTAAAACTTTTATTTCTTTTGTTTTGATATTGTTGCAAAAATGTAAAATGCAGATAAAAAAAAAAAAAAAATTGTACCAAAAAGGAGAAAGGGCAAAATTAAATGGACCACAAAGGCACATTCATTGGTATTTTGCCTTTGACTCCCAACAGCAATAATTTGCTCCAAACAGCTAAATAATTCACAGAGAAGAGTGAGTGTGCAGTACCACAAACCTGATGGAAAGTCAAGCTGAATAAGGGGTAGAATCTGCTGGGGAAAACTGGCTGCACCAATAGCGTGCTTGGATACTGATGACTTGGACCCATCTGATCCGTATCTTTCTATATAACCCATTTTAATGCCAGGCCCTGTAAGAGGAGACACAGGAAGATTTTCCAACTCTGAATCTTGAAAACAGCTGAATGAATATCTTTTTTATAGATATGGCCTCAAAGACATGGTGTGATGCCCATCAGTATCTATACCAAGGAGCAGTTTTGGTCACACAGTAGTATCCTGATAGTTGTCACTGAAAGGCTGAGCTATTGGACATTTTTTAGAAACATATCATACCTTATAGAGAAGGATTTATGGGCTGAACTACCGTCCCATGTCATTTCTTCCTGGCATGCAGTACAGTTTTGTTTATTTCCCTCCATTTTTTGTGTCTTGGCAAGCCTAAGACTCCAATTCACACAGAACAAGAATTTGTATCTGGGATACCATGTCTGAAAAGATTATTGCCTTTTAATTTAATGTAGGGAAACAATTCAATTCTCATGGGATTCATGGTTGAGCAGCAAATGCATGATAACCCTCAATTTTAAAAAGCTGTTTTAAAGCAACCATACCACTTCACATTGTCATTTTAAATGATACAGCAATTTCATATATTAAACACAACACCAAAGCGTTTTAGCAGCAAATTTTAATAAGGGTCAAGTAGTTTCATTTCAAGATTTTCCCTGTATTAATTTATCTTAACTTTCTTATTTCAGTATCACTTGTAAAACTACTGAGGCCATGTAGTTCTCAGCAGTGGGTATTAGTGGATAATTTGATGCAGTTAAATGAATAATAAAAGCTAATAGCTTCCTAGAAAAGAGGGAGCAAAATGTCAGCTATATTAACATGAAATACCAGTAACTAAAGAGGATATATTTTATTTCAGCATCTCCATTTCATTAGGTCAGAACAAAAATCTCCTTTCAATCCAGTCATGACAAAACCTTGTGCATTTCCAGACATTCAGAAAATGTCCTCATCCTCAAATATTAACTCTAGCAATAACAAACTGAGAGAACACTCTCCCTGGAGCACCCTGTCCATGTGCAATGGGCTCTGGTAGAAGATGGAAATGATGGTGAAAGGACCGATCAGGTCAGTATAGATGGCAAGCTGGGAATCCTCAGGGTTTGACTGCAGCTTTGCATGGGCAGTGACTGAGCAATGAAGTGTGCCACAGGCATGAGGCTGCATCCATGTGGGGCATTTGCACCCTGTTCCATCACTCTCCCTACTTCACTCACCTCCTTATGATTTTTCTGTCCTTCATCACCTGGCAAGGGAGAAAAAGAATATAAAGTCTTGGCTCCATTTTCTGATTTTGTTTTCCTGTTATCCCTAACATAGGACCTGCTATCATGATCTTTCCTTACACAGCAGAATTGAATTGCTTCGAGCTGCTTTTATTGCAGGCTGTAGGAAGTATTCCAGCCTCCCTGGGCATAGTTCCAAATCTTTATTCCTCAATTTTGTGTGAAAATTAACTGAACTGCCTTCTTGTCCTCTTCACCCATAGACAAGTGACTTACTATATGAGAAATTTCTACTTATTTCAGCAGTCAGACAGCTTGCTTTATTAGTGCAGAGACATGAACTGTACAGGATCTTTCTTCCTGCTGTGCTTAATTTCTGAATCCAAGGGTATTATTAAGAAGGAGGAGTAAAAAAGATTAGGTGTGCTTTCATCTACCTTCCCAAATGGCGCCAGTTCTCATTAGAAAACATTTTCTACAGAATCACTCTTTTATGGCTCCCCCCAAATCTTTGATCAAAGGTCTCAGAAATAAATTGATTCTGTGAACATCCATCTATTTGACGTGCAAATTGTGCACTTAAAATAAAATAAAATTAAACTTTATACTTGTCATCTCAGTATAACACTTCATTCTTTCCTGATCCATTTGAAAGAATCTTGAATTTGACACAACACATTTGAATTTTTTAAATTCTTCATTCAGTTGGTGCAGTAGCATGGTAAGTTAATGACATTGCAATTAATGAAAAATACTTTACAGTTCAATTTCTCCAGAAATTAATTGGATTCTAATTCTTAACTAAATTTAATTAAATGCCTATTTCTGAGCAACTCTCTAATTTGTTTGGATTATTTTTTTTTTTTTGCATATGCAGCAAGGACTACATTTTAAACTTTTAAAAAATGTATTTTACATTCCTCATATATATTGCTACCTCCAACATCACCATTTACTTCTATGTATATCCAGGATCCAGCTCACCCACCTGAAATCCTCAAAAAGCTGAAATAGCTGAGTGGAAAGCTAAATGCTGTAGAGTGCACAAACTGCTAGCTGCAGGACAGTCAGACTTTTCTCCTCTGGCTGTCTCTATGATATCCACAGAGGCACTTTGTAGCTGGGGTGCTCTGTGTCTGGTCCCCAGGAAAGGATGTTAAACTTGGACAGAAGCATTTTGCATCAGCTGCAGGGTCTCTACCGGTTAAAATGAAAAGTCCTTTCCACAGAGCTCCCCAAGCCTTGCCTGGGGCACTCTGGGCTGTGCAAGAAATTCTCCTCAGTTTAAACATGCAGCTTCCAACAGTAATAAAATAAAAAATAAAATCACTTCTTTCCACTCACATTTTATTTTTAAAATAAAATGCCAGTTTCTTGAAGCATTTTTGTTGCTTTTTTCTATGATTTTTTCCATTTAAAAAAAAAAAAAAAGCAGCAATAAATTTTGTCCTTGAAACTGACCCCATCAATTAGAACCAGGTCCAACAAAGCTCTCATCCAGTTTTCTTTTAAATGCACTTTTTATATAATTGAGCACATATCAGACCATTTCAAGACGTAAGCTAATCATAACAAAACTGCAATAAAAGATTCATAATCCAAACACTGCCAGAATTAATTCAGTAGAGCTACCTCTGAGCCTAAGCAGAGCTGGTAAGCTCATAATCCATCTGTGGATAAAAACATTTGCATGTGATAGTCACATTTTAAAAGCTTTTAAATCATTTTGAGATTTTTTTTAGAACTTTCTCTTGAAATTTTGGAAATTGATGGTACTTATATCACAGATTGTGACAAAATCATCTAGGAATGTTAATAATGAATCCCAAATATATGATGTTCATATTGATTATCGCATTCAGTCAAATCTATTCACTCTGCTCATTTTTGTTTCTTCAAGCTTCTGCTGTCCTCAAGAGAAAGCAAATGGGAAAAGTTTGCAGTCTAAGATCTGATTATCCTGAAGGATGACTAGAAAAGCTGGCACTTGGGGGTGTTAAGAACATTATCTTTATTACCATGGGATTAAATTCTCAGCTAAAGAAATCCTCAATGTGAAAAGTGAAGGCTATAAAAAATAATAATAATAAAAAATAAAAAATAATTAAAAAATAATAATTAAAAAAAAAAAAAAAAAAAAAAGGAAATGGAGCTAAGTGACTGACAGCTAATTGACTTTTTGTTGGAAAGTGTTGCTGCAAATATCCCTAGACAGAAGAGCACTTAACCAGATCAAAATGATGTAGCTAGCTATTATTTTCTCAAGAAGATACAACATTCAAAAGAAATAACATCTATGGACCACACTGGCTTTATCATTTGCTGAAATTCCATTACTGAAACTTGAGAGCCAAAAAAAAGCCAGATACTAAAGAATACTGTATATTGTGTACTAAAATAGTACAAAGACTTTGCCATAAAGGACATGCCAATATTGCAGATTTTTTTAAAACATTTCTAATGCTCTGCAAACAATCTCTAACATGAGACAGAAATACAAGTTTATTCATTCTATTTATCCACATGTATGAAAATGTGAAAGGCAGGTGCATCTCCACATTTAAAAAACAGTTGAGGTTCACAAGTCACAGGAGTTCAACACACACCACCAGGAGCTTGAACAGTGAGACCAGTGAGCCAGTCAGGAGCTGTAATGTTAAGCATCCCTGTGCAAAGAAAAATATATTGTTAACTGTCAAGATCATGTTCATGCCATGGATCCACCTTTGAGCAGCACCGCACCTACATGTGGATCTGTGCACTGCCTCACTGACTATGGCCAAAATATTGTTGCTATGCTGTATATCAGTCTAATGATTATGACATATTACATGAAAAGATTCTTGGGGGGGAGAAAGTGATCTGGGAGATTCCTCCTGAAAATTCAGTGTAATGTTAGCCCTATGTTTGTAAAGTATTTATGCTAAAAGTGGAGAGTAAAGAGAGGGCTGTATTGTAGAAGCAGAAAGCAAAGCTGCATAGATGTGAAACAGCCTGTGTGCAAGCACAATCTACATCTGCAGCCAAAAATGGTTCAATTTTGAATTCTAAATATGCATAGTAAACCATTCATTCATAAATAGAAAATGCAGAACTGCCTGATAAATTTACCCTGTCATTTCAAGTAGTAAATACGTATGGGAAGGAGCCTATTTTTTCAATGAAATGAAGAAAAAGCCTCACCAAATAAAGCTATTTACTATTAATTATTTACTGAGCTGGACTCTTATACGGATATGTTAGTATCAGGTTTTTGGAGAAAACATCTCTGCATAGTTCACTGTATCGCAGAAAACTTAAACTTGCTTGAGTCAAATAGGGAGAGATACTGCAGTCTATTAAGTTACATCACAAAGAAAATTATGAGACACGAATACTTCCTCTGGGTGATTTTGAAATGCTCAGTTAAGATTCTTTAACTGCAGCAACATTATTCCCTCCAACCTTTTTTTTTTTTTTTTTTTTTTTTTTTTTTTTGGTAAAGAGGTACCAAATTGTCCATAATGGCTCTAGACATATAACTATACAGGACACATGACAAACCATAAACAGCTCAGCATTGTGCACTTTGTCTCCTGAGAGCTTTCAACCACTGATCTAGATGGACAGTCATTTTTGAGAACCTACCTAAGAAGATGTCTGGAATGGTATTTTGAAATAATCTGTTGTAATTCCATTCTTATTCCCCTGAACAGTGAAAAACTGCTCAACTTTCATTCAATTTCTTCCATGCAAATTGTCCTGGGCACTTAGGACCCACCAAGAAAATGGCTACTTAAAACGCCGTGTAAAGGAGACGCTGACGTTTTTGATTTTTCTGAATATTTAGGTAAAGGTTATACTACGAACAAAAAAATACCCAGGCAAAAGTCACTGACCTCTCAAAGTAAAACATATTGTTAAAAATACTGCAATGTCCTTGCTAGCAAAGCAAGTGACCCAAAGCAAATTTGTTCCAAAGCCTGTATACTTGGAGATTTTTGCTTATCAGGGCAGAAAGATAACCAGTGGTGGCTTTGAGCTACTGCTGACTGATTTAATCATAGTGATCTGTGCTATAACTGGAGTGGAATACTACAAAACAGAGTGCAAACGCAGAACAAAAATAATCTTCAGTCACTTCTGTGTTATTTGATTCTTATAGAGGAAGCGAGCCCATTTTCAATCAGGTTCCTTAGCTTACTGCATAGTTATGATGAGCAGCCATTATGAAGGACCAGTCATATTAATGTCTACTCTAATAGTCTCATGTAGGTGAGTACAAATTATAGAAAAGATTCCCTAAGATTGAGAAAGCCTGGGAAAGCAAGACTACAGTATTGCGGTAGCTGCATTTACAGCTTTTGCAACAAACTGGTGGGCTAAGTTTTGTTTAATCCTCAAGGGCTTCTTGTCACTGTAAAGCTCTCTCTCGGGGCTACAGTAATGAAATGTCAGATATATCTAGGCCAGTAGAGCATGATTTTCATAACACACAGGTAGGTGCTCAGTGCATAGACCTGGACCCCACTGTTCAAGGTGTTGCACAACCAGAGAACCAAGAAAAAAACTTGTCTCCAACTGTCCACTACAGTAGTCAAATGAAATAATGTTCTTGGCTTTTATCCTGATCTAGACAGGAACCATCATGAAATAAGATTTGTGAAGTAAATGAAGAACTTATTAAAATAATGTAGTGGTATGGGATAAAGACTTCACTTCCCATTAAAGACTTTCCTGTGTGGAAATCTTGAAGTCTGTGCCCCCTGGAAATGGGCTTTAGTTATAAATACCCAGTCATGTTTATGTGGTTTATTCTGATTCTTTTAAGTCAATATCACTTTCTATTTCAGTACTTGTTTTTTCTCATTTGCCTGACTTCTCCTTGTCGTGTTATTTCCTATTTGTAAGAATGCCAAAAAAAGTCCTGGGAAATTTTTAGTATTCTGCAGAATGCTATATGCAGTGAGCCAGCCACCTGTCTCCACAGTCATGATTCCTGGCAGTCTGTGGCTGCAGACCCCTCCTGGCCCTCTGTAACTGCTTTTAATACTGCCTGATGTACTGCAGAAAGACAAGGACAGCTTGCTTTTCCCTAAAAAAAAGAAGGCGGCCGAGAAGGACAACAGCATCCTGGCTTGTATAAGAAGCCATGTGGCCAGCAGGTCCAGGGAAGTGATTGTCCCCCTGTACTCAGCTCTGGTGAGGCCGCACCTCGAGTACTGTGTTCAGTTTTGGGCCCCTCGCTACAAGAAGGACATGGAGGTGCTCAAGAGAGTCCAGAGAAGGGCAATGAAGCTGGTGAAGGGTTTGGAGAACAAGTCATACGAGGAGTGGCTGAGGGAGCTGGGACTGTTCAGCCTGGAGAAAAGAAGGCTCAGGGGCGACTTTATCGCACTCTACAGGTACCTTAAAGGAGGCTGTAGCGATGTGGGGATTGGTCTATTCTCCCACGTGCCTGGTGACAGGACGAGGGGGAATGGGCTAAAGTTGCATCAGGGGAGGTTTAGGTTGGATATTAGGAAGAACTTCTTTACTGAAAGGGTTGTTAGGCACTGGAATAGGCTGCACAGGGAAGTGGTTGAGTCACCATCCCTGGAGGTCTTTAAAAGACATTTAGATGTAGAGCTTAGGGATATGGTTTAGTGGAGGACGTGTTAGTGTTAGGTCAGAGGTTGGACTTGGTGATCTTGAAGGTCTCTTCCAACCCAGACAATTCTGTGATTCTGTAAACTGATGCTCCCAGCACAGTGCTTCTGCAAGACAACACCTGAAATCAAAGTGGGTTTTGACTCTTAATGTGACCAGAGGAGATGACCAAACTCCATTACATTACACCAACCCCACCTCACTGGCACATGTGGGCCCAGACAGAATCTATAATTTAACTGATCTTTTTTTGGTTCATTAATATGGCTCATCTAAGGTACTGTCTTTGTGGCTTAACCACAAAATGAGGAGTATTTTGGTATTCCACTTTGTCCCAGTAAACATCATGACCAACTGTGCAGAAAAGAAAAGAATAGAACACTTGCCTCAGAAAACAGCATGCCTCCACATGACTTCAATTTTCATGTATAAACTGAATGGCCTGTAGAGAAGAAGTGTAAGAATCTATTGCTGATCACATGCTTTAAAACTTCATGAGAATATTTTTGTTCACATGAAACTTATTACCTGCTCCTGCTGCCTTGTAGTTGGTTCATTTTCACTCTGGTTACCAAAATGTTGGGTTTAGGGGGTTGTGTATGAACATTTGATATACAAGAACAAAAATTCCATCTTTTACGATTAAATCTGCTAGTATACAGGTAATTAAGACATACAGTATTCACTAAAATTAAATTATAGAACTTGACAAAAATATATACCAGCATTTGAGACAAATTAATTCATTCTCTGCCTGTCTTGGATTTTAATGTATTCAGTTGCAATTTCTGTATATAAACCTCTCATGTTTTATACATTCCGCATTTTTTTTTTTTTTTTTTTTTTAAACATAGACACCCATTGTATAAAGGATTTCTTCACCTCCCAGTTCTTCCGGAATAATTATATTGCCTGCTAGAGTAACAGTGACAGTTTTGAATTTAAATCTTGTAAAGTTTTTTTCAAATAATCTCTGTGGTGAGTTCTGAGTATATACACCTTCTGGCAACTTTTATCATATCTAGCCAGAATGACAGCCTATGGGTCATGCAAGGGTGGTGGAGAGACTTTCTTGACAGTTACCAAGGTATACATCCCTAGCTCTCATTAAGACTTAGCCCTTGCTATGCTAATGACACACAAGAGAACCACAACATAGCCAAGACCAAAGAAGATCCCAGCATTAGGGAAAGTGAAGAAGAATAATTGGAAGATGAGCTGATTCACGATAACCATAAATTTTTTCCTCATTCAGATGATCCCTCCCACAGCAGGTTGCTTGAAGTCAAAGCTCAGACTTTTCTGACAGCTCATTACCGCCTTTACTCAAGGAAAAGTCCATCTACCTGAGGTAGTGTTGTGGTTATATCCCTGATTCTGCTACTCATAACAGGTTATGAACTACTTGGAGTGTCATTCTGTTTGTGATCTACAACAGAGTGGTTTTACAACATGTTTTAAAACTGGAGATGGAAAACGCATAAGTCAAGAACATGTAGATATTACGGTGTCTCCTGTGAAGATAGGCTGAGCAAGTTTGGATTGTTCAGCCTGGAAATGAGAAGGCTCTAGGGTGACTTTTTAGCAGCATTCCAGTACCTGACAGTGCCTACAGGAAAGTTGGGGAGGGACTCTTAGAGAGTATAGCAATAGAACAAGGGGTAAACTAAACAAGGGTAAATTTAGATTAGATATTAGGAAAACACCTTTTATGAAGGTGGTGAGGCACTGGAATATGTTGCCCAAAGAAGATGTGCATGCCCCATTCCTGGAAGTGCTCAGGATCAGGTTGGATGGGGCCCTGAGCAACTTCGTGTGGTAGGAGGTATCCATGCCATGGCAGAGGGGCTGGAAGTAGGGATCTTTAAGGTCTCTTCCAACCCAAACAATGCTATGATTCTATGAAGAAATAGTGAGAGATATTACAAGAGTAAGATCCATAAGAATCACTGGATTTACTTGAGGGAAAAAAATGGGGAGTTTTTTTCTCCCACTAAATAGAGGCATAAATGCTTTGCATAGTTACATGAGTATCTTTTCTCCATTTTCTTTATCTTATGATCTAGATTTGACTTTGACAGATGCTTAGATAAACACTTTTTCATCATTCAAATTCATTAGCTTGCTTTCCTTCTTCTGTTTATGGAACAGAAAGTTCAGCTTGGCTCCCAAATTAAATGAAACAGAGGGAATGTAGAGTGATTTATCTGACTCTCCCAACTGCAGGAAAAAAAAAAAAAAAAAAAAAGAAAGAAAAAAAAAAGAAGAAGAAAAAAAAAGTGGTGTTCTACAGCGTACTTATTTAAGTGTAACACATAAAACTATCCAGTCCAATAAAAAACTTATATAAATGCTTTAATTAATTATTTGATACACCCTGTGTTATGGCTATATATTCCAGTGAAATAAATTTGCTTTAATGTCCTGTACCTTTTTTTACCTAAGGCTTTGTAGAAGCTGCTACCATTATTCAGAATTTATGAAGGTATGATTTTCAATAACTGTGTCTTTCAATAGTTAATATAGTTATTACAGCCCTGGATGTATTCTGGAATAGGCAATGTTCATTAGATATATTCAGAGCTAGGTCAAACATACATTACCCTGTGGCATATTGGAAATGATGTCCCTTCTGTTTGCTCTCCCACAACCTCATTTGTGACAACAGGAATGCAAAATAACATCTGGATCGCAAGGCACCATTAATGGCACCAGCTACTGGTTTTTAAATACAAGAAATCCATCTTGGCCTCCAGGGATTAGCTATCAGTACAACCCATCTGCCTGGTCAACACTTCAGAATGGCTAGTCCTGATTTTCAGGAGCTGGAGACTGAAAACCTTTTCAAATAAGTCCCTTAGTTTTCATTCCATTCCAGGAGTTTTAAAGTGGAGGGCGTGTCAGGAATAACAACATGGTATCACCTACTGAATATTGATCATCTCAGTACCTACTGCATTTTTTCCTGGAGACTCCAAGGACATTTTGTTGGCTCTTAACCATAGGCAAAACTTACCATATGGAGAGGACAGTAACATTATGTAATAAAGGCAAACAAAGGTCTTTAGAAAGACCTATTATTATGCTCCAAATCTGTAATTACTATAAATATCATCATGTAGATTCTCTATTTACTCTGTTTCTGTTGTTTCTATACAGTATTTGCACACAATATTTCCACACATTTGCAAATCAGAAGGGAATTTTGCTTAATTGGTTATAGAAAAAACTTATGTAGGTACAAATATCCAGCTGTATTTTTCTGCTCTTACTATCAGCAGCAAAGGTAGCACAAAGGTAGCAGCTCTGTTATCAGAACTCTGGTTGGTACCTTGACTGATTTCATGAGTGAAGCCAAAAACAATGATGGAAAGGTTAAACAACAGAGAAAGCTCATACCACAGGGCTACTTTGCTGAGGAGAATCTCAAGCCAGCATATAGAACACTGAAATGAGCTTGCACTTGGTGTATTCAGTATTGCTCACTGGGTTTCAGTACTACATTGGCTTGCATTGAACCTGAGCAAAACTTAATTTTCTTACATTTATCACCCACCCATGTGCAGTCCTAAGAAGGCACATTTAGTGAAAGCTGGAATCAGACTGGTATAATTGGCTGTAAAAGTGGACATCCCATCACAGGTTTGATTTTGAGGCTATTTTATTCACTTTACCACAGTCTTCTGAGGGCGATGGGTGGACTCTGCTAAATAAATTAACCTACAGACATGTTTATGCTTTCCTACTCCTGGGGTTACCACCTGATTTTAAGCACCTCCCAACACACCTCCAGATGCAGAAACAGCTTTAACTACCAGCCACAGAATTCAGCTCAGTGCTCTGATTTCTTGGCAATATTTCAGCTGAAAGCACAGGGGTGAGAAGAGCTGAACCAGACAAGGCCACGAACACACTTGGACAGGATCTATGAGAAAAAGTTGTGCCTTCCCTTGCCTCACCTTCCTGTATTTCACTGCCTCTTTGTGCCAGCTCTTCTAGAAAGCTGTAACAGCTGAAGGCAACACATTACTGCTTGGTCTCACTCTTGTTTTCATACAGATTCTGAAAAGCCAATGTTTCTGTTGTACCATAAGAGTAAATCTGATGGCAGATTTCAATGGGAATTGGTTTTGGCTCCATTTCAGCAAGATTTCATGTGCTTAACTTTTAACTCATGCATCATTCACTTGATTTCAGGAGGACTCCTAAAGCTTAAGTACCTTGTTGAATCACAGCCTTTATGCATCCATGGCTACAGACTCAAGTACTGATGTTAAAATATAATCTGTGGTAAGCTACTGGCTTTCAGATATCAGGACCCTTCCACACCTTTTATTGAGTTTACAGTCACACCATGCTGCTACTAAACAACTCTTTAGTAATTTCTCTAGTTTTCAGAGGAAACACACTTATACTGCAGAAAAGCACACTTTACATTCACAGAGAATGAAATCTAAAATGGTCACTTAACAGGCAGCCCAATACCCCATCCTGCTGTTGTCTATCAAGTGAGAGAAAGAAGTGCTTGGGGACTGGGGTCAGACTTTGAAGGTGTAAAGAAAGGTGCGAGCATTACAACCAACTTAGCAGCCAAGTCCAGAAATGCATCTCCTGAAAGATCCTCCCATTGCAAACTCTGGCTTTAGATTCAACCTTACTGTGAGCAAGAGGGAAAGTTTAAGATTGCCCTTTTTCCCTGTTAACTCTCTTTTGTATGAGCAAAGGTGGTAGCAGCAAAGGATTAAAGGGCTGATTATTAGTTCTATGTTAAGCTAAGTCAGGACATGCAAATAAAAGCTGTTTGTTAAGAATTTACAGGAAGGATTTAAAAATATAGCAGTACTGTTTAAAATCAATTTCTGGATATGTTAATACTTTATTACAAATGTAAATTTATATTAGGCTGAGCAAAACATTTTTCAGGTTATGCAAATTCATTTTAAAATATGTTAATTTGGTTTCTGACATAAATCAGTAGAACATGTTAACAAAGTCTAACATTAAAACAATAACTTTAAAACTTTATGATTATATATGGCTATATTTTAGAACTCAAAGATGAAGATTATATAACAGAAATTCTGACCTAGGTCCAGGCTTGTAAAACAAACTTAGAGAGAGTACATTTGATGCTAAGTTGTTCCGTACCAGTCACAAAATTGGTTGTTACAAATATTTGGTTCTACTATCTCATCTCTGCTGGATACTTTTGAAATTACTACTTAAAAAACTTTATATACCAAGGCCTGATAAAGTTCTGAATTCCCCCCCTTTCTTCATCTTCCTCCTTGGTTATGCCTGTCTGTAAAACACAGATTTGCATCTTGTGCAGTAGGGGCTGTCTGGTAACAACAGCTTAAAATTCTTGGGGGAGAATAAATATATTTTACTGCTTCAACAGAATGTTGGTAGAAGTGGCAGGCATTCACAGTCACAAAACTAAGGCATTAGAAGTATTGCAGCACTGAACCTTTACACATCTAAGAACTACCCTGGTCAGCAGAGTTAGCAGCTCCTCTGGACCTACCGAATGATGACAAGTTCATTTTTATTCTCCTTCTAGCATTCAGAATGCTAAAAAGCTGACCAAACATCCCCCTTCTCCTCCAAAGGGGAGATCTTAAAAATGAGGATTGCACAGAATTCCAAAACCCCCCACATTTTTGGTGTGGTTATGTATCAATTCATATTTTACACCCTGTCACTGAGCTAGGATGGCTACTTGCCTAAATCCCAAAGAGCAGAGCGGGTTCATTTGAACCCGCATTGAAGTTTGAAGAAATGTACTAATAAAGAAAGATAAAGATATGTTAATGCTTAACCTAACAAGTCATTTTAGAAAAGACAGTCACGCTTTGTGACAGAAATAACTCACAGTACCAAAGATCCAAACACCCTGAATTTTGGTAAAGCTCATATTTGAATTTAAAGTTTTTCCCCCCTGGATCCAGTCCTCTACTTTGTCAATTTAAGTTATTAAAACTTCACCATAGATGAGATATGAACAAAAGAAAACTGATGTAGCTCAGTGTGACATTCAAATCACACATCAAATTACAGTGATTCCATCAGTGTAAGACTCAGGGACAGAAGGGTTACATTTTGATATTCCAACCATGCAAGAATGTTCAATGGCTTTTCCCCAAACTCTTTGCACCTCTTTGGGAAGCAAAATTGTACAGGAGTGGTACAAGCAGCAATACAGGGAAAACATTTGTAATGTTCAGTATATTGGCCATACCTAAACAGTGGTGTTTCCTCAGACCTTCACATGCTGCTAATTAAAACTAGAAGCAGAAAGAGCCCCAATATGCTCAGTAATTAAATCTTACTTTCCAACCTCCGGAAAGTTTTGCCTTCATTTTGATTCTGACTCTGACCAGGGTTTTCCTCTCATTTGGGATTTTAACTTCCACTTTTCTGGGAACGCTAGCCTTTGTGGTACTTTAGAGGCATTTTCAGTTATTCAGTCACAAGAAAAGTTACTGGAATATCCAGGAAGGAGAAAGCAAGGTCTCACAGGACCCCTCAGCTGTCACCAACCTCCAAGGAGCAGCAAATCCCAGCCCACAGCCAAAGGTGTGCTTGCCAAGAAAGCTGGGGATTGTCAATTCTGGATAGATGCTAAAGAGGTAGTAATTTATTCGTGAGAAGCTGTCCCCAGAATTCAGCATGCCCAAATGTCAAAGGCATTTGTCAGGCTTGTTATCTGGGGGTAAAGCCCTGCAGGAGAACCTCAGTTACTGCCAGCTGGCACTGCTGCAACCTGAGGGAGCAGTTTCAGTTAAGGAGCTGAGATGCTGCTCCTCTTGTTCCCAGCTGAGGCTGAAGCAAGCCAGTACATTCCCACTGAGCATTCTCCCCTTGGACACAGGAAAAGTCATCACTCCTGGATGCTACCACACACAGCCAAACACTACCCCACTAACTGAGCAGAGGAACCCACCCTGATGCTGCCACTTGCACAGGCTGTCCCCACACTGTCACCCTTCTAGTGCAAAGCAGCACCACATCTGCCTCCACTGGCAGCCCTCTTCCCCATCGCTTCCCCCACCCAATTAACTTCTTCCTAATGATAGGGATTTGAGCAGTGACTTTGCCTCTGATAGTAAGCAGGCATGTTTCTGCTCATCAGCAAAATGACTGCCACAGAGGGCTGGGATTGTTGTATTTATTAAACTAGCCCCATGTGACTGTTATGGTGATAGCTGCAGGGGGTGGAAAGCAGCATTTGATCTTTCAGGGTTTGCCTTAGGATCAGAGCAAGGCACCGATTACTCCTCCAATCCACTGTGTTCCAGTGTTAATCACTGTTGTTCAAAAAAGCAGTCCTTGTCTCCCACAGCTAGCTCCTCCCAGACAATAGAGGAAGGTGTTTTGTTTGATGAAAAAAATACACCCTAAGCAGGCGACTATTCTGTTTTTTTTTTTTTAAAAAAAAAAAAAAAAAAAAAAAAAAAAAAAAAGTGCTATTCCCTACTATTGAAATGATGGAGCTCTAGCTTAAAAAATAATGAAATAATGGACAAGTGTTTGCTTTAAGAATGTGAGCATGTGGATACATAAAGGGGAAAAGGCACAAGAAAGGTGCCCCTTCTTGTTTAATTTCACTGAAGATCATTACCATTTTGCTAGAGTCGGGAGTTGATGTTGATAGCAATTTATTTTTAAAGCAATAAACGTGGATTAGATATTTGCGTCAGTTAATTTCTCACATTTGTCTTCATTGCCTGTTTATCTCAAACCAGCTCATTTTCACATCCTCCTGTAGACAACTCATTGTCATATTCATTTTGACTTCTGTGGTAATATCATAGAAAAGCAGATGCAACAAAACTAATGACAGTCTCTACAATAAACTGATAGCAGAGAAACAACCAAGAGAAAAGGGAGCACTGAAGATGTGTGTGGTGAGGAAAACACTTGTTGCACCTGGGCCATTTTGCAACAGAGAACCAGCTCATGCTCCTCGACTCATTTTCCATAATGCAGTGCTCACAGAAATATTGGGAGTGGAAAAAGTTTCTGAAGACTAAAAAGCATCATTTTAACTTGGTTTAAAATAAAGGGGCTGTGGGCTGCCTCTGCCCTAGGAGAAAATATCTTTCATGATTTAGACTTAAAGTTTCTTGAACTCCAAATTTGAAATAGCACATTTAAAGGCAGGTGGGTGGATGGGTGTGGAGGTGGGAAAGTGAAAAGACAAAGGGAAGAGAGCAGGGGAGAGCTCCTGGGAATCTGTTCACGGAGAGCTCTCAGAAATTTTTGAAGTTGAGGAGATATTATGTTAATATAAGTTCTAATTGCTAGGCAATAAACAACACCCACCTGCTGACTAAATGTCAGGACCAAACTTATCTCTAAATCTGCTTTGAAACAATGTCAGTCAGTGCTATTATCGCAAACAGATTGAACCTTTTTTGTATGTTAAAATAAAAATAATGCAACATTTTAATTACCTGAAGTTTGAGACCTCAGGTTAAAAACACATCAATATTGCATTTCATCAGCTGCCCATTGGCAAGAACCAGCAGGAGGTTTGGACCACATAGTAGTTACCCATACATTTTGTTCAGGCCCTGGACGAAAGTCTCGATCACCTGGCAACAGCTAATAGTGCTAATGCATGATCTTGTTTTTCATATAAGCACTAATGGCAATATTTGAAAGGAGTGGTCATTCCTACTATTAGTAACATACCAGGCTGAAAATGTTTCTAAGGATTTCAAGTAATCAGTAGTGTCTTTACACAAGCAGACAGTTGTCTACATGCAAAAATATACCACTAAACTTCCACAGGAAGGTCAGAAAACTAAAACCAGATTGTGATAAACCCTTTGATGTATTTAACATTTATCCTTCACTGACAAGAGGCCTACAACAGGCATGCTTCTGACCACTTGCTCCATACACATTCCTGGACCCTGTGCCAGAAAGTCACAGCCCAGACAGGGAGGCAATTCCGAACAGAAACAAGGTAGAGTAGCCTCAGTTTCAAATAAGAGATTACTTCAGATTCACCCTTTCTTTGCATTTATGCCATTAAATAAAAATAATAAAGGAGAAAAGTTGTCAGAGTTAACAAAATACATAGGTATTTTGAATCAGTATTTGGTGAATTAATATCTCTACCCCTGTCCTCATATTTGCCTGTAGATTCATCAGCCCTCTAAAACGCAGCAGAACAGATATCAGATCTTGGGCAGCAAGACAAGAAGAATCTTGAAGATTCTGCTTCAAGTAAGTAACTAACTACAGAGTTTTGAATTAGTCCATTGTTGAATTGGAAGGGCAGTGTTTAATCCTAATATTAGTTTGGGGTGTTTAGTTTCTCTATATTCAGAAAACTGACTTTGTGATTTTATTTAAGAGTCATCTTTGTACATAAACACAGCTCCTCAGAGAGAGGAAGAAAGTTCAAGGAACACAAATTGATTTAAAACAGGCTATCCAATATTTTCCTAAAAGTCAGTAATTGCAGCTTTTTAAATGAGATCCTTACAGATATTTTAAGTCCATGCAACCTACATACCTAAGTACATCAAACCACCAAGAATCTGAATCAAAACACATCACTGAGCTTTTCTCTATCCTTACTGAATGCAAATGAGGACATGAATTAATACAAACATAATGACACATGGCCAGTCACCGTCAGGAAATGGCAGCTTTAGTTTACAAGATCCATCAGCAGTGTTGTGCATCTGAGTCACACCTGTCTGAAGGATGAACAGAAGTGATTTGGTTAGCAGATAGGATTAGGAGCTACAGGCTTTTCATGGAGTAAAAGGATGGTCTAGCAACAATGGATACATCATTGGCCTTGAGAAAACCAAACTGATCTCTCTGCTGTATTCCAACTCTTTTGCACAACCTTGAGAAAGACACCAATGGTTTCCCTGCCTCTTAGAAGTGTTATGAGAATATCTGCATGAGAAATAAATAAATGAGTCACAGTAGTACCACTGCAATAGGGACCGTAAAACTACACAACTCTTTGCCATTATAGAAAGCTACTATTGCCATAGGAGCTTGGAAACATAGTCCATATTTAATTCACCACATGGGCATTTCACACCACAAATATATTATCCAAGTCTTCTTAGCCAATTTCCAGAATAGATTAGGTGAAACCTGTGCCAGATGACAATATCCTTGTGGAAGGCTTATTTGGCTTAAAATTCATATTCTACCTTGCTGTGTAATAGTTTTCCTGTGTAGATAAACCTTAAGCGGATAAAATAAAGAGCAATATCTATTCAACAATTTTTGTAACAACTAGTTTACCCATTATCTATCATTGAATTGGGAGTTACCTTTAAAAACTTTTAACCTATTAGGATAAAAAAGAATCAGGTGGTAAAAAGAAAATTCACCACAAAAGGCAATCAATTGACGGAGAGAAAACACATTTGAAAAAAATGTAATTGAGAAAGATCATGGAAATGATCTTCTGCCCCATTTTGGGCAGCAAAGCATAATCTATTAGGACTCCCACAGGACATTTAAATATCATCCAGCAGAAGGGATGAAGTGGAGTTTGTGGAAAAAAGTAGGTAGTCAAAGAAAGCAGATGCTGAACTGAGATCTGGAATATTCTGAGCCACCAGCTAGTAGAGAAAGAAATATAGCTCATGGAAAAGTCATACAGATGTAGCTGAAACAGATGAAAAGCAATGACTATTATGTGCTTCCAGAGAAGCAGAAGGTAAAACAGAAAAGTAGTTATGAAGCTATAAGCTAGTAATAGTAAAGGCCGTTAGAAACAGCATGGTTATTTCATTCTATTTCACTCCCAGATTAAGTTATTCCTGTATTTATAAAAGATACACTTGGTTTGTTAAAATGAGACATCTCTTGTATTTATAGATATTTCACTAGAACCTGAAGAGTTTAGTTTTCTATAAGAAGCATATAGAACCTTGGACTCTTTGGGAAAACTATATTATACCCATTACAGATGAATCTATGCACTTAAAACTACTATGTGCCAAAGATATAGGCAGAGGTTTCCTGATTGCTTCCACCCATTTCTGTACTCTAGACTTTATCAGCATAGTTAGCTACCTCACTGCTTGTATAAGTTTGGCCTGACTGCAAGAGATTTTTTTCATTATTTTTTTGAGGTGCAAAAATCCCTAAGCATCTGAAATGTGTTATAGATCCAAGCGTAAGCTAGCAGAATTCCCTGCCTCTCAAAGTCAGTGCACAAATCCTGGAACCAGGAGTAGAAGTGTTGAGATTTGCTTGGAATGCTTCTTGGTGACAGGTCCATGGTCTCAAGATCAGAAAGCTGCTTTATGGCATTTCAAATACTTCTCAGTTTGGTGTCTGAGACTTGCTGGAAGTGTTCCCTTGCATCACCTCATCCCCTTTCCTCACCTCACACTTTTTACCTGCAAGCAGCCTGCTACAGTCAGTCCTTCACATATACTGTTACCCGAGATGGTCTTAAGGGATACGAAGGGCAGTTTGAAATGCCACTTTCCAGACATAAGTTTTCTGTAAATAATCAGACTTCTTGTTTTCATGCCATTATTCTGACACCTTTCACAGCCACTAACTGCAAATTAGAGGAACAAAGTGACTGGAAAAAGAGACTTTGTCAATGTTGTGTCCATCTGCACCAGAGCAGTCAGTGCAGTGGGTTTGTAACTCCTGTTGCTCTCCATGTTGTTTGCACTGCTAGGAGACCTTAACTGTTCCATCTATACAGTGTAGAGATAAACAGATGATAGTGTCACATCACATCCAGCTCAGGAACTAGTACTTCCCTAAACATGAATCTTTTTTTCCCTTATGAAGTTGTTTATTACTGTTTTCTTCTCTTTCCTCAATTGCCTAGGTTCATTTAGTAGCCTTCACACAGATACATCAGCAAGGACTGAAGGAAAGTTAGCTGAAACCACAATTAGCCTGCTGC
Organism: Oxyura jamaicensis; assembly: GCF_011077185.1. Lineage (NCBI taxonomy): Eukaryota > Metazoa > Chordata > Aves > Anseriformes > Anatidae > Oxyura > Oxyura jamaicensis. The sequence continues at coordinate 10,031,393 of NC_048905.1, forward strand.
CTTCCTACCCAGTTGTCACATCCTCTGGCATGGTGATGACTTTGAAGTTAAAGTGAAGCTGAGAACAGCGTGACAATCTCTGACAGAGAGGAGGAGGATGTGCAAACAATGTAAGGTCTTTGTTTCCTGGGTGAAGAGAGGAGTCCCATGTATACATCAATTGTAAGCCTGAATCTTTGCAACAGGGTTGTATCAAGTCCTGTCTTGGAGATCTAATCCTCCCTGCTTTAGGGCTTTCTTTAAGAAAACCTCACTTATGTTTTGCATTAACTGAAAAAGAGGACTGCTGTCCTTAGAGTACACTTCATATTTATTAAATTCATTAAGCGATGAACATGAAGCTACCAAAATGTCTAGCCAAAGTATCTGTTTTCAGCATCTAGTTGAATAGCACTAACTCAATATTATAAAATAATATCAGTGGAGTCATTGAGGCATGTTTCAGCAATTGCTCTTTGGAACTCACAATTGCAAACTGCTATGGAGGCATGCAGCTTATTTAAACTTAGAATAGGATGACACATTCCTATGACTAAGAATAGTATCATCAATCATAATACCAAGGATTAAAATACAAGAACTCAGTCCTCACAGTCCAGGTTATTGGCTAGTCCTCAAGCAGGTAAATGATTTTTTTTATTTTTTTTATAGTCATTATTGTGCACTCAAAACCCTGGCTACTGCACCTAGCTGGGGTTTCTGGCTTTCAGTCCCTGTGTTTATCCCTTAACTGTTTAAAGCGTGACTTCACATCAAGGCTCATTGCCAGCTCATTTTTACTTTCTTTTTCAGCTACTCTTTGAAAAAAGATTAGGATACCTTGTAATGAGAAAGCAGGGTTTCAGAATACAGAGCTGCTGTACAGTCTAGCTTCAAAACAACCTTCCCCCACAGCACACCAGCAAGAAGCCTTCAGAGATCTATGTTGGGAACATGGAGGGGGAACAAAGCACAGGGGGGAACTGGAGCCACACAGGCTTGGTGGAAAGAATAAACCTGAATTTATTTAATACCTAGCAAGTTAGAAGCTTAGAATCTGCTGGTCCAAGTTAAACCAGAAGTCATTTCAAATCACTCTACCAGTTGAGAAATGACACCCTTACTTACAATTGGTGGAACTGAACTCAGAAGAAACATGAGCAGGCTTTCTGGAACTACATGAGCTGATACATTGCTTTGTACACCTTTCACACCTTTCCAAATTCTGGTAGTTCTGACCAGAAACTCCTAGAAGTGATTTCTCTTCCACTGGCTTTTTCAGAAGCATTAAACATGTACATTTCCAAGTTGATACCTGTTTTCGTTATTTTCATTAATTATGGCTTGGCATGGAGCTTATGCTAATGGTGTTGATTACAGTCTGTTGCATTTACAGACTACCTAACTAAACTTGCATCATGGTGATTACCAGTTGCAAGAGGGCCACGACTGCTCTCCCACTGGCTGAACATGCCCTTCAGACAGGGACTCCCTGTGACCTGTCCCTTGGAATGCTGCTGGGCTACACAGTTGCTCCCTCCTTGCCCATGCCCCCCACATTAATCCAAAGAATGCTTTAAGCCCATGTTATCTTAAACATGGTGCTTTACTCTCAAGGTAAATATATGTTTATATAAAATATAAATTAAAAAATAAAAAACAATGATAATTCAAAAGGCAGCAGCTAAATAACCTAAATTCAAATATAGAGAAAAAAAAAAAAATAAGAAAAGAAAAACAAACACATAAAACCATAGAATCATTCAGGTTGGAAAAAACCTCTAAAGTCATCTAGTCCAATCTTTAACTTAATGTCTACCACTAAACCATCCAATTAAGTTCTACATACCATGTTTCATTTATTTTAATTTACCTCCCTTTCTTCCATTAAACCCCAACATAATGGAGAAAAAACAAAAAACACAGTTTCTCAATATGCTTTCTTAAATGAACTATTTTGTGTTTCAATTTCTTCCCTTTACTTGTATCTCTATACTATTTCCAGCCAGCTTCTGGGAAGCTTTTAAATCAAGTCTCTAACTGCTCCACATGTGCCCCTCATTAACATCACCTCCAACAAACCTATGTTTCTTTAAAAGCTCTTAAGAAGACTGTAGTAAAACTGTTTTGTACAAATTATAAAGTCATTTTCTTGTTGAAATCCTGGGCTAAAGAGAGAAAATGTTTTAGGACTCTAAAAAGAATCAGGCAGCAAGAAAATCATGGAATATAACATCATGTTTATTTTGCTTTCAATCTCATTTTGCATTATGTCTCTGTTAAATGTTTTATGGTCAGGTAGACAACTTGATATGCTCAGAACTAATGAGATGTGAAAGACTAATAGAGAAAAGGAAAATATCCACTCTGAAATAACTGGGCTTTTAGTCTTGGAACAGAGATGAACCAAAAATCTCTCTACAAGAGCTCAGTACATAATGCTGCTGTGCTTCTGCTTTGGGAGAAAGGGCAGCTTTCCTCATCTCTAACGGCAGCTCATACCTGAGAAAACAGAATCAAAGGCTTTACATGATCATGACAAAATGAGTAAATACCTTCCTTTCCTCTTGAATATTATTCCAGTAATACAAAATGAATTAAGTTTTGATCAAACTAAAGCTCCTCAATGTAGCTTCTGATGTTAGTTCACCATATTCAAGAAATAAAGTGTGCATGATGTGAATGGTTGTATTTACCTGTAGGCAAACTGAAACGATTAGAGGGAGTTTAGTGGAAAGACTGGGGCTCATAACAGACAGCGACAAGAACCGACCTATTGCTGATAATTTCTCATGTATGCCCATCTCATCCAGCTTGAAGCCAGTAAAACTGTTCTTAAGAATTAACACAGAAATCAGTTCTAGACTTTTAAAAACACTGAATCTTTTAGATGAGATGTCTCCTCTAAGTCCTCCTCCTTGTGGACAGAGCTTTACTTTCAGGTAGTACCTAGGTGTTTTAAACATTAGGTAAGTGAGGACTGACAAAGCAAGTAGCCTAGCTGTGCTTTTCAGTTGTCATTAGACCAACTCTGTAATGCATTGAGGTATATAGCTTTGATGTTTTGATGGACTCTTGGGATTGAAATTGATGCCTATTAACTTCAAAGAGTCCTTTGCTGAAGATTAAAAAAGAGTAAAAAAGTTCCCAGTGGATTGTCTATTCTAAAAATGCCCTTAGAGGTTGGGAATGTGGGCTACATGCATTGGGTGAAGTATCAGGGGGTTCTTTCAATGCTCTCAAATATATCGTCCTGCTTTGCATGGTCAAAACATGACAGCAACTGCATCAAGGTCACAGCAGTCTATGTTCTGTCTATCCAACATACACATAACCTCTTCGGGCCAAAGGAGGACATCATTTGAAGAGGGCTCATTTCTACTTTGATTCTAGTAATCCGTTTAAAGTAAATCAGTTGCACAGTAGGAACCTGCAGGCTTGATTATGTGTACATTTGGGTGTCTCAGTGTATATGCATAAATATTTAGAAATGCTTTCTGACTGCTGTGCGCTGCTGTAAATTTTAGTTGTGCACATGACATAGTCCCAAAACAGCTCAATGAGCTCCTGAAATAGACTCTCAAATAGAATCAAAGAGCATTGACCTGCCAGTGTCACAGAGTCTTCAACCCAGTGTTCACTAACACAATATATAGCACAGTCACTTCTAAACTGTGCAAAGGATGACTGCAATTGTGGAAGATCTCAGGAGAGGGGAGAGCCAGTCTTCATACTAACAGATGGTTAGAGTTAATGAAAATGAAGCCAGCCTCTCATCTTTCCTGATTAACACTAGGACTCAAGAAAATGATTCATGTGAAATCACTGTGAAACTCTATCCGAAAAATGAGCCTCTCCAGGGTCAGGAAGTGTGTATCGTAGCCTGTGGCTGTGATTGCATGGGGTGTAATCTTGCAGCTGTTTGAATAAAAACTCTGGAGTTTGGCTCTTTTTTGTTGAGCCGTGGTGTATTTTTGGCTGGTTATTTTATCCTGGCCTAGTGCATGGTGCACAGGAAAGAAAATTTCTCACCCAGGAGAGTTGCTCTAAAGATGGTGTAGACCTGTTGTCTGCAAGCTGGTCATCATGAAACACATTTTAGCCTGGCTCCTAGGCTGACTTTTGCACAATGTCCAGGAGCCACATCTCCTCTCTGTGCCTCAGTCCCCCTCCATTTTAGAGAGACAGTCACACATTCATCTTCCTGACACACTTTGAGATTAAGTGAATAAAATGTGGTGAGAAGAAGCTTATTATCATATGTGCTTCCACAGAGCAACCAGTTGAGAAAAGGAAAGTTTTCTTTTTCTGATTTCTTTTCAGAGGCTCATTGACTTACCTTCCATGCTTACACCTTTTTCAAACTAAAAGAGAATTAATTTATTTAAATCTGTCAGAGCTAGAGGACAGGGATTATTACAAAATTAAATGCTCTAAATATGAAAATTTGAACCTCTGTACTGTGGTTTTTCAGGGAAATCCTAGAAAACCTATTGTCAAATGAACCTTAGGATTGTTTCCAAAGTCTTAAAAGCCTCCAGGGAAACAACTTGTACCTGTATTCAAATAAAGTAAGAACATTTACATTTTCTGCTGCTGTTAAACACAAAAAACGATTGTTAAGTGGCTTTTAGGTAAAAGAAAATATCTGGGGAAAAAGAAATTTAGTAATAAAACAATAGATGAACCCTTGGATTGAGGTCCCTCCTCCATTGGTGTTGGCACGGTGCATTCCCACCTTTGTAATTCTTGAAGGGGGTAGACAAAAATTGTTACCATTGAAATCATAGACTTTTTCCTAGTATTTCTACACGTGTTGGGGGAAATTCTCTCATTCTCTCTGTAATTCAGTTTATTTGAGAATCAGCTACTGTTTCAAGCATGGGCACATATCTGTCCTGAGAAAAGGGAAGACATATTTGCAGTTCAGTTGCTGAAAGCATTTTGAAAATTAGCTTGCCTTTTCTGTAAATACCACCATCACCAACAACGTTATGAGAGCTGATGAAGTAATTCATGGTATGTAAACAACCTGATATGTTTCCATTTACTTTAGCATAGCCAAGATTTGTTTGTAAAACTCTTTGGATGTTCAGCATTTAATGAGTAATTATTTTTTAAATGTATTTATGAATATTTACCTCCATTTATCCTATCCCCCCATGACAGAATTTCTTTTAACCTCTATAAAGGAGGACTGGACCACTAATAAAGCAAATCCTGAAGTGAACCATACTGTAGCCTTTGGGGACTGAGAGATGAATTCCCTGATTCAGATCTGGCTCTGATGCAAAAAAAAAATAATAATCCATTGAGTTATTTCCCTGTGCCTGAGCAGCCCAGGCAGTCTCCTGTTCTCAGAGGGAAACCTGAAGAACCCAGAACAGTTCCCTCTCAAGTTTGCCTCTCTGCTACTTTTCTGGGTTAGAAATCCTAAATAGGATTTCATACCTTTGAGATATACATGTTATTTAAAAAGTGAAGATAAAAAGGCAATAACAACACAATATAAGGCGCCTTGTGATGGCTGAGTAAAAATGACATTTTCTATTTTCTTATGTGACATTGCTAAGTAACCCAGAAATTCTCCAATGTGAGCATGTGATAGCTCAGCATAATTCCTGCTGTCAATGTATTCACATGCATTAAATCACAGCTACAATAAGCAAGTACTACAAGTAAGTGGAAAATAGATTGTTTACACCTCTTGCTCAGTCCCTGGCTGTCAGCATCTGCAATACCTTCTACCCTATATAGTAGGGTAGACAGCCAGGACTGCTTCTAGATCTTGGTAAGTGGCAAGGGGACAGGGGAGAGCATTAGTCTGTCTTTCAAAGACCAAGCTTTGAAACAAATAACAGCCGCAGTCAAGGAGCTCTGACAGGGCCATGGTAAGAAGGGTGGCCTTCTTGTGGCCCTTAAAAAGTGCTGGGACTTCAGGCTGAGCCCTAAGCAAACAGGAAGGGCAGACAAGCATTGTCCACCAAGGCAAGGACACAGCTGGGCGCAGCTCTGGGAGGAGAGAGCACATGTAGAGGGGGTTATTGGCTATGGTTTGCTGGAGGTGTTATTTAATTACTAGTTTTCACAAACTGTAATGAACCTACCTCCAGCACTACTGGCTGTGTTCTGCATATCACCTGCTCTCACAACAGGAAGTTATTTATTGCATTTTCATCTTGTAATTATGTTAATCTATTCTTTTAGGTGAGGCTGTTTTATCAGGCTGTATGGTCAGACAGAACATATATTACAAGCATAGCCATGTATCTTCTTTGTAAGGATGCAAAACTGTGTTATGCAATAGTATGCCTGATATATCTGTCTAAGAATATCGCAGTACAGTGCTCCATCTTTATGGTAGATGGAAAGAGACAGGAGTTATGGTTTTTACAGTGTGACACAGGAGCAAATTTTAGCACTTTGTTCTCCATGTATTTAGGCTGTATTCATCATTCCTACTTCTAGTTCCATGCATTTCCCTGGTGTATCATTGCTGGGGAAATGTCATTAGTGAGGATATTGTTCAATGCAAGTCATAAAAAAATAAAATAAAAAAACACTGCAGCCCATACAAATCAGCCTCAAGGAAGTCTTTGGGGGAAAATTGATATTGCTGAGTAGTTTAGAGAGCTAATGTTGTCAGTCAGAGTAAGATTTAAAACTAAGGATAAAATATGAAGAAAGAATGAGGGAGAGCTGATGGAGGCATTTGGGGAAATCTTAAATGGAGAGAAAGCAAGTGAATTTGTTTTACTGACTATCAATGTAGCTAAGTATGAATAATGTTGCTTTCCCCTTTCCCCTTCCCTCCAAGGTTAAGCAAAACTAAAATAATTAAGAATTACAGACATTACTATGCTTGCTCAGAACTTAACACCACTCTTGGGACATTATGAAAATCTTTCTTTAATGTTAAAGTAAATCTCTTAAAAATCCTGTGTGAGGGGAATGTGCCTTGAAAACCAAAGCAATTCCTGTCTCCAAACTCTGAAACTGCTTGCTACCAGCACTTTTGAAGAGAGGTGTGGATAAAAGACATTTGGAGGGACATTTGCAGGAATTCTGAAAACTGCTGTTTTGCTACTGGAGGGAGTCCAGGTGTCTTGACTGGATTTCTTAAAAATAAAATTCCAAACTCATTTTTAAAATAAACCTGTAATTGGCACCATTGAAATGCCAGCCTGTCTCAGCCAGAGGCTGCCTTTGGGCACATACTGTGCAAATTGACACGGCACATCTACAGGTCTTTCCTTAAGGACCTGTTCTTGCTGAGCTCACCCATAAGGTCTCCTGATTCCCTCCTTCCCTACCTCTCTCCAGGCTGACTGGAACTATACTGCTGAGGGGAAAAGCAAGCTGCAGCAGGGGACAGACCTCAGCTGCAGAAATTGACAATTTTATCAGAAAACAACTCTCCTTTGGCATTCACTTACTAACCTCAAATGGTGTGCACATGCACACATGTCTATGCAAACAGGCACAGGGCACATATACATTGATTGTCCCTCTTTTCCAAAATCTTGACTATTTTACTAGGCTTCATGGGACTGTTCAGAAGCTGTAAAGAAAAGCAGAGTACAAGTCTTTGCAGGAGTAGGACCAAGGGCGGTAAGGTCTCCAGTGAACATAGCACCACTTAATGGGTGTTTGTAAAGCAAAAAATGCAAAGACACTTGCATCCTGACTGTAAAACTAGATGTATTTTACTATAAGTATAAATGATATAAATAGAATAATTATTTTAGCCCAAATCATCAGCTGTCCAGAAATAAATTTCACTCATTCATTCATTCATTAAGAGAATATCTGCCAAGCTCATGTGTAACTTAAGTAGTATATATGTAAAATATACATATCCATTCATATTATATTTCTCATAGAGAGATAGTAGTAATTCAGCAGCAAATGTGACGCAGCTTCCATAAAGCCTTGAGATATTTCTATCACTGGCAACATCAAATGGGAAAAAAATTAACAATCTTCTGTGTGTTCATCCAACAAATAGAGTTTTTCTTAAAGGTGGAAAATATCTTGGTTTAGCTTGATGAAAGCTTTTAAGATCTGTCTCAAATCTGTAATTAAAACCAGGCAGTCACCTGACAAACTGCGAGGATTAAAACAGCAGTCTGCTGGTAGGCCCCATCTCTGCAAAGAAATCCAGTCCAGGAGCAAGACACATGGCAAACCTTGGTTCTGGCAAGAGGAAAATCCTGCTTGTGCCGGTCCCTATTCACATTTCTTTCAATTTGAACTGAAAGTTAAATGCTCTGTTAAGAGTGAATATGAAGGGTGTTTCTCTTAGAGGAAAATTAATGATCAGGCCAGAACAAGGTACAGTAAGCAGAAAATGCAGAAACACTACATGCTGCCAGTCAGAGCCTTTTGCTCTTTTATGCACTTAATCTTGTTTGCAGGATTTGTAAGAGCCTGTGTTTTTAAGCCTTACATTTCCAGGCAAGTTGACAAACTGCATGTAATGGTGCTACTGCACATCTAACACTGAATGCCTGCACAGCAGCCCATGACAGACCTCTGCCATGATCAGCATTTAGGTTTTCCAGACCAACAATTAAACTGCTTTATCCTCCCCTTTCCTCCTGTTTCTCATCACTAAAGCAGGCATTTTCTAATTTTTACCATTAATATGCTATTGCACATGGTTATATTAGCGAGGATTCTTGCCGAGCTTTATGTTTTTAAAAAGGCATGATCAGCTTTATGTAGTTGAAAGATGACAAATACAGGAAAAGTTCTGAGTAATCTCAAGTGGTTTTAATAACCAGATATTTTAAAGTAGAGTTGCTATTGGAGTGGCTCCTGCTTGCAGTGCTCCAGCTGTTTAATTCACAATTAAATTCCTTCAGGACAACACATTTTCAGAGCTCTGAAGTACTGAGTAGTTTGTACAGAGTCAGGAATCTCAGTGTTATTTTTTTCCATGCTGATAGTAGCACAAATTAAAAAATGTTAATTTACACTCAAAAAAAAAATAAAAAAAAAAATCCCAGTTGTTACCTCTCAGATACTTCACTTCAGGTGTCAGACAATCAGCATAAGAATGTAAGTCCATATTTTCAGATGTGCTTTTCTCAAGTGTCATTTTCCCCTACATTCCCCCTGCAATGAAGCATTCATGATTTTTGTGAAAGGTTCAGCCTTGACATTGTTTGAGGCAAGAAGAACATGACTCGTATCTTCTACGTATTTTTATAGTATCAATAAAAATCAAAGACAAAATTTTACTATTTACCAACTCCTAATGATGCTTAAGGGCTGTATTTCAATCACATCCAAACAGAGGGCAAACTTCATAAAACAAAACAATTAATTTATTTCATATGAGCCTTGCAGAGTGAATGACCCGTCCTTCTCTTTATAGCTCACAGCTTGAGGATGACAGTGAAGATGGACAGAGACAAGAAACTTTTATTGATGCTGAGCAATGTGCTGCCTTCTGCAGGGCTGTTTTCCTGCCCATGCTTCTTCCTTTGCTTCATCTTTCTATTCTGTTTGTCCTTTTTGACCCTGTATTTCAGACAAGTCTGTTTTAGTTGGACACTGCCACTCTTCCTGGAATAGTGCTTTAAACACCTGAGCAAAAAGCAGGATAAAAGCTTTTTTTGCCTTTTTTTTTTTTTTTTGGCTGACTAACGCTATCTAAAATAGTGCCAAATAGAGTTATTCTCTATAAAAACTCTCCAGAGCTAAAAGATAAAGTAGGAAATATTGTTCATATGAAAATCTATCTTAATATCTTCTGTTTCAAGGACTTTTCTTTCTTTTTCTTCTGATACTTTAAACAAAAAGATTTAAAATACTTTGGATGGGTGTCTCCCATGAGATTATAGCAGGGAAGACATCTGTATTTGAAATATGATCAGCTCTCCAACATTGCACAATGACCGTGTCCTGTTCAAGCATAAAAAATTTGGGAAATCCTCATCACAACAGGGGCAGGGGGGCAATGCACTTTCACCCCGGGAACACCCCTAGCACCTCCAGCCCTCCTGAACCCTCTCCCACGCTTCAGCCATCACCAAAACCCTGCCCTGGCCCTGCCTGGTGTCCACCCCAATGACCTCAGGTCTGTCCTGACAGAAATAAGAGAGTTTCAATACAATAGTTACACTGGAGAGTCAAGATTTCAGGTGGTAACAAGAGGACGATAAGAGTATGGAGATAAGTGTGGCTTGGAAGTACATTTAAGAACAAAACATCTATTTTCATTACCACACAGATGCAGAAGATGAGCTCTATCTGAGCCTGCTTTGTATTCACTCCACTCTGTGTAGGACCTGTAATGTATGCACTTATGGTACCCTGCTGTCAAAAACTTGTTTTGGTTCTGCTAGTGTTATTTTACACTTAGTCTCAGCTGATAAATGAATTGAGATTGGCAGGAATCCTGATTTGCATGTTTAGAATAAGGTACAAGGCTGTCTGAAATGTAATGACTGAGAGAACATACATGTAATTACAAGCTATACAAAAAGTAATATTTTGCATTTCTTAACAGCTTTTAACTGGAGATCTTAAAGCACCTTATAACTTCAAATTCTTAAGACCCAATTCACTTACTCCCTTGCTGAATTACAAAGAAATGATAACCTGTAATCCAGTTTCCAATACCAAATAAACTATGTTTTCTATATACAAAATAAATGTGCATGGAGTCTTATCTGTATTCACATATAGAATTTATAATAAAACATTCCTACTGGCTGCATATGTTAATTTTACAATGTCTGTAACATGACATTTGTGCTAGGAGTGTGCTTTCCAGCATCTATAATATGTAGTTTTCAGGCTAGACGTGATTTTTCAATACTCTGCAAGCCACTGATATAGCTGCTCTGTTAACAACAAAATCCAGCAGTGTAGCAGTGTTACTATTTGCCTTCACTTTTACTATTGTCATCCTATTTCTTTTAATGAAAAAAAAAAAAATCACTAGTATACATAAATATTATCAGACAGGAGGTATGGCACAACAGCTATTGAGGCTGGCTCCCCGTTCCATTCCACCTGCTATGTTTCAAAACAGAAGATTGTAAAAAATCTCAAAATTCTGTTGACCTAGTTCTTGGGTCTCTTACAGTGGCATGTATGTAAGTCAGTCGTACCAGTCCCAAATTAAAAACAGAATACCTGGGTAGCAGTTGGCTTTGTGACACATAGGCAGGTAAAACCAAAACAGAAAATGATATTCGGTCAACTCAACTTCTCCCATATTTTTTGGAATAAAATGAAAATATTTTGATACCATTCAGGTTATCTAAGTGAAAAGAAATATTCAGACATAGAGAACATCCTCCTTATTTTATTGATTTGTACTTTCTATGATAATGAAATTTCACATTTGAAGTTTCAGGAATATTCAAGACTGATGTCATGATTTACTGGATTTAAAATACTAATAAAAGACCTGGGGTAAGGCAAGTATATTTCTACAGCCAGTGAGGTGTAATATAAGACTGGTTCTTAAACTCTTCATAAACTGTGGCAACTCAATCAGATACAATTGAAACAGGTCTGCTTTTGGTATCTTGCCTGAATTCTTCTGAACAAATACAAGTTTATGTCAAATGTTAAAAAATTACAAGTTATATACAAGTCACAGAAACTATGGAATTTATCGGCAAGGTAGGGCATAGATAATATCCTAACAAGGCTGCAGGAGAGACTACATAAATGTGACAGAAAAATCAGAGAAAAGTAGATCTGAAAGGACAAAAGGAGTTCATCTTGATGTACCAGAGTAGCATGTACCATGTTATGGCTGTTATATTTTATGAATATATATACAGATGTATTAACCTTGATTTGGTTTATTATATAATTTTAAGTGCACTTTTATAAATGTATGATATAATTATACAAATATCAATATATCAATATTTGTATTCTGAAAGATTTTTTTTAACTGTCTTCCAGTCAGTCTTCACCATCCTTCTGTCTGAAAAGCTGAGGTAGTGCCTAACCTTCGTCTTCCTTACTGTAATTTAAGCCCATTACTTCTTATGCTGTCTTTAGAAGTTATGAAGCATGATTTATTCCCCTCCTCCTTTTCTCATACCCAAAAGTTCTTACAATTGGCAACAGGAACACCAAAGGTTGGGGCAGGACAGCCTGAAATGGGGTCCTGGGTTCTCACAGTGTGTACACAACTGACACCAAGTTTGCTGCTGTATGTTTTGGTCTTTCCTCCTAAGCCATGTTCTTCATTCATTCTGTGTCTCATTTCCTGGACTCTCTCCAGCAGGTTCATATTTTTTGGAAATATCATGTCCAAACCAATTTAGAATTTTGTGTTTGCAGGATTTAAATTCCAGTATCCTTTCCTGAAGAAAAACTTTATTGATTGCCCCCCATTTTTTAGCCATGCAGCTGCTACTCATGACTGTCTGTAGACCCTTGCACTGTTCCCTGTCCAACTGGATCCTACTTTTTTCTGAGCATCCCCATTTTAATACAGTCTTTTTCAGTCCTGGGACACTCCTTGCCCAGCCATCCTCCCTAGCTTCTGTTCAAGCCTAAATCCTGATCAGCGTAAAGGCAGGCTCACACACTTTTAAGGGCTGCTTCAGTCATTGTGCTTCTGGAAAACAAGTTCCCAGCAGTTACACCACAGCTCTCACTCGCATGCTGTCAGTGGGAGGAGGGAGTGGAAACGAGCACTGTTTTGTTAATGTCTACCATGAGCCATTGTGGTAATGAAATTTGACTAGACTGGCTCAATCCATGGACAAAAAGAATAATCAGAAATGGCACGAGCTGCATTAGATCAGCTTGCAAATGATTTGAATTTCCTTGGCTACAGCTTTCAATAATGTTAATTTTTTACCTTTTTTTTTTTTTTTTTTGTACTGTTCAGCTGCAGAAATTTGGGACCAAGTATTCCAAGTATTTAACAGCATAATCCACTTAATGCATGTTGGTCAAAAGGGCACAATTATTGACCACCAGGCCACTGGTGAAATCCCCATTAGCAAGTTCCACACATCGATGGATGACCACTCTGCCTGAATGAAAGCTGATAATGGTATTGTGTGAGCTCAGAGGCTGGTGTATTTGCACAAAGCTCCCTGTCTGTAGGGTTAGGGTTGAGTTCTGTGCACAGAAACAACTGATAATTGCATTGACATAGTGGACACCCTATTTTTAGATGAATCAGTGAGGTCTTCCAGCCCTAGAGTTATTGCCCTAGATAATGGCTGAGGGAGAACAAACAAGAACAAGAGCTGTTTTCTGTAAAACGTGGTGCATATAGGTTTCTGTGCTATGATGGTTTCTGTGATGATTCTGCTATTGCATTCATTGGTATGGTTTTGAAGTCATTAACCTTTCCATAGTTCAATTCTGTGAAATTAAATATTGAAATTACATATAAATACATCATACAAAGGTACCATTCTTGGTAAAATAGCAAACTGATAGTCACTAATACTTCTTTTCCCTCTTCCTATATTCCATGTAGGGCCATGGCAGAGCCTTTGTGCTGCTGGGTGCTACCTGGGTGTAATTTAGATGATTACTACATCCTCCTTACTATCCCGTTTTTATGGCATAGATTACCAGCAGTACTGGGTTCCAGCTCTATGGCTGAGCTCAGTTCCCACAAAAGCCATGCACTGAGGCAGCACAGGGCTTGAGACAACATCTGTCGTAGCTAAGGCATAGGTACATCACATAAAACACAGCTATCAAAAATGATTCTCTTCAAATTTTTCTGCATTTTTGTGTGGACTGACTTCATTGAGTGTTTTTGCATGATTTGGTTACTGAAAAACTTTTTAAGCTGTGGTTTCATTTTGTTAAGACTATCTTAAGGGAGGTAATATGAGAGAATAAAATATGAAAAACACTAAAAATAATAGAGGGAAAATTGAAATTGCAAGGGATTAGTATATTTATACCTAGCCACAGAATAAGGAGTCTGTTAGATGCCAATTAGTTAGCCACACTAAACATTAAACTGAAACACAAAAAGGGGCTCCAGGCTTGCCTAATCTGAAATGCTCTATTCAGTGACACTCCTGTTAAAGAATCAAAGAATGCTGCAGGACAAGTATCTGAATAATTGTGCAATTCAGTGGGTAAAACCCCTGTAAAATGATCAATTTTCTTTTTGGCAGTTTTTTTCAAAAACTATTCATCAGTTTGTTTCAGATATGTATTATGATCCAGAAAATGTCTGACGTTCAAAATGCTACCTATTTCAAAGTGAATTTATCTGAAAATTTATGGAGGTAGTCAGGACATTTTATATTTTCATACACTCTTTAAATTAAAATACTTATGACCAACCTGAAATGGTTTTGTCCCACTTAAGGAAGGCATAAGCTATATAATTCATCTGAAAAATGAATGGAAATAAACCTGGAAAAAAAAAAGTTAACAGAAATATTTAGACGGTGTAGTTATAGTTTCCTCTTTTAAAGATATCAGTCTGCTACTTATTTTGTCCCTTTTAGTCTCTAGCCAGCTTGAAACTGCTTTTCACATGTCCAGTGTTAAAACAGGAAAATAATACTTCTGAAATAAAAATCATGGAAGCAGAATAAAACATGGAAAGGATAAAACTAAAGAAAAATTGCCTACTTGGGCTGTGTGTTTTGTGTGAGTGCAGGCTACTGCTCAGAACATTTATGGTGTACATAACTACACCTATTGATTTCAAGGGGCACTTGTCTGGGTCTTCAGGGTGAGCTGCTTCTCATATACGAGGACAAGTGGCTGATTTTGAGATGGCCAAAGAAGGAAAGGGATTTTTTTGTTTAAAAGCCTTTGCTGCCTTCATTTTTTTCCCCAGTTTTACCGTCGCCTTTGGAGGATGCCCTTCAGAGCAGAACTGCTAGGCCCTTCCTACTGGGGGGGCAGCCAAATGATCGTTAAAATGTGTCAGAAATATCCTTATTTAAGTCAGACTGGTGCTATGTCTTGATCCAATATTGCATCTGACCTTAAATCCTGTACTAGCTTTTGGCTTAGATTCATTTTCATCACTGCAAAGCTTTTCAGGCAACATGAAGTATGTGACACTTGTGTAGAAATCTGCACTATTTCTATGTGCATGTTGGGGATGATCAGATGAACATCGTATCCCTCTCTCTTGTCAATTTATTGTACTGCTCAGTTAAATGAATTTATCATTTACTGTACAGATAAGGAAGGCCCCTGAAAAGAAAGAGAATAAGGAGAATTACTCATGTCTCCACATTTTACCGTGGTATAGCTCTTGACTGCTGGTAAAATTTAAAAAGGAAACCACAAATGGTGTGTAGTCAGATAAAGATTTTTAAAGATATCAAATTCTGTAATTCTTTCTCAAGGACTTGGCTTGAATTAATCCTGTTATGTTTCTGTCTAGAAATGAGGAGCCAGGATCCATTAAAAAGCAGCAATTGCATACCTTGTGTACTAAGCAGTAAAGAAGAAAATAAGCTGTTATTCTTGAGTAGCTCCTATAGTGAAATACACAGAGCAGAAAATCTCATTTTCCTTTTCTACTCATCTAACTCCTCATAAACACGTGAGCTCTGAAATACAGTTATATTAAAAAAAAAAAAAAAAAAAAAAAGTGAGAGAGAGAAAAAAAATGCATTCAACATTTATTAAAACTGATGAAAATTCACGGCAATGATTCCTCTTGGTGTTCTCTACTGAATCTATATCATTACATCATAACAAACACAAATTATTCACAAGCCCATCCAGATCCTGAAGAGTATGAATAAAGGAAGGGGATGAATAAATCTCCAGGAAAAAATAATCAAGGTACCATTGCCACTAGACCAGTTAATTACTATAGAGCTTTTTAACCAAAATAAATTCAAAGCAATATACTGATGTCAGAGTAGAAGTATTTATTCTAAGATAAATATTACACAAAAACATGTAAATCTGCTAACTACGATTGATTTACTGTTTTTTTAATCATTTGAGATTAAATCTCTGATTTATGGCACCATGCTGCTGAGAGTGAGAGTTCTTGATACTTTTAACAGAAAATCTTCAGAGCTGAGATGCTGATACAGAAAAGGCATAAAACAAACTGGGTAAATAACCACATATGTAACTGGAAATAATTTTTATCCAGGCTGAATAAATGCACAGCTGAGGAGGGCTCTGCTCGGTGCCCACACAGGAGCTCCCTACCCAGGAGCTGGAGCTGCAGGCTCAGTGTCGGAACTGAGGAGCCAGAAACCCTGACCTTGTACTCACAGCTTTGCTTACTCGCACACCAAGAGGTGACCCCACTCCCCACCATGCATCTGGCAGCTCTGGTGCTCCCAATAACCTAAGAGGAGAAAACCACAGGTGATGGAAAAAGATCAAAGCTGCCACCAGTGAGGGATTTCCCACCCTACAGAAAAGTATATGCACATCTACCATATGCATGGGGATGTTTATGAGTCCAAGCAAAGAGAGCTGCAGAAGAAAGATTTGGTAAAGCCTTTGTCTCTTTTCTGTCTATGCTTCATGAAATCGCACGTTTTTATCATTCTTGGTTTCTACTGAGAAAATTTGGCTTCATGGGCATGAGTGAGCAAGTGAAGTTGTGTCCACACCTTAAAAGAAAATGACCTGGTGTTCCACATTGTGGTTTCAACAGGAGACCCATCTTAGCTAAATGTGCTCTGTCAGTCTTTGGCTGATACAAACAAAGACTGCAGTAGATGAACTCAGCATCATGCAGGGCCTAACAGGGACTGGAGGAATGGACACATGGAGTTCACTGACAGGCTAGTATTACCTCCACATATGCTTTCAATAAAGCAGCTGTAGAAGCCAATTTCCATGGATTTAACATGATGTTGACAATTTGGGCATATTTCTGAAAATAAAATAAAATAAAATAAAATAAAATAAAATAAAATAAAATAAAATAAAATATAACGCTGCTTAAGCTACTCATGATTCATGATTCTGCCTTTTAACATGAGGTTAAAGAAGCAGAACAAAGGCAAGAGAAAAGTGATTTGATCATCATTTTGAACAACTCTTTGAAGGCAGCTAGAACATAAATATTACTTAAAAATTAAATACCTAAAATGTATTAAGGTGAAGTAGTTTTGAAAATGGGACATTCATTTCCATTAAGTGAGAAAGCTCGTATTGTTGAGCAAAATAAAAGAGAGGTTAAGACTTTTACCAGGGGACTCCATCCTGAGAGATGCTGGTAGGGAGGATACAACATCTGAGGTTGCAGCACACTTAAGATTGCACTAAATTGAGCCTGAAGTGCAAAAGAGACATGTTTTTTTTTTTGTTTTATACTGTTATTTTCCCTTTAATTTTGCTTAAAAACCATTTGCTTTCTTAGTGATGATATTTACTGTTGCCACTAAACAGTGGAGTAACTTCTGTGATGATATTTCACTGAACAGTTCCTAGCTAAGGCAAGAAACTGTGGAAAAGCACACAAAGCCATTAGTGTACAAGTGATGTTGCTACAGTTACCCACAAAAATGAAGGATTATCTTAATTTCTCAGCATTCTGTTTTACAAATGTCGACAAAGACAGAAATTAGATTGGTTTGAATTTGAGGATATGCAAAGCTAACTTTCAGCAACTGTGTTCAGAGTGAGTTAGCTGATATCATTTAATTTCATCTCCATCTGCCTTCTGAACAGTTTGGCATGTGTTTCTGAGTACCCATCTGTGTCTGTGGGCTGGGTCAAATGATTGTACTCACAGACGTCATTTGGGATTCTTCTGGTTTGGGGCATTCATGAAAACCAGCGATTTGTTGGCACATTGCTCTTTAGTCATTCTGGACTCTTCCCACATTGTGCTTGTCAGCTATGATATTTCTCTTGAACCTTTGTCCTGGGCTGGTTTTTGCAGTTGTTCATGCTACAGAGAATATAAAGCCGAATCTCAGAATTATGGAACAGAGCCTCAGAAGGGTCTGGGTGGCCAAAAAAAATTAATAATTTCATCCTCAAATCTGATGCAAAGCACAAATCTGGTGTCAGGTTGAGAATCCAAGAGCTCCAAGAATTTGTCCAGAGACCCATGCAGACTGCCATTAAAAGTACATTGCTAACATCACAGATGGTGCATGCCTATCAGTGCAGACTTGCAAGGTCACAAGGAATACTTAATGCATTTTGAGAACACAGTGGAGACCATCCAAGTTTAAAGACAAGCTTTGGGTTTAGGAGAGAATCCAATTGCAGTGTCTGCTGGAATAAGTTACCAACAGCAGAGATCTCCTGAGAAGTTACTCTGCAAATTAGAGACAGGGTTTTGTCTGGGATCTCACTCTGCCAGGACAGGCTTTCCAAAATCATGGTGACATTAGGATTCTTCTGGGACCTCCCAGGAAGAGTCTGAGCACAGACTTATTGCTGCAGAGTTATGGTCATTTTTTCCCCATTTCTGTGTCCATCTCTCATGAGCAACCAAAAGGCAAAAAGCTAAAGTTATGCAGTTCTCCTCTTCCTGGTTGTTTGTGCCTATACTTTCAGTGAGACTAACTATTTTCTCCTTAGCTCAGAAATGTTCAGATCAAGCAGATATTCTTATAAGTTGATAGGAAAGTTTAGGTCCAAAACCCATTTTTTGGTATTTCAAGGTGTACCAAGACTGAGGACAAAAGCCTTGCTGTGTTTTCAAGAGCTGTGATTTATAGGCTCTGGTGTTCCTGTGTTCCTGTATTCCTATATAAGTATTCCTAATTTGTTATACTGTGATTCCTTCTTTTAAATAAATCTTTTTAATGAAAGAAAAGAGAGGCACTTTATAAATACAAAACCATCCGTACTGCTCAGCAGACCCTAGGGCTTAGGGAGTGATGGCTCCACACTGAAAAGTAAAGCAAGGACTGGCTCGACAAGCATCTTGCTGATTTAACTGTAATCCGCAGGAAGGCTGGCATTCCAGAGAAGAGTTATTTTCTTCGAGGTCTTTATCATAAATTAACTTGAAAACAAAAAGCTATTGCAAAGATTTCTCTTACAAAACCTTTCAGCCTTGCACTCTTTTTGTCGATACACTACTAGCTGCCGAGCAGAGGGTTTCTCATCCTCACAACAGATGTGGTCTTCCCAGTCTTTGACAAAAATAGAAATTTCACCTTATTTTGATGGAGAGAAGAGTAATAAAGAGAGTGATAAATATTTCCCTTCCCCAGTAATAACCAAGGCTTAACAGCTTCCTCTTGCCTTGGAATAAAATGTAGCCCCTTCATCAAATCCCTACCCAGAGGAGGGTCCAGGGCCTTTTGTGTTGCGGCATCCGTGTAGTGACCCAGCTGTCTCTCCCCATGACAAGTGGCACAAGCTACTGCACGGCTGCAGCACAGTTTAACCCCAGCGCTGTCAGTCTCTGTTCACTCCTGTTCCAACCCAGCGCTTCAAAAAGAAAGTACAGCAGGTTGTGCTGCCGTCTGCAGCTCAGACCAAGCTGCATCCTCAGAGCAGTGACCCATACAAAGCAATTCTCATGCCTGGTTTTCTCCTGCATTCGAGAACCTAAATTTAGCATTCTTTGCAATACATTTGGCTGAAAGCAGACCTCAGCTGCAAGGGTCTTTGCATTGGCTATTCTCACAGCATCCTCTACCTAATGAACTTGTGTTCAGTGAAGCATGTCTGCTGCTGGCTGCCTTGGAGGAACCCCGGGTTTGCTCGGCAAGGCTGCCATCACTGGGGCAGCAAATGGCTTCCTGCTTGCATCCACACACACACAAAATGTGCTCTGCTAACATATTGCAAAGCTTTTCTGGTAGCCACACACAGCACTGGCTTTGGGACAAGTTGCAGTGATGGCTCTGGAGCAGTTGGACTGCAGTTTTCCCTTTCTCCACCTCCCTTTTTTCTCTCCTCATTTTCCCTTCCACTTTTTTCGGAACACTGACTTTCCAGCTCCAGGCAAAACAGCCGCTGCTATTTTTCTCTTGATTTTCAAGGATCACCTCAAGTGAAACTTTGTGGCATTTTAAGAACAAGAGCATTTATCTGTGCTATTTATATAAACCTCCTTCATTAACCCCTGGATTTCTGTTCAGATTAGAAACTAGACTGCAAAGAGTGTGATGGTTCCCCCCTCTTGCTTCTGCCTCCTCCCTCGGCTGTGCAGCACAAAGATGTTGCTTAGTCATGTTTGAATCACGCTGGGGGAGATTACTACAGAAAGGGTTATCACACTGTCTGTCAGAATGGATACAGCACCCTTTGAATATTGAGTTAGAATAACTGTACATTTCAATTTATAAATGCCTGGGATGAAACTAAAATCTGCTTTAACCATCTGTAATTACTTTACCCAGTTAATAGATACATTTTCCTAAACACTTCTGAAGAATGCAGGTCTCTTATTACAGTGTGACATCTGATTCTTGCAGGCCACAGCATTATGGACCTTTAAAGATAGGGGCTCTGGCCCAGTAAATTTTAGTGTATCACTTCTTTTCCTTATCTAACCTTTGCTGATGTTTTAAAAGTAGTCCATGGATCCCCATGAGACAGCAAGCTGCTGGTTTAAAACCTTGTAATAAGCTAACCACGCTTCACATTTAAGTCTTCTCACAACAATTACCGTTGTATTCCCAGGCCAATATAAATTATTACAAGTCTCTCAGCATCAGACTTGCCTGTCAGGATGCTCAGCTTCAGTACAGCTCAAATGCTCCAGCATAGAAAGGAGTTTCTATAACCAGCAAGGCTGCGATAATGTTCAGGGAAAAAAAAAAAAAAAAAAAAAAAAAAAAAAAAAATCAACCTGATCATCTTTTGTTAATCATGTAACACAATTATTTGCTCTATCTAGGCTTTGCTAGGAACACAGGCTTAAAACTTCCCTGGTTGTGTGTCTGCCAGTCCAAATATACGATATTGCCAGGAGGCAAGGATAATAGACACTTGTCACGAGTGACTGCCTGGTTTATGGCTTCCTACAAGCTACAAATATAAGGTGCTGTTGCTGGCTGTCAGGGACCTTTTCACTGCTGCTGTTCAGGTCGCTGCTGATGTGTGAGCAATGCTTGCAGCTGCCTGGCAGTTCCCCTTCCTGACAGTGATCCCCTTTTC
This sequence comes from Oxyura jamaicensis, assembly GCF_011077185.1. Lineage (NCBI taxonomy): Eukaryota > Metazoa > Chordata > Aves > Anseriformes > Anatidae > Oxyura > Oxyura jamaicensis. The sequence goes on from NC_048905.1 coordinate 10,052,414, forward strand.
TCAGGCCAGTCTGGCTCCTGAGCTCTCCAAGCTGAGCCTTTGCAAGCCATGCCCTCTATGATGTCCTGTCTGCCAAAATCAAGCATTAAGCTAAAGCAAGACTAAAACACTGCTTTTCTGGATTATTTGGATGGAGCTGATTAATTCAGCTGATGCATTCCTGTAAACACTACAGATGCAATGGGGCCTGTGAAAATATGTTATCTACCACCAGCACAATGAGAATAAATTAGGAAAAACTGAAACAGCAATAAACACAGAAGCACAGCAGTCTTCTCACTAATGTCTTCTGGCAAACACTTCTTTATCCGGGGACGCAACAAAATTATATCCTCACAACATGTGGTCATCAGAACAGGCCAGACTCATTTCATTCAGCAAAATTCAATGGGTGATTTTGGTCCAGTCATCTCAGAACATTCTGCCCAGTGTTACTATATAGAGATGCAGAAAATTAATTAGAGCCACCCTAAAAGTTTCGCAACTCTATATTTGAGTTATTTGCAAAACATCTGTGCTCCCCTCCCAGTTAATTGCAAACAAAGAGGGGAAAACATAAGCACAATATTTGGTGCCTCCTCCCAGAGACCTATTTACATGTACTAGTGCAAACACAGCTCGCAGCAAAACTTGCTAACACCATCAAATTTCTACTCGCTGGCCACTAAAGAGAAGTTGTGACTGAACCTGCCAGTCAAACACGTATCAAAGCCCTGTACACCTCATCAAGCAAATTGCATTGTTGTGACACAAACTGACAAAACAGTCAAGGCTTGTGCTCCTTCCTGAGCTTGAGGTAAAGGGATTCAAAAAGACCTGGCTGTGCAAGGGGTGGCTGGGATGTCTGTCTTAGTGTTGTAAACTTCTCAATGTTTATTGAATTATGCGATTAGCCCTTTGACATTGCAGAGAGTTCAGGACATCCTCTCTCAATGTATTGTCAACATGTACACAGCAGTGACATTACCTGAAATATCTGAGCAGAAAATAATGTTAATAAGGGATGAAAAGCTGTGTCAAAGTGAGTGCCGTTGGAAACAGCATGAGACTCAAAGGGAGAGCTCTGCAGACCTTTTGCAGGTGCCGCATGCTGTTGCAGAGCTGATGACTGGTCTCGCTTGCTATTTAAGCTGCTCTCACTGAACTCTTGGCAACTGCTATGCTGTAGTCTGCGTAGATTCACTGACATTTCCAAGCAAAGCTTATTTATCATTGTGAAAAGGTACATCATCTCAAGTTCTTTGCCATTGTTGATTGGCAGGTTTTTTTCTAACATTTCTGCAAAAATCTACTCAATTAAACACCTGAATATTTATGTGGGAGGAGTTCTCCATAAAAGCACACATTTACAAGAGGAATAAAAAAGAGAGAAAGAGAGAGAAAAGATTTGTTGAGAGATATATGAGGCAAAACAAAAAACAACCACTTTAACACCACGACCTACAAGAGTCTGTGTCCTGTTTCTATTGGCTTTCCCATCATGTTGAACCAGTTTTAGAGGGGAAGGGAAGAGATTTGAGCTTCTCTGTTAGTTTCCCTTGCTTTATAGTCAGACTGATAAACGGTGCCCTGTTGCTTTGATAGCTCCATTAAAAGCCAAAGCTGTCAGTCACTGAGGCTCATAGATCATGATTTCAGTTACTACTCTGCACTGCTACAGGAGGCGTTAAATGAAATATTAGTACAGACAGCCTTATTTATAGGCTGTGGTAATAATAAAGACTATCTGCAATAATATTTAGTAATAATACAACCTTGTTATAAATTACCTGATAAATAAAGCAAAAAAAATGAAATGAAAGCCAGGTTAATTTATACACATTCATAGCTGAAGCTAAAAGTCTGTAAATGCCTGTTAGCGAACCACATGTTAGAGGGGGTTTCTTTCCTAATGGAGCTCAAGAAGAGAGACTGATGATGAAGAGCTGCCACTTGGAGTGTGCACAGTGACCACACAATGTCCTGGGGCTGCTGGCACGCAGTGCTTTGCTGTGGGATGAACACAGAGCAAGGGTGGGAGGTGGGACAGGGAATGTGTTGGGCTTGGGCAGCAGAGGCTGAGCTGAGACAGGAACAGCTCTGGGGACTTGCCTTTGCTGCCATCCGTGTCCATCTGTCCATCTGCAGGGGCATGGGACTGGTGTAAAAGGTAAAATCACAGGGTCCCTGCTGCTCGTGTCCTCCAGTGTGGGAGGAACAGGGCTGGTGGTGCTCGGAGCTCACTCCCCCTCAATATTGATAGTGGTGCACTTGTCATCTCCCCAGCATTTGTTTTCTTTTTGCTCATATCATACCCTAACTATGCGCCATCTACCAACATTTCTCTAACAGAAGCTGCCTCAGGGGAAAACACAGATGAACAGCACTGAGAAATTACTCCAAAATTAAGCAGAAAGGAAAAAATTATGTATATATGAAAATAAAATGATTTTAACTTTGCTTCACGGTAATTGGAATTTGTTCTTGCAGTGCAGTGTTCCTCTGCAATTACTTTTCAGACCTTCCATCATAGTGTGGGTGAGAAGCAGAAATATGAAAATGAGATTAGCTAAATTCAGACTGTTTGATTTATCTCAATTCTTTTAAAGAGCAAAGCAGCTCCCCTGATTGAATATATATATATATATATAATAAATATAGAGTGGGCAGTTTTCCTATTCTACTAGACAAATATAGTTTTAGAAATCTTCATATTCTACTTCATTATCCTGTATTTTTAACCTTTTCCTTTCTCTGTAGCTCTTTCTCTGGTCAGCCATAACAGAAAGAAAAAACAACCTTAGAATCCTGTGAAACACTAAATCTTTACAAGTAAAGTAACCTTACTGAACACTGAGATTTTGAGGTAATACACACATCTAGAAAACAAGAAAAAGTTTCAGAAATAACAAAAATAAAACCAATTTAATTTTTCCATCTCGGGGACCCCATCCAGTAATGGGAGTGTGGAGCTTAACTGGGAAAGGGAATTGTATTTTACAAGTACCATTGAGACCAAAATTCCTATTAAAGTAGAGCTGTTTTACTTGGGAGCATCAGCATAGATCTGGAATTATTCCACTGAAGTCATGAGAATTATTTGAATGTCACAGCTGACGTGAGACGAGAATGAAGGTAATGATTAATGCCATGACTATATTAAAATATTTATTATTATAATTAGGTATTATTAACAAATCTAAAGAAAAATAAATGATGCCAAAAATACTCAGTTGCATTTGTGTTCATTGCAGCTCTTCCTTTTTTTGCCTGTATGGGAATGCATCTGGAACCAGAACTGCCTATTACCAACAATCAGGCTTTTCTACAGCTCATCTAGCAAATGTCACCTAAATAAAAAGAAGCAAATAAATTAAAATCTTAACATCACTTGGTCTAACATAATAATCTCAATGTGAAAAATTTGTTTGTGACAGAACCAGATGTCTGTCGGTATTCACAGACTTGACCCTGCAAACCCCTCCTCAGGGAGTGGTCCCAGGACCCACTGTGGATTATTTCCATGAACCACATTATTCCTCATGTGAGCAACAGCCCAAGAGATGTAGTGCTCCGTGTGATTTACACCACTGAGTAAAAGTGACTTTGCTGCCACTGTGATTACTATTTCTGTGTGTACAGTATTATATTGCTGCTTCTTTCTTTCTTTTTTTTTTTCTTTCTGAATTATACTTGATTAGAGAAACTGCATCCCAGCGGGAGATGGGTGGGATCAAACTTGCTTAACCCTTGCATGCTTCCGTAACATGACTGCAAGCCACTGAAAATATTTGAAGGTCATGCTACCCCTCTGCCAAATATTTCTTTTTTCAGATGGTAGAAACTTTAAGAAAGTGCAGCGTTGCCAGTTGGTGAGTTATTAGGGAAGAAGCTTTGAGCAAAATTTAATTCCTCTACTGACTTAATTAGAAGTGTTGTAAGTGTTGTGTAAGTGTCTGTTTGGGAGCTGTGTATTTTAAACTCCTGCATCTGTCAACAGCAGTGCAGGCCACTGCTCTGAAGCAACCATTCAAGGTGTTATTGTTGTGTCTGAAGTCCTGACCTGCAACAATAAGCTGCCAACCCAGAGCTGGACACAAAATACATTTGTCTGGTTTCCCGGGATACTTACAGGAGGGAAACCAATGATGAGAGAGGGGAGCTCTGATATTTTTATAATCATATCAGATTTAATTTAGGTAATGCATGGTCCTATGTGTGCGATCTCAGTGGGCACCCTGGCACTGATAGGTATAAGTCATAGCAGAAAAACCTTAAAGTGTATGTTATGTCATGATTCCATGATTCTACAAAATATTAAGGGTGTGTACTTACAGACACACATCCATGTTCTGTATGGAATATTGTACAGAAAAAAAAAAAAAAAAAAAGGAAAAAATAAGGAAATAAGGAGCTATTTCATCCATTATTCTCAAGGAGAGCCTGTTGAATTTCTACAATTCTCCAAAGACTCCCCAAGCAGTCCTGATTTACTTATCTATTATTAGTCTCTTGATTAAATACCACAATTGAAGAGGATAGGATATGGGACTTGAGCATTCAAACACTGGAAAGGCATTGCATATAATATTAATTTGCATTGCATAGCTAAATGGTATAATGAAAAAGCCATATTCGTCAATTTTAAAACTCTGTTGATATTCTCTTCCTGTAGTGAAAAAGTTTTCTTGCTATGATTTTAGAAATTCAATGGTATTTCTGAGTTCATTTTAAGGTAGAGAAAGCAGCTGAATCTCACAGTTCTCGGATGACTTGGGATCTCGGTGTAGGAGTGATCAAACACAATTTTATGTGCTCTGATTTCCTTCTTTAACACTGCCTTTCTGAGCAAAATTTTATGCAATAGGTTGCATTGAACAATACCAAATATTGGTGTTTGCACAAACCAGCTCCCTACCCAGCCTGCTTCTGCTTGGAGGCATTTCTGCTCACACTCATAATACTTTTAAATACTCCTAGCTATAAACCTGATGGAAGAAGAAAGGCAAGCTTTAATTTGAAACTCAACTCAAGATTGGCATTTCTGTCTGCATTTCTCCTGTAGTATGAAAAAAAAAAAAAAAAAAAAAAAAAAAAGCCTGTGCTGAAACCCTACCACCAAGTAGTGGGCTTATTGAAAGTCTTCATGGCTCCAGCTATTCTCTTATCAAAAGTGCATGAGGCTTTCAGAAGTGTTTTAAGTGTTGCAGCACATATAGGAGAGTAAACAACAGTGACATTGAAAAGTGGTCATACAAAAGAGTTTACTAAAACAGAAGAAAACATGCCCTTCTTTTGGGCCTTTAGGAATTGTTTGCATTTTAAGTAGTTTCTTCTTGCTCATATAATAAAGGCAGGATGAATGTTGATTTAGGTTTTCCACAAGTTCATCCATTTAGAAACTTCTCTATTCATAATTTAGGTAAGACATTTGTGTAGAAATCAGTTCATGCAAAATTGCTTTCTTCTCATACTTTTTGGAACTCCTCTATGGGAAAATCTTTTCTTCATGAGTTTCTTGCTCAGCTAGGTTGCACATATTTATGAAACCACTTGTGGCTGCAATAATAAAGCTACAGCAAACAAGTTTTATCTCCATATCCAAATTCTTCAGAGAGGTAATGTCACAAGTGTCATGAGAGCTGGAAGTGGTTACAACGAACAGCATTACTATTCACCAAAAACCAAAGTTAGACTGGGTGTAAGGGATCCTCTGCTTGTGGATCTGGATAGTGTCTGAGCTATACATTAGAAGTGTGTTACTGCAGCTGGAGCCAGATCATTTATTCTGGCCATAGTAGAAACAGGAAAAAAACAATGGCCCTTTCTCTCAGTAGATAATAGGCACAATCAAGGTTGTGCAAGGAGGTGGCAAAGCCAATACTTATATGTGGGATATATAATAATCTTGGCACCTAATTTAGTAATTTTTTTTAGAACATTCCATCAACTGGAAGACTTTAAAACAGTAATGTAGTTGTGTGGAAGTTGGTGAATTCTGAAACGTGAAGAGCAACATGGGAGGTAGCAAGGAAGTAGTTGACTGAAAATCTGACATGATCTAGAGATAAGGACACTGCAGTTCAATAGAGCAAATTTCTAGTTGAAATTACAAATGAAAGAAAAAGAGGGAATAAGAGGCTTGAAAATAAATACAACTTACTTGATACCAGTTAAGAGTGGTAGGATGTAGAAGTAACGCAGCAGCCAACAGAAGCAGGGAAAGGGTCTCAAGGTGATGCAGTTATTCAGAGCCGTGTTTGCTACAGCTGATGTCCCCAAATAAGTGGCTGCATTTAGAAAATATCAAATGTTGAAGCTCAGTCGTCCAGGTTCCTGACGTACAGCTGCAATATTCTTGACCCTGCCAGGCTGTGGATCTGTGAGATTTCCAGTAATCTGTTCAGGATGCTCAGCACCTGAAGGAAAATAGTAAATGGCTAACTCTGCTTTTAAAGAAAAACGGAGACTTCCCTTTCTTGGTCACACCACAATTCCCACAGCTAGAGCACTGTACCATGTGCTTTCACACTATGAGTGATCCAGGGAGCCTGGTGTCATTCCTTCACCACAAGTAGTGCGAGTGTCTGCAGCAAGAGTTCTCACTGTGTGCAGCACATAAATCCCTCTTACAGAAGGAGCCATAAACCAAAAGCATAAATTAAAACCGACCGAAATGAAAATGCAGTTCCAAAAATAATCATTTGTGTGAGGATCATGGTTGCCAATTTACAGTGTTGTTTAATTATGAAATTACTATAGCAACTTCATTAGTTTTATAGAGTCACCCTGGTGATTCTTAAGTAAAACTTTGTATAAAGGGAAGTGCTTATTCTTGCTCCAAAAGGAAGAATATAGTTGTGGTTAAGACACTTCATAAGTGCTTTGAAGACCTGGCTCACAGGTTTGAGGTAGTCACTCTGTGGAACCTTAGGTTAGAGACCAGTTTCAGCTCTCTTTGCAGGATATTCAGAAGGCTTCCAGGAAAAGATGTAAAACCCATAAAATTTTGCTTGCTGTGGTTGGGACAAAACTAGATATCTAGATAGTGTCTGATTATGGAGCTCCTGTAACAGAAAGAGAGAGAGAGAAAGAAAAAAAGAAAAGCATTAGGGTAGCTTTCCTATCACTTTAAGGACAGGTTGCACTCTTCTCCTTTTGATATACGCACTTTATCCTGTGATAATCATTATTTTCCAAAAAGATGACCAAGAGGACCTCTCATTGCATCTCTTTCAGCTTTCTTTTCCACTTTCAATATGCTGTTGTTGTTGTTGTTGTTGTTGTTGTTGTTTTTGTGAGGAGCCTGATCCTGTCAGCATGTTTGAGATGTGTTCACTGCATTAGACTCGGCGCCCCATTTTGTTCAGTTTAATTATCTCAGACCCCCTTAGTGTGGGCTAAAATTTTACTGCTCAGTTCTAGAGAGATTCACAAGGGAAAATGTATGCATGTGGCTCAGAATACACTTGTAGGTCAAAAAGTGGTCAACAAGTGGGTTTGCATACCTTGAGGTTTATTATTCTCAATTTGATACCCTGAGCAAATATGTTTGCTTTGAGAAGCTCTGAATTTAACTTTCCATGATGACATTATTTCTGATATTTCAGCTAATCAAGGACAGCAAGGGATTGTGTTGTACTATTTTTCTAGCTGTTTTTCAGGTAATAATTCAAGACCTGCTAAATTCTGTTTTCACTGATTCAATATTTAGCCAATGTTATATAATTAGATTTCCTGTAGGCTTCCTTTGGTTCATAGCATTTACTTTGGACTCTTTTATTATATATCTCCGCATCCAAACAAGAACCACATGATTTCATTAACAAGTAACTCTTCTTTCATCTTAGTAGAAAAACTAGGATGGATGAGAAAAGCAAATCTTCCTGTGAGGCAGAACAGTATGTCTGCTCCTTTACACTGCATCAGCCCCAGCTAATAGACAGCACCTAAAAACACCTCCTAGGACTGGAAACATATGAAGGCAAGGGCAAGTTTGATTGCTGGGTAAGGTCTGGGCCCTGGTCATGATATATATATTTTTAGTAAAAGAAGCTCTTCAGTATTGACCCTGAGCAAGATGCTTCATTTTCTTCCCAGTTACCCATTTGTGAACTTGGTGCAACTCTTTTGCCTGTTCCCTGAACTGATTGTTGTTTTAATCTCAGGATTTTCTGCCTTCAGCTTGGCAAGACCCATTCCCTGTCTCCCCTGTTTACACCTTTATCCACCCCCTTGGAAGCACTATGCGTAATGATATTATTCTCTTTGTAAAGTAAGCATGGACTCATCTACTGATAGCCTTGTCCAAACCCATTGCAGCTTTATCTCCCTTTCTTATGAAGTGAATCACTTTCAGCTGACAAGTTAGATACTTGGGTTTAGTTGTGGAGGTTTTTTTTAATTTTTCTTTTCTTCCCCTTCTCCCCTTGGCAATGTGTAATGGGTGGTTGAGAAAGCACAGCTTTATCTCAGTTTATAAGCCCTGGGGCTGCCCCACTCCTGGCAGTGCTGCGGTGTGCTCAGCATGCCAAGGCAGGGCTGCTGCTCTACACCTCCCGAACTCAGGCCTAAAATAGATTTGCCTGTCTGCATCTGCCTGCTTGGTCACTGCCTTCATGTTCCTCACCCACGCGATCAGAGGATGCTCGCTGCCGACTGCTGTCTTGGCTGCGCGTGGGCGTCATGATATACTTTTTTACATTCACTTTGGGTTTTTCATTCCAGGCTCCCCCAGTTGCTCTCCCCTCAGTCTTTCAAACTCAATAAGATGTTAATTAATGATGAACTGACAGTGACAAATCACCACATTTGGCTTCCAACAGTGCTTCTGTTTATTAGGTTCACTTCCTAAAAGTGATTAAAAACAATGGAAAATAAAAATATATATTAAGCAATACAAAACCTTTGTGTGTGTGTGTGTGTGAAATTTTGAAAAAGAAGTAATTTGTTGCTTGTTAAAAGAAGCTTCACTCTCTGTTATGTAAATACATATCTGGGAAGCCAGTTCTTCCAGGCTGGCTACTTTCTGCCATCATAAAAAGATATGAAACTGCAGGAGTTCAGCTTAAGTGGATATAAACAGTGTTGTAAGGATGAGCTCCCTTGATCACAGTAAAAGACTTAGATTAGCACTGGTGCTAGCAAAGTGATATCTATATTGAAACGAAATGTATATCAGAATTGTAACAAAAGAATAAGTTCTACAATTCTACAGAAGACTATAGAATTGAAGGCCATCATTACAGTTGGCTTTCCGGTCCCTGAAGCATTTTCTTCTGATGGGCCCCTGAGGACTTCTATTATCCATAATACTCTTTCTAATGGCTTTCTGAGAAATACACCATGTCAGGAGAAAAATAAGGCTCAGAATTAAAACTAATTCCCAAAATTATGTGAAAAGCTAGAAGCTAGGGAGAAATATATATATATATATATATTGCTATTAAAGTTTTATCATACACCAAGGTGAACAATATAATCCTCTAAGATACAATTCATAATGTTCAGCCCGCTTTATTCTATTCACCACCATTAATAAATACAGTAGCTTTGTAGTAGTGAAATGGGAGTCCCAAATTAAGATCATCTTCCTCCTAATCCTAAGAGCAGTACAATATTAAGCCTTCAGGGAAAATGAATTCTGAAAGAGAAACTATTCATTAAAAACTTTGGGGATGAAAAACGGGGGTGGGGGGAGGGATATAAAGGAAAGGAACAATACACTGTATGTCCATATGCATTGCTGGAAAACAAAATGCCACAGCTATATCATATTCTGGAGCAGGATTGCTGGCAGTTCATCTTTTGGCACCTAATCAGGAGCCACAAAAGACAGTCAATGGTGCTGGGTTTGCACAAAAAAAAAAAAACAGTGAGAGAGATTTTCCCTGGTGGCAGCCTGCACGGCAGCCTGGGGAGTCAATGTTGGCTCCTGGGTCAGCTAGCATACACAAGCATCTCCTCGATGCTGCTCACACTTTGTACCCCTGGAGTAATGTGCCCATAAAATCTGTTACTAACTAAACATTTTTCAGTTGACCTATGGGAGTGCTTGTAGAGACCTTGAAGTCCCTTCTCAGGCTGAGCTCCTGATTTTGCCCTGTTCAGATGCTAAGGTGTCACTGACCCAGGAATACATTCACTATGGTCACACATGCTTCTTGCAGCACCGATACCACAAAAACTGCCAGCTAAATCGGTCTTTGGTTTATTAAGGATGAAAGTCGGGTATTACTAAAGAAATTAATGACAGGACATACACATCCCAGTATTTCTCCTTATTCTTTGGAGGGTACTTAGGGAGCAATATTGCATTCTGGGATACTTTGAAAAACCCAGTGATTAGAGGATTTCTTTATAAGTTTGAATCTTTGAACTTCAGAGTTCCTTTGCTTTATGGATTTTCAAAAAAATAACTGATTTTAACTGTGTTTTTATTTGCTTTGGATCTTGGCAGTCGTATTAAATAGAGTCTTTAAAATTTAATGCCAAGTTAATGAAGTATCTTAGTTAGGACTATGTGATATTTTATATTGTGTTTGTGTAAAACTGATTTTTTTTTTGAGTACTCTGTAATTTCCATGTCAACGTGTTGCTTACATTGTTTCCAATATAAAAACTAATCTGCAAAATATATTGTTACAGGTTCTGTGGGAAGAAGAAATTTGTTTTTGAAACAAAACTGAGAAAAAGAGAAAAAGAAAGATAAAGGGAAAATGCAAAAATGTGGGGGGGGGGCAGAAGGGAAGGGAAGATAGAAGCACGGAGGAAAGAAAAGAGGCACTTGTGAGCTCCATTATGAATATAAAATATTGGTGGTGATGGCTTAAAAAGAGATCTGAGGAAAAGAAGAGGGATTTATTTATGCAGTAAGTGTGGCATTTTTATGTTTTTAATACCTAATGTATCAAAATTGAGTCTACTCATCAAAGATAGCCATTCAGTAAGTTATCCAAGAGCAACACAAAAATGCTGTGTTGATTTCAAATGAAAGCTGACAAAATGAAGTATGCTCTTACATGCAGAAAATTATCTGCAAAAAGAAGGTGGAGTTGTTGAAGGAATTATTATTTGCACATTTGAGGAAGAAGGAATATTACTCTTCTATGGACATCAGTATGGAAATCTATATGCTTCTTTTCTCACAAATGGATGAAGCATCCGGCTGAACTACAGATTGAATTAAATTACCAACTATTTATGATGACAGCATTTAGTACAGTACCTGTACATACCCCAGTCAAAATTATTCAAACATTAATAAATACATGGAGATATAGTGTACACAACTGCATTGCATATCATATAGAAGTGTCTGAGCTAAGTGCACTGGTTTTGATATGTTATTATGAAAATCAACTTTTTTAAAAAAATCAACTTTTTTAAAGCTTTTTTTTAGATGCCAAGCCACTTTACATATCTTTACCTAATGAGCAATATATCCCACAGCTCATACAAATGTATTAAGCTTAATCTGTAGATATTCAGAAGAAACAAGTCACTCAGTGAGGAGCAACAAAAAATTCATCACCTTTCCCCAGCCCCACAGCTTGTACATCTACCAAGCAGTGTTATTCTTCATAACAAATATCTCAGCAGGGCACCATAAACTGAAATGTGCTTGCATAGTGTTAGAGTAGTTGCAGATAACAAGAATAATTATTGTTTTGTTGTTATTTTTTGGTACATTCATCCTAGGTAGGAAAAGGGTCAAACTGATTAAAGAATTATTCCCTACAAGGGTTTCAGCAAGATCTTAAATAATGTTCCGCACAGGAGTTATTTATGTGCAAAATTAGAGAATTCAGATACTTTGAAAGCTCTCATTCACCTCTTAGTCACCTCTCCTGAGATGTGTATTGAATAGCAATGGAATAAAAGTCATTGTGCTTAGTATTTTTTTAGCCACTGCCTTGAGCTTGTAAGATCTGTATAATAACAGAAGAAATATTCACAGCTGACTAACTGGCAAGGGGCTATTTATGGATCTACTTCTGAAGGGTTTTGTATTTTAAAAGTTCAGAAGGTAAAATTTCTCAAGTGCATAAAATGATTCTTTGTGTGTTTCTGTCTTTGATGATGTTTAACACAGCAGTGGACCCTGGTTTTGCACAATATTTTTAGGTCTTCCCATTCCTACAAGCGCTTTGCTAAAGAAAGAGCTAGGAAGGTTCAAGAAGCTTGTTTATTGATGAGACCTGACAAAAATAAATGAACTCTGTGTGAGCTGTCTGGACTGCACAAGGCTGGGCTGTGCAGATGTGTCCATGAATGGGGAAAAAAATACATCCAGATAGGGCTCTCCAGAAAAAGGATCCATCACAATATTTTTCATGTTATGGGAAAGCTTAAGATACGCCACATCCTTGGGGATTTACAGAGCCCCCAAGCCAGGGCAGAAACATCTTTTCAGTGTCTTCTAAAAATACCAGTTAGGATGAGCTGGTGTCAGTTGGTCCTGTCCAGCTTGTGGTGCTCTGGTGTAAAGAAACCTCCCTCGTGGTGCCCTTTGAGTACCCCTGCTCTGGATAGTGCCCCCAGTCAGCAGTGCTGGAGGGAACCCAGTTCGTCAGAAACAAGACTCCCTCCCCTTTTTTCTTCTTGAAGAGCTGCAGCTGAACTGAATCCAAAGCTTCTCCTCCTCTTTGCTGCTGTAAGGTGTGAGCAGCTGAAAACTGTATCCAGGTGCTAAATATAGATCAAGGCATGTTCCAAGGGACTGGCTGTCAAAGAGCTGCAAGCATCAGCCTACTCCCTTCCCCTCTATTTTTGTCTGTGTCTGTAGAACTAAGAGGACATCAGACATGTTTACCACTCCAGACTGCTCAGTACAACGTAGCCTTTCTGCACAAACGGTAACAGCATTACACAATTACAAAAAAAAAAAAAAAAAAAAAAAAAAAAAAAAAAAATTAAAAATTCGAGCCGAGGAGATGCCCAGGATGGGAGCAAGATATTGTTTTCAGAAATGCAGCCCAGGCAATGTAAAGCTATCAAGCTTTCATAGTTTTCATATAAATCCTTCAAAATGCCACCAACAGATAGTGGCAAAATCAGTCAAGTTATGCTTTCCTTTGCTAAACTAGATTTCACTATCTGGCCAAGCCAGTGTATTCTAGACTTTGCAGTCATTTTCAAATGACTGAATCACTGGTAGAACTCCCAGGTCCTCCCTCCATCTACTCAGCTGAAGGAAGGAAGGGAGGAAGGAAGGAAGGAAGGTTAGTTTTAAGGCTAAAAGTCATGACCCTATAAGTCTGATCTGCCTAGCACAGGGTAAAACATCTTTCCTGGTATTTTTTTGCACAATCATTCCAGATTCAGTTAAGGCATAGTTTTATATGAAGAGGAATTATCTGTATCCCTAGCTACATTATTCCAATGCTTTATTACTTTAAAACATTATTTAAAACATCCAGCTATTTGTTCTTCTCCTACTAGATTAAAAAATTCTTTACTGTGAGAATTATCATCTCCAGACAGTCTGTACTCTGTCGTTTTTGTCTCTGTCAGGGTAACAGAAGTAGATCATGCCCTTAGTCTATTACTACACAGTGCATTTTCCACAAGACAGCATCTTCTCTCTAAGCCCTCTTCTGTATTCTTCATATTTTCAGCTACAAACCTAGATCACAAGGTACTGCAAGACCTCTGTAAACCTTCACTATCTCCTCCCCTGCCCTATTGCACTCACCTCCATCCAGGTTAAAATAAATACCTAGAGAGATGCAGCAGGTTACAAGAGCCAGGGATGCAGAAGAACATTTTCCCATGCTAATAAAGAGGCTTTGCCCAGATAAAACAACACAGCTTTTAAGAGGTTTGTTCTTGTCAAATATGCTGTGGTTCAACATTGTCCCAACAGAAGAAGCTGTACATTACTAAATTTTCTTACGACTTTTGAATATCTTCTGATGAAGCCATTTATTCCCCTTTCCCAAAAAAAGCAAAGAGAGGTCAACTTTTTCCATTCAGCCTGCATCATGGGCTAATGTTACCCCATCTTGTTATATCTGAGCACAGCTTCCTGATTTGTTTTTCCACTAGCCAAAGGCAAACAGGGAACATGGAATCTGCCTGGATGTGAAGGTGTTGCAAATGTGTAAGTGCACAGAGAAGGAGGGGTGCAGTGAGATCTTCGTTCCAAATTAGTGCTCATCAGCACCCCAGAGAGAAACCAGTGGAAGAGGCCTCTTGAGATGATCTCAGCAGAGGGGTTAAGGGTGCTGTAAGCTGCAGACACTGAGCTCTCACCCTTCCAATGAATCGCTATGGGAGGATATTCTGATGGCACAATGCAAAATAATGATTGCAGTTGCAATCTTCCTGGGGTTCATTTCATTTGGAAAGAACAGAAACGTTCAAACTATGGCCATCTAAGAGGCTATTTGATCCCTCAAGGGCATCTCTCCTCCAGTCAGAACAGATTTGTTTCAAATATGACTGCTTTTCTTTGAAATAAATGAGTGTTTCTGTTATTAAAGATGCAAGATTTATTTTATGGACAAATAATGTGTGTTGTGTTTTTTTTTATTTATTTTCCCTCACTTTAAACATGATTGTTGCATATCTATTTTCAAGGGACTGAATTCTATGAAGAATTTGCCAGTGGTTATAAAGCAAATTAAAAAATGGCTTCTGAAAAAAAAAAAAAAAAAAAAAAAAAAAAAAAAAGGCATTTTCACTGAAATGCAAATTCAAAGAAAAATCACATCAAACAAAAAACAACTGGGGGGTGTTTTAAAATGTTGTTATTAAATTACATAGTAAAGTGTCCTTCTACCAGCTGCACTCTTCTGTGCAACCAACAGACAACATCTCTGACCATGCTGTGGTGATTACTTTACCTGTCACTATTCTTGGATTTGCCCTTTTGATTCCCTCACACAGTTTCATTAAAGATTGCTACCCTTTTACAGGTCTGCAGCCTTTCATTAGAGGCCTCTCAATGCGATGAGACCGTGGCCTTAATCCACAGAAAGTATTGCTTTTGAGGATAATGATTTTACTCCGTATTTTAGCCAGATAATTACTCCACCATATCAAACCTTTTTTCATCAGCTTTTTGGCAACTGATAAAGCCTTTCATTTTCAACTTTGATACTCTTGACTGTTTCAAACTGAAACCTTTACTGTCTCAATTATAACTTTAGAAATACGAATGGAAAGAACCAGGTAAAATCTCCTTTTTTGAAAAGACTCTGAACTACCTCTAATTTAATTCTGTGTAATCAAGTTTTGAATTCTTATATAGGAAAAAAGAATGGGAAATAATTAGTTACTCAGGAATTGGAAATTAGATAGCCTGGGGAAAGCAACCCACTACCAACCACCATCAGTAACAGAGGAGTTGCTTGTTGTGCAGAGTGGCCTTCACATGATAAACCTCCCCAAGAAACTACTCCGCTATCTCTAAAAACACCTGAAGATAAGGATTATTCAGAGACTAGAGATCTCAGATATGGAGATCAATTTAAGTTCAATTTAATTCAAAAATCTTACCTCAGCAGATGTCCCTCATGCAGACAAATGAGTATCATGTGCTATATTAATTCTACCTCTCTTTGCTATCCTTCAGTTTTCCTTTTCTTAAGATGTGTCCAATCACATTCTCTCTATATAATAGCTTGATGGATACACATACAGGACTTTAATAGGGTTTAAAAGGAAATTGGCTTATCTCTGGGCAAAAAAAATCTCTCCTGTTGTAGCCCTGAAACTTTAGACTCCATCATAGGTATATACATAGAAAATAATTCTAATGCTATTAATAATTGTTATATTACATTGTATACCTTTATATAAGAAGAGTTCTTTCCATTTCTTCCCCTTTTCTACCCTCTTTAATGAAATCTCTCTGATTGTGCATCCAAAATTCTCAGAGTGGTCACATCTGTTTTCCTCTGTTCATTTAATCTTTAGAGACTTTAATCTTTGGATGCCATCCACTCAGAAGATACTGAAACTCCAAGCATCTACAGATTTAAAAAAATTAAAAGATTTACTTTAACATCATTTAAGATAACAAGAAGATTTTGTTTTTTGTTGCTGCCCTTAATACAACAATTTGCCTTCAAGTTGCTGTGCCAGAGGGATCAAAGACAAGAACATAAAAAACTGCAGTAGGTTTCAGACTAGCTGTAGGTTCAGTTGAAGCTGAAGAATTTCTTTCATCCTTAATGAAAGTTGGTGATCAGACTGCAGTATAATGCTACCAACACATTTCTCCAAGCTGTTTTTGCTAGTTTCTAACAAAATTGTGGAGGATATTTGATGACAATAAGTAACCTAGGTATTCTGACATTGTTTTGAGCAAAGTTATGTTAAGAACTAGTGTTGTTATTAGGTCTCAGATGCATGGAAAACATCTAGCTTTAGGATATGACTCTCTTCAACATTAATTCTGAAGGTGAAGGTGTCTGAGGTTTTGAATGTTTTACACCACTCTTCTACATCATCATAAACTAAAAATGTTCCATAAGATCCTTTAAAAATTAAAAGAATGAAATAAATAGAAAATTGCTATGACTCAGAAGCCCTCTAACTTCCTATTCAGAAGCAGCTACATACAAAAACAATCACAAATGATCCTGTGAGATAATTTCTGGTCAATTTGGAGAGTCAAGACTGGAGTGTTCCAAAAGATGACAGTTTTCCTGAGTTTCTTAAGCCAAAGAAGTATTCATTATATATCTTATCATATAATCATAAATAATACCATATGCACCCAAATATTTCAATGTATGCTAGGAAAAATTGCCAAAACTAGTTCCATTAGATTGTAATTCCAGTAGAATCACATCAGTTTATACAGGGGGATGGAGTGTCTCCAATGCTTTATTTTTTATTAGTAGCATTTATCTTTTATTATTGTTGTTGTTGTTATTATTTATTTATTTATTTATTTAATCAGAGGATGAAGCCTATGCTTGGAGGATTAAAATTCCCTGTAATTGTTTGTATGTTTTGGTGAGTGCCTGACCACTCTTAGCACACTTATGAACTGTATATATGACATCCCTCATAAAAGTTTTAAAGATGTTTTATTATCTATAGGTTGTTATTTATATGTTGCACTGCTGCCTGCAACCCTGGGGCTTCTTATAATGTGCTGTTAAAAATACTTTGCAATCACTAGACTGATTACAGCAGGTTCACTGGTTGTAAACTGACCTGATCATTACTGGTTGGATTTGGTTTTGTTTGTTTGCTCATCATAAGTCCTGGATATTTAGGGGGGAAAACCTGGACTTCGTTTAACTTGATTCCAAGTTGTTTAGTGTATGTTATACTCAATAATATAAATTAATATTAAAAAAAAAAATACAAAACGAATTTGTGTACAGCTTTTCCATCTCTGTTCTGAGATGCAATAACTGTGACAGCCTGCTGGCATCCTATTTGCAATTATTATTATTATTGTTGCCATTTGATTGTTTATCTTTTATCATGTAACATCAGGCACTTTCTATATAATGTTCAATACTCACACTGCTAACAAGTCCCATTACATATTCTAGCCATTCTGTGCTCAGAGCTCTAGTAAATATTGATTTAAGTTAATTTAATAAAAAGAATTAAAAAATAGCCCCTGGTCCAATGTGAAAATGAGCAAAATACAAACCAGAGGGTGGAAACCAATGAAAGATTTAATTAAACCTTTGAAAGATTCTGGAAGCAATTTTCAACTCTTTCAAGTGTTTCTTTTATAGCAGAGGTGTTAGCTGCTGTTCCAACTGAAAGATAATGTTTGGTCCTTTCTTTTATATGCATGTAAAGCAAGAACTGGGACTGCTACATGGTGTAGCAATTTTCTTACAGCCTTTCAGACAGATGAGCAAGACCTCTCCAAGTGCACCTGTCTGATATGAATAGTGGCTCTTTAGCAGTCACTTCAGATTTTCTTTTCCAAAGTAGCAGCAGACACAGGTTTAGCTAAAAGGACCAGGCACAGAGGAGAGGCAGTTTTCTGTTTGGAATAAGTTTCTAATAAAGGAGAGAGTTTATCTGTTTCTGCCATTTGATGAATATTTATTGCTCTTTTCTGCTTTAGCTCCTCACATCCTCTTCCTAACCCCAGCCCTACGTCCTAAAAATGCCACCGATCTTCCCTCTTCCAAAATCTATCCCTGCCACAGACTTTGTCATTCAGCAGAAGTTTTGAAGATCACAGAAAACAAACAGGAAGGAAAAATGCTCCAAGAGAACTGGAATTCATTTTTTTTTCCCTTTTGCTAGTGAAATACATGAGAATTGATGTGCATGTGTTACTCTGCTCTAGCACAAATGCATCTTTGTCTCTGCTTCCCGAAACTGTTCTGTCACTCAGCAAAAACAATGCCGTAAATTACTCCACACTGATTTAATAAAGTGACCTGGCTTATAGCCCAGCGAAGCAGATGGCATTATAGATTATAGGCTAATGCCCCGAGGGAGGCCCAATAAAGAAAGATCTTCAGAAAAGAACTCAAAGGAAGAAAAAAGGCTGCACCCAGTGTCTGTAATCATCTTTCTTAGCTGGCAGAATTGATAGAGTCATGACAGAAAACAATTACATGTTGCAAACAGCAATATGCTAAATGCCATCGTAAAACACCTTTCCAGCCAGGAGGATTTATGAAGCCTGACGTCCCCAACCCATACTCTACAGCAAGCCGTGTCTCTGTGGAGCAGGCAGTGTGCTCACAGCCATGTGCTGCTCCGGCAGGACTGCAAAGGCATGCATTGCACCTCGCTGGTGCAAACACTGCTCGAAGCTGTGTGAGGAAAACCATCAGGAGCATTTCACCAGTCTGGACCTTCAGACCTGCAGGTTCTTTTTCCATCTGCACCAGGACTGAGGCATTTCTACTGCTTTATGATTCGCTTGCATCAGTAACCTGGAGTTGGCACCATATCAGTACAACAAGAAGGAATCTCACTGCCTGCTGCTCTCATGCCCTTCTTAATCAGATGTCAGTGCCTACACTTTGCACCAAATTAAAAGAGATGATAAAAAGACAAAGAGACGGGTTGCTTATTGGTACCACAGTCAAGTTGCATTTTAACATCTTAGGGAACAACAAAGGTCTGCAACGGCTCAAAGTGGGTCAGGACTTTGGTTGCATGCCTCATGCAGGAATCAGGAAACACAGCCACCGAGCTGCTGTGACCTCTTAAGTGATTACAATCATAATCCATTGTGTACTTGTTTGTAACAGATCCATTTCTGTAAGCAGTCGAATTTAATTGGGCCACAGCTGGTGTTGGCTAAGCATGAGGAAAGCAGGATGGTGGGGGGGAGGTGAGGGGAAGAGGTTTATTGACTCAACAGCTCTCTTTAAAGTGGGGTTAAACTGTTTGATGATATCTGCCTTATTTCCTTTAGCTCATGAACTGCTAATGCAGCAGTTGGGCCTCGGACTCATTGTGTGCCTCTCCATGGCAGTCTGGGAAAAGCTACCTCTTCCCACTCATGCAGCAGTGCTTCCAGGTCACCTTTGTGGTGCTTTGGCACAAATCCTAGTCCTAGCCTGTTGTACAGAGCCCTCTTTAGCTTTGAACCACAGGTCTACAGCTGCCTACCAATCCTTTCCTAATGAAAATGCTGCTGACTTCAGCGTCTTTTCTTTTTTTGTTTATTTTATGCTCTCTGCTTGGTGCAGTTTGGTGTGGGAGGTTAACAGAGAGAGACACTGTCCCATCCAAAAACTCAAATACAATCAGCAGCAAAGGTAATGATGGCAAGCAAGAGTGAAGTCAGGCTGACATTTTTGACTGCCTCTTCTTTTCTTCTTCTCCTTATATGTCATTATTTTCTTCTATGAACAGAGGTTGATCTATAACCTTGTCTCTCTCCTTCCCTATAGCTTTTATGTCTGTCTCTCCCAAGATTCACAGTTGCAAACACCAATGACCATGAAAAGTCAGAACATGCAGGCAAACACTCAGAAAACAGCTGTAAGTGCATGTTCCCAGTCTTCCATTCATCTTTCTTTAGTGAGGAAACTCTCAGCTGAACTCAAAGAAATGATGCAGCACTGCAGCAAACAGGCTACTTTATGCCTGCTGTCTCACAGGGTGTGTATGAGGACACGAGGAGCAGGGATAACTGCTCAGTAAGCAGAATAAAAGCCAACACAGAGCAAGGCCCCATCCCATAATATACTGTGATGAATTCCAGTCTTCATGATACCGCTCTGCACATTTGGTATCATTTCACGTCTGTGATAAATTTTGACCACATTTAGCCTGCAGATCAATCAGTCTGAAAATCCCCATTCCTCTGTTGCACACTGAACCTAGATTAGGACTTATGGACCACAGTGAAGGTCACAGTTACAGCCACATATATAGCTCCCCTCTGCAGCAACTCACTTGGCAGTGATTTCCTTCTCTTTTATGACTGCTCTACTGAGAAAGACTCTGCAGGTGGTATTTGCAGACTTTCTATAGTGACAAATCCTTTTCCGTGCTGTTTTTCAGCTCCTGATCTGATGGGCAGCAGCTGCAGTAGTGGCATGCCTCTGCAGCTCTGAAATGGCCCTTCAGTGGATGCCAGCAAGCCAAAGATGTGGGAAATGACTGCCTGCTAAGGTAGACAATTGCTACAGCTTTATCTGATGATTCATTTGTCAGATACTAAAAATTAATCTGCAGAGATAATAAAACCCCACAGCAAAGCTTTTGCACTGCTGGTTGCTTACTCACACGTGGATGCCATCAGGACTGCTCATGGGATGCTTACAGCCTTTGGTTCACCTCTTTGCTAGAGCTCATACGATACCAGGTTAAAATTCATCCCTTTCTCCCTGCTCCCTGGTAAAGCTGGGTGGCAAATACAAAGCCAGCCATTGCACAGTGTCCCTCTGATCTGCTCATTCCCTTTCCCTCTGCTCACACAGAGAAAACTCCTGTGAGCTTTCTGTGAAAAATCCTGAATATATTCTGCTAGTGAATGATATTCCTTCACTTCAGCATGCCTTCCCCTCCCTGCCGTGTCTGTGGTATTCAGTAAGAGCTTCACACAGTAACTGTAGACCCACTTCTCCTCCAGACTCTGCTCGACCACCCCGACCAAGCCTCCCGGGTGCCTAGGAGCTAGCTGGAAAAGCTCTCGTTAGCTGAAGATTGCTCCTTCTCCCTCCTGTGCCTTCTCCACAGCAGTATGCCATCTCACTTTGCAAATGGAAGCAGCATGCCAAATCCCAGGTGTTTCCTCGTGCGATGAAGAGCGGGACAAACAACCTCCCATTTAGGCTAGGCCTGGCACCACACGTCTCTGATCTTTTTCAAGTATACTCATTTTAATCTCTCAATTTTTCTGGCTTCTACAGCTCAAAATCATTCTAGGGAAAGTGCTGGAAATGGAAAGGAGATAAAGCAAGGGCACCTCTAACAGCCTCTGTCTGAAGGACCAGGACTGATTCCCAACAAAAAACATCCTCCAAGCACCAGCAGCATGTGGGTATTTGTTACCTTTGGGTAGCCTTTGAAATCTCAGATGACTCCCCCATTGAGATACAGAGGGTTACATATCCATTTTCAAGACAGAGAAGCTGGAGAAGAAGCAGCTTGTCCTTGCCTGAATTTCCTGACTGAGCAGGACAAGCCGAGGGAGCCCTGAGAGGTGAGGCTCCCCACTTCCTGTGGCAGCCACCAGGAATTTGGGGTGATGAAGCTTCATGAAATCTAAGGTTAGAATGCCAAAGGAATAACCCCTCCCAGGGTCATGTTAGGAAGGAATTTAGGAGGTAGAAAGGTAGGAAGATAAGAATCCCTGAGTATGACACAAGAGAGGCAGGTGAGCCCCTGGCCAAGCTGAGGATCTGAGGGAATGCCCTGAGCATGGGACAGCAAACTGAGGCTGGGTTTGGTGTACAGCCAACCCAGCGATCAGTGTGTGAGCACCTCAGAATGAACCGTCATCCTCCAGTCAGCTCTTTTTTAGGTAAAAAAGCAAGGAAATAATCTAAACTATTCGTAGTTTCAGTTAGCATCTCATGCAGATACCATTTAAAATAAAAATGCATTGTGATTGTTGATTTTGTGGATTGTTTTTTCTTTTTCAGTGAAAGTTTGATATAGTACTACGTTGCTGTGGAAAATGGAGACAATTTTGAGTCTACAACAGGCGTAAATGTTCCAATTTCCAGCATTAGGAATGTCACTGCAAGCACTTCATCTGCTGTTAAGACAGTGTGATACATCACTGCATATAAACTGAGGAAATAAACATAGTTCAAGGGCTTACACTGAGAGCAGCTCAATTATTAAAACATGGTAGTGCTATTATGCCACAAACAGCTATTGATGTGTCTAAAGGAGACATCTAACTGGCATGATCCATGTTCAAGACTTCTAAATTAAATCTTTTTTGAAACATGTCATAATAGCAGGAGTTTGTAACACAGCGCAGCTCTGGGTATGTGTGTGTGTGTATTCTCATTTCCTTAAGTGTCACTGTTCTACGTAAGGATGCAATTTATTTGTTAACACTTATGAATATTTATAAGCAAAATTTCAATGAATATTTCACAAAGGAAGAGTTGCTCATATTCGTGCTAATTAACGAAAGGAATAACTTTGCCCTCTGAGTGTTTTTTGACACACTGATACAGGGGAAAGTCAATGCAGCAGGTTTAATTCTGCCTTTGCATACAAAGCCAGTGGGTGGAAAAAGTGAGTCCCATTGGGCCAAACAATTACTTAAATGATGTCATATCACATCCAATACAAGTGAGTCAGATAATAGGCCAAGCTCAGATCTCACTGAAGGCAGTGGGAGCAAGGGCAAAGTAGTGAGACTCCTATTAGTGTTGCATTCAGTGGGTGTAACTGGGGAGGCAGAAGAAGAGAATTGACTCCTACTGTGTCTTTCACCTTAATTTGTACCTTCCTGGTACTTTCTTTTCTATGTGCTTCAGGAGGTCATTTTGCAGAATATCTTTTAAAAAATGTAGTTCTCCTGTAATTGAATTACACAGCAGTTGCAGATGCGGGTCTCTAATCTGTCAGTGAAAATAAGTAGTTTTTACATTTACAAAATTTAATGATTTTCAATGGCTTAAAAATATGCACAAGATGAAAATTAATCTTGATATTTTGAAGAAAATTCAAGCAATTACTTATTCAACACAAAGTCCCAGAGTAAGAGCGATGTCGCTCCTTGGTTTATTCCACCTCTGGCCAGGTTCCCTGCTGGGCTGGAGAGGAGGGCTGCGTTGGAGGGCGCAGCAGGACAGGTGCTGGGGAAACCTGGAGCTTTCCTTCAGCGACAGCACTGCTTTTAGCCAGTTTGCCCTAACTGATGAACTCCCTATTCAAATATTTCTAATAATTTATGAGTAATAGAAATGTGAAAGTAGTAATAAAAGCTCTCTAGGTCCTTTTAGTCTTTCTTTGCAGATTTGAATGTATTAGTTAATAAGTTTTCTTCTGTTTCTTCTATAGCTCCAGTGCATGCTGGAGCTTCCTGGATCCTTCAAACAGTTCAATAACAATGGGTAACACATTGCACCATTTTAATTAAGCTTGATGTGCATTGACCTTGAAATTGGATCAAAATGTCTATTCACTGATCGTGTTGTAGCTAAATACAATAATTGATTTTCATTAGTTAGACTGGAAATGCCAGTGAACAACTCCATGCAATTTCAGTTGGTCACTGGAGACAGCGGGGCCCTTCAGGGAGCAACAAATGTGCTTATCCTAAATGGCAAAAGATTTTTTTAAGTATTTCTATTTACCTTTCTCAAGCATGGGAAGGAAAAACTTTGGCATCTTCACTATCCATACAGGGAATGCTAATAAAACATATATATTTTAGTGCCTTTCATTTGGACACTCAAACCTTTTCACTGCTACCGAGTTTCTCAGTGGTCCTGTGAGACTCACAAAAGCCTTACCTCCAGTTCGCTACTGAGAAAACTGAGGAATCATGTAATTGAATAACTTGTCAAAATCAAATGGAAGGACTGTCATGCTACAGAATATTGCAGGGCTTTTAGTTTTACTCTTTAATATGATGTCAGACCTCAGATTTCATGACCAAATATTCTTCTCCGCCAATGTAAATGCAGGTTAAGGCCACTAATGTCTATGAGGGTCATCAATTTAAATCTCAGGCAAACAAGATCACAGTCGGCTTTTAATCTCTTGGTTCTTTTATATAATACAGGGTAGCTTTCTGCAGTCTGCTATCTTTTTTCTTAGACTTAGCTGGGATATTATAAAACCCAGCAAATTCTATTCCCTTTTCAAATGGACATAGCTGTTTTGACTGGATGATTTTATCTATTTTGTTACATGCTGCGTTACACAGTTTTCAGTAAGAATGGAATGTAGAAAGCATTGACTATTCCATATTTTTACCATGTTTTGCAGTAAAAACTAGCAGGAATGGAAATCCATAAAGAACTTATTTTTCTCTCAGTTAAACTGCTCTTGCAGTAGTTGTTGCATTGATGTCAGTGGAGCTATACTTGATATATAGAAGTATGAGTAGCAAGGAGAGTTGGTGTGTACATAAAAATACCATTTATTCAAAATTCACCCATGAAATCTTCATATTCTTCCCAAGCTTTTGTCATGGCCTTCACCTTTGTTATAAGTACTCCTTGAAAACATTATAGCTTTATAATATACATATAAGTGCTTCAGTTCAGGAAATGCAGCAATCTGATGATCACATTGAAGGTTCATGGGCAGCTCTCTGTGGGACAAGATATTATATAGAGTGTGACAAAGATGGAACTGCCCTCTTGTTGCATTATTTTATATGAAATGTATTGTACAAATAAAAAATAAATTTAAAAAAATGTACACAAACAGATTTGAATTGGGTACTTGCAATGCATTTCCCATGTGCAGTCAATTTCTTTAGGAAGAAAAATGTCATTTACTTCTTTGTGCTGACTGTTTTTTCTTATTTGGCAGCACTTAAAAATACAGACATCCACAGGTTGCTTAACTGGCTGTGCTTCTCCCTGAATGAGGCTTCACCACACAGGAGAACCCCTTTTTTAGTGGACCTGCATGATGAATATCACTTCCACATACGAAGATGGACTCCAAGTCTAAAGTGAATAACTGAATCATCTCCTCTCATGAGGAAATACATGAGGGTGAACCCACTCATGCTGGGCTGAAGTGGAACCAATGAAGTCAGCTCAGTAGGAAGTGATCCTGGCACAGGAATTTTTTAAGCCTCTGTCCAGAGCTGTTAGATTTAAATTTTAATATATGGAAAACGGGATGATAAATCCAAGAGCACAGAATCAAGGTGTGAAACTTTTCTTGAAATGTTGCCTTGTCAACTGAGTAAAAGATTTAAGTCAGTTATCTTTTGGAGGACACAACAGCACATACTGCAGACTCGGGTATCCTGAGAAGATGAACATTGGAAGAAACTTTATGTCTATACCGATTCCAAAGCAATTACCAAAAAATCACTGAGAGCATCAATACAGTAGGAATTCAGCCATTGAGATTTTTGTAAGAGACATTGCCCTAATGTGGTGTAAGTTCAGTTGGAGGTCTGTTCTCCTCTGCTGGCATTAGAGGTCAAAGATTTTGATTTGACAGCAGGTTATTCTTTTGCTGCTTACTGATCCGTGATTTCTTTTATATTCACTACTTCACGCAATCCCTCTGATAAGTTTGAAGAGGTGCAGGCCTTAATGATTCATCATCACCTAGAGAGAAATGCTAGACAGAAACAACAAAATTACCTTTATCTCCCAATGGCTTGGTTTCTTTTCTCCATAAAATTTCCACCCTGGTTCTGTGTCTAAGCTGACAAAGCCCTATAGTTTTTGAAATATTAGTACAAGAATATGACAATTTCTATGAAGAATGGTCAATGAGGCAGATAATTATGTTCTAGGGAGAATAAAATTTTCATGAATAAAGGTCAAGCTAAGCACTTAGATTTATATAAAATAAAACTTCCCCTAGGATATTTTCGAAACAATTTTTAACTCTTGTTTCAGAATGACATATTTTTTTATTTAGTAAACGAGGAACTTATTTGCCAAGAAAAAAGACTAATTAAATATTTAACAACTCGAGTGTGCAAAAAAGGTACTGAATATACAAAAGTATTAAACATGTAAATGATATATTGAATATGCAAATGCAGCATGAAGACATAATTCAATCAATATCAAATTGTGTTGCCAAACAAAATATTTCAGGAAGATCTCAAATTTTTATTTCTGTTTGAAAAACAGTCTTTGCTGGAATCCCTGTCCTGCTCTTTAGGCTCTCTTGGTGGCTCAGGTAAAGGAGTCATGAGCTGGACAGCAGCAGCAAGCAGACTAGCTTCAAAAGCAAGGAGGAAGAAGAGGAAGAGAAGAAGGAAGAAGAGGATGAAGAAAAGGAATCTGATGGCACATGGGATCTGGGCAGATTTTTGGCCAATGGCATCTGGTGGCCAGTGCTGTACATGGCTGATGGCAACAGCTCCTGAATAAATGTGGGGAAACCAAAAACTGGTTCCAGATATGGGTGCAAGTAACCTGGATGCTTATGCCTGTTGTGCCACTTCCGCCCAGCAGAGCTGTAAAAGTGAGGAGAAACTTCAGTAAGAAAGAGAAGTCACAAAATTTTCACTCTCAACTGTTTTTCTGTCCCACGGTGTTGGTTGTGACATGCTGTTAGCTGTCCTTGGATCTGACATGGGTTTATGGGAGTGGTGACTGCACTCCCATCAGAGCTGCTCCAGTGCAGGGACTGTGCCCCCTCTTCTGCAGGAACACAATTTACATTTGAATAGCACCTAACATTTTCCATATAGTAATTAAACAACCTTAGAAGCACAATATGTGAGACTGACTAATATTTTTGGAGTGTGGAGAAACTGGGACACTGATTTGTCTACTAGCAAGAGGAGCTTCCCCTTTCCAAGTACTTCATCTTCATCTGAACCTGATAATGGTCAAGAAAAGACCTTGCCTAAATCCTTCTCAGACTCCCAGCCTGATTACAGTACAGAGGAACTGCATCCCTTACAAAATGCAGTTACATCCATTTGTAGATCACAGACAAAGGCTGTTTCCAACTGCTACCTCTCCGCCTTCCATAGCAATCTTTCAGGAGGAGGTGGTGAGCTGTGATCTGGTGTTTCAAAGGACAGCGTCGGGTAGATATGTTCAGGACAGGTTTTAGGGCTTGGTATTGTACCAGCAAGCATATCGTTGCACCTGAGATTTAAGCACCTGACATTTTTTATTAGCTCATTTCCCAGTAGCCAAACCCAGGGCATTCAGCAGCACTTCACTTCATTTCAGAGCTTCAAAGCAGTTCGCTCTCCTGATACCCAGGCATGTCCAGCAGATATTACCAATCCTCTGGTCTCCTGCATCCCACAGCATTATCTTTCCTGACCTTTCTCACTCTCTTCTAACAGTTCATCTCTGTGATTAAGTACTGCTCTAGCTCCTAATTGCAGAAGGTGGAAGCCCTGAAGAATAAAAGCTGTTAGTGAAGAAATTAGCTCTACAATTAATCCTGGATCCATGCTTAAGTGCATACGATAGTTCTGTCTATTAAACTGTCACTGTTACTGAGTAATTAATGGCATCTTTGTATCAGTGGCTATAAAACATCCCGTGGATTTCTGCAATTCAATCCTGTTTTGTCTTGCTGAGTGCATTACTGGCTGTCAAAAGCCATATCATCATCCTGGAGGATAGGCTGTGGTTATGATAATACTCACACATGACCATAGCATTTTTTTTAGATAAAAGTAACAATAAATAAATATAAATAAATAAATAAATAAATAAATAAATAAACATTTTTGTATATGCTGTTTAGGCAAACCATATATTAATATGATATGTATTTTTTCATCTTCCACCTTCCCACTGTAGATCACCTGCTTCTCCCACCTGTATTCTTTGGTGAAATGGACTATACTTCTCTGCTGTGTTATTGCTGGCCTGGGGAGGATATTCCCAGCCAGGGATACCCATTGTAGTGTCCATTTGCAATGATATTCTGGTTTCCCAGCTGGCTTCATAACAGCCTGTAAGTTGTTTGCACAGCAGGGAAGAATATCAAAGATGTCAGGAAAGAAGAACTCACCTCCCAGCCACTTGCTCTTTGACCTGTTGAACCTTTTTGTCTTTAAAATGCTAAGGACCAAAATAAAGAAAACAAATTAATCAAAGGTTGAAATCTAGTAGTTAATTAGGCCATCCAATTATAACTGAATCTTAGGCTTTGCTGCAGGGTTGGTAATACATGCACAGCTTCATTTCACCTACGAAGTTCTCTCTCTATGCATCTGTTCAGTACGTAAATGAGATATTCTAGCTTTGAGGATCGCTAAATGCCAGCAACGAAGGAGCTAAGAAGAGAAGCTTAACCAAGCCAACAATGCCTTAAAAATAAATATGGTCTGATTCCATGAGATTTGGACAAGATTTCATTTTTCCCCTTGAAGAAGTGATTTCTCTTCCTTTGCCTGCCCATTGCATATTTTCTGCAGCTGTGTGTTTACAGTCACCAAGATGATGCTGCAGTTGTGTCAGGATCAGGACAATTGCATAATCAATCAGATTGAATGCAGACTGTCCGGCTGTGACAGCTGACCAGCAATAACAAGATTTCCATCAAAAGCCAGGAAAATAGCCCAAACTCGATAACTAATGGCATTAAGGAAAGCATGGCTCAGCTCTGCAATTCTGGGTCACCAAGCTGGGAGGAAAAAAAAAATCAAGCATTTCACAAAAATAAAAATTTCTTTCTAATAAAATTTTAGAGACCTCATCCATCCACTCTGTCTTTTTTGGTTATGAAATAACTTTAATGATTTACTCATGTGAACTATATTAAAAATCTCTGAAGTGTAGTGGAAGACAGAAATCAAGACTGCAAAATAATTGCTCTTTTAAAGAGGATCTTCAGTGCACTTTATTGACTTCTAACACCCACAGCCTTATGACTTCTTAAGATTCAATTTCCTCTGGCATGTATTTTTGTGAGAGTCATATATTTGAAAAGGAAGGCAGTCTTCCTTCCAGGGTTATGGAGGTAAAACCGGGAGGCACTGCTAAAACCTTAGCATTCCCTGGAAATTGGATAGATTATTTAACTGCTGGAAATATAAAGCTGTGGCACCTGGTTTTGTAAATCTCAACACAAATTTTCACATACAGGCAGTATTTGGAGCACAGGCACACACCAATTCCACTGGCTTAGAGAATCACTGCATGTGGGCTCAGCCACGAGAATCATTTAAGCACAAACCATTAATCCAGAACTATAGTGAAGCAATCTGATCTACGTTTATTCACCTTTTACTGCTGAACTAAGTCAAACTACCTCTCATTTGCCATGGGATTTGAGCATGCAAACAGGTAATTCTGGGGTCAGCAGGGTGGTAATTTGTTAGACAGCCCCAGCTTAACTGAATATGCAAATCCATGGCTGCCTGACTGTGCCTCCACTGCAGCTGGGGCAGGCAACTCAAAGTTTTCATAGTCAGAGGAGGCAGAAGAATAGGAAAAAAAATACGGTATTAGAGAAAGGAGAAATAACTTGCCCAGGATAAAGCAGCAGATCAATTGCAAAGCTCACAATCTATAACTGTTAATTCACAGTACAAGTACTCAGTCTCTTGATTTCCTCATGTTCCTGTGTTCACAAGGCAGACTGTAATCTTTAGGAAAGTAAGCATACAGGTGGTTAATTAAAAATATGGTGCCTTTCATCTTACATTTTATCATTTCTATACTCTTTTTTTTTGTAAAGTTAACATAAAGGATTAAGTACAGATTCTGAAGAAGAAAGCACGATATCTGAACAAGATTGGAAGATGATTTTGAAAGAGCATCTGTTTATTCAATTTTTTATCTGACCTTCAGTGTTTCTTAAGATCTTCAGAAATGCAGTCTTCTTTTTATATGTCCATACTGAAGCCTGATAAGATGTTCTTTGAGTCTGGCACACATGCAGGCATTTAATAGCTGACTGAAGATAAACTCACTGTCCAGATCTTCCCTGTTATTTATTATGGAGTTACAATGTTATCTTGATTATAATGTCATTCAAAATATGAAATGAAATCATTATAACCATTTGATGACACTAATTAGAAACACCATCTTCAGTGCTGTTACTTGAAGACAAACAGTATTCCAAAAGA
Source organism: Oxyura jamaicensis (assembly GCF_011077185.1). Lineage (NCBI taxonomy): Eukaryota > Metazoa > Chordata > Aves > Anseriformes > Anatidae > Oxyura > Oxyura jamaicensis. Next base: position 10,082,529 of record NC_048905.1, read on the forward strand.
AACAATTTCAACTAAAACGGATCATAAACATTTCAATATATAAATATATGGAACTCAGACATACACATTCATACATTGCATACACCAACACCCAAGGGTTCCTTTGAAGACTCTTTATTTTTTTATGTGTACTCAAACACATTGCAGCTGGTTCATTTCTTTGCCACCCTGGTTCTACTTTTGTCCGGTCAGATTTACAAACACTAGTGGCTGATCTGTTTGAAGTCCCTTTGCAGCCTGGACATCAGACATGGCCATGCCATGGCTATTTCCTCTGCAACTCCATCCTGAGAGCCCACCTCACTCCCCTGAACTCACCCATTCATAGCTCTGCCTCAGTTTCTTTCATTTCCAAGTCTGGGGCTCTCCAGGCTCTGCCACCTCCAGACTTGGCTCTCTGCTCCTTGCTTTACAGCAGAGCACAAACCAAAGCACTCCTGTCACTTATATTGGTCTTCCCTTCAGTGCCAGTGGGTAGGCACTTACCTATAGTGCCATATGTGAATATTGGCATTGGTCTTTGCTGATAGCATGTGTCTGCCACCTATTGGCACATCTGTATGGGCAGATGCAGGCAAACCCAGCTCCTCCATGATCTTTTGGATTTGCTGGGTGCAGTCACCTCTAGTGCTGAAGCTATACCTGGATGCTTGTGCCTTTAGGAACCCAGAGCAGCTGGCAGAAAGGGTGACCCACAGGCAACCTGGCTTCCCACATCACTGGATCCTTGCTGCCTTCAGAAGCTTCGTATTCTGCCACTAATTATTGGCAATGATGTCTCAAATAATGTAACCAAATATTTGCTTTTCTGTTGTTAAAATGCATTTGGAAATAATAAACTGCATTTTGCAGTTATATATATATTTCAAATGCAATTTTCAAACATATATCTGTGTATACATATGCATGTAAAAAGGCTTATTTCCCTAGCTTAACACTGACACAGCCTCACATGCCCTGCTGGGATGGTTTTTTAAGCTGATCTGAGTCAGAATGTATTTGCTTGTGCATAGCACTGGGTTAATGAGTTCATGTGAGCTCTCAACCAGAACTCTTTCGCATCTTAAAACTTGGAGCATGGACACAAGACCCCAGATCTCTCCACACCTACCTGTTAGGCTTCCTTTGTGTTGAGGTCAACATCTTGTTTTCTGATCTCTTCTTCCTGTAATTTTACCCTCAAAGCTTTTAACATTCTAGTACATTAATTTTTCAGTAAAGAGGGTTTATTTTCAGCTTTGTCATTTTGGCATTAAAGCAATGCCAGTTTTAGTTAACTGCAATATCACTGGTCTATATTTCTGTGCTGCAGAGCACCTCAGTGGTTAGCTATTAATGTCACAGTATATATACCATGATTGACTGGAGTAATCCATCAGGGAAAAAAATCCCAGAGCCTAATGCAAACAGACTAAGTGCTTGTATTACTCGTAGGGAGTAAGGAATCACCTGTCCCTAAATCTGAAGCCTCAATGCCCAGTGCAAATGACACGTCCACTCCTATATTTCCAATACCTCTCATCTTAAGATAGGATGTGGTTTTACTGATTAAATTTGCAATATTATTATTTGCATATGCACATGCACAAAGAGAAATAAGCAACATCTTGTGAAATTAAGCTTTTCCACCAATGCTGTTGCCATCTTTTGAGATGAATTTTCTTGTCCTCAATCTTTTGGGACCAGCTTCCCACCCACCGCTTTATGGAGCTGCATCTCTCTTCCTCTGCACAACCCTTCTGCACAATGCATGCACTCACTTAGCTTCCTCTCAACATGCTACTTCCCTGGAGCCTCCATGCACTATGAATTATCACATAATATCCTTCTTTTCCCCGTGTGCTACTCCTCAAGATACCTTCTCAGTTTCTCTGCAGCAGCAGGCCCGTTTTTAACACACATTTGGTTTTCTCATCTTCTCTGGACCTGTTTTTGCCAGCTTCCACTATCAGAATTAGCATTGTGCCCCACTGCTTGCAGTCTCCAGAGCAAAACTTAGTTGGTTTCATTGGAGCCCAGAAGATGGAGTGAGGATAAACAGGCAGTTATTTTCGTTCATAGCACTCCTGCAAGGCTTTATCTGCTTTTATGTGGCTAATAATTGCAATTGTTTTTCAACATTTTTTTTTGTCTCGGTTCTTCTGCTGATATGCAGTATGATATTGAAAACATTTTAGGCCAGATCCAGTAAATAAATGTAGGTGTTTTTTGCTTAAGTGTTAGTCACACCTAAGGGTAACAGGCACATAAGGGCCCTACATGCTTTATGGGGAACTTAAGGGTGAAAAACAAACAGAGAGTACCAGTCTAAGGCTCTCAACGGAGAAATTCAGGGAAGAGGGACAAATCTGAGACTATTTTCTTGCCTTCCCAGGGCTGGTAGGAATTCTGACTACAACACAGTCCCTGGACAATGAAATGTGAGAGTAATCCTGCCTTACATAATACCTGTTGGCTAGAAGCATCACCAAAGGAGGGGGGTGGTACACTCAGTGCCTCCTCCACAGGAGGAGGAGGAATTCCTCCTCTTTGCAAATTAATACAAAATGTAGGACTTAATGACAACATTTAAGCATCTAAGAAAATTTATGGCAGTAAGTAACTAAAATAAGGCAACTATGGCATTCTGGTGCTTCGGAGTAATAAATGGCTGAGAAGGCTTTAGGTGCTTAAGATGCATCTAGTTCAAATGCCTCTGTCCTTTCTTTTCTGCACCATTTGTCTCACCTACTTAGATGAAAAGCTGTCTGGAGCATTATCCTTTAACCTCTGCTTGTCTAATGTTTAATAGTTTTTAGAAAGTCTGAAAGAGTTGACACAAAAAACAAACCTTCTGTCCACTCTTGTACATGCTCCATCAGCATCTATAGATCTGAAAACTTTGAAAACAATCAACCCAATTTTGGGACCATTAAGCACTTTCAAAACAAAACAATTACATTTTTACTACAAAAGTATTTTAGAGATGCCCGTACTTTAAAAGATTTCACTTGCCGCAGCCTAGTGCTAGGCGGGATGAAACTGTTCTATAGAGGTGGAATTTTCTGCAAGAAACAGCTTTGAAACATCTTTCAGACAGTTTTACATAGTGTATTACCAGTTCTCTCACACAGTGGAGAAATCAGTACATTCATCAGGAGCTGCACTTCACAAGTGGGAGACATAGCTCTCCATTTTTGAATCTTTTCATTTGAAACAGGAGAGCCATTCAAACTAAGATGTAATTTTATGTCACATAGAAAAATCCCAGAGTGTAAATGATAAGTTCCCTGGCAGCCAGAAACTAACAGAAAGTAGAACAAATATATCTGCAACTAGGAAAGTCAGAGTCACCGAAAAATAATCTTATTTTCCCAGCTAGACATAAGTTTGACCACAAAAGGGAGAGCTCAATGAAATTGCATTTAATTATGTCTTGCACAGAAATAATCCACTTTATCTTGAAGAAGGTGACCTGTTTACAATTTGCACATCATATTCAGCATTCCTCCCATACTCAACTGAATCTAATGAATGTGTCGTTTGAACAGCACAGCATAGATTTTGTTCATAGCCTCTCAATATACTGCCTGGGTAAAATGGGGAAACTCACCATTTGCATTTCATTCTTGCATTTTTTTATGAGGAGAGAGGAAATATGAAGATGAATGTGTGAGAAACAAAGTTGTGTTTTTGCAGTAGAGAATTATTTCTCTGTATTCCAAGGTAGTTGTGTAGTCACAATAAGGAGAAATGCTAAGTAGATAAGTGGAGAGTAGAAGGCCTCACTGTTCCAAAATAAAGTAGAAGCTTGAGAAATACAGGATGAGCAGTGTGAGAACAGTAAAACAAAGATCACAAGTTCTCAAAACATAAGAAAGGAGAAATTAAAGGGTTGAAAAAAAGAAAAATTGTACATATATGGTATAGAGGAGCGTCGAGTAGCTTGTGAACCTGTAGTACTCAGCCAATGAGGAAACAGGGGAGGTGATCAGGCGTCAGGTAATAGGGAATAAAAGGTTATGATTTGTTTATTAAAATGTGCTCCTGATTGACAGGACACCCGCCATTGCAATTGTGAATAAAATAAGCTTCACAGAAGATCCTGTCTGAAGAAAATTATTTGAGATTGTTCTCACAAATGGAAAAGGGTAAAGGAGAGAATATGAAAATTAACACTGGGAACCACTGATTTACTTGGAAGGAGATAAGAGTATGTGTCCAAGTGAAAAGTAAAGTATGCAGAATTTCCTGGGCAAATCAACTTCTATCTGTAATATGTGTAAATGTAATCACCATTTATGAAAATTGAGCAACAGAACAGGATGGAGAGCTTGACACTTTCACAGTCACTGCCCTACTGATTTACTGAATGTCTTTATTCTCAGCAGATTTCTAAGAAAATCAATCTCTCTGTGCCATGGCTATGAGCTAATTGTCGAAGCATGAACAGCACCAAATGCTTAGCAACAATTGTTGTAGAGCCTTCAGATGTTTAAATCAAAGTCTGGTCCAAGCTCATTAAGAAAAACCTTATCCCAAAAGAATGAATTGAAATGAGCCAAATGGCAGTGAGAAAAGCAGTTTTCCAGCACTTGGAAGTGTCTGATACTGCTTTTTATAGTTGCCTTTGGAAAGGTTTTATTCTCAGTGATATTTTGTTTACTTCCCCCCTGCATAAATATTCCAGGCACTTCATTGTTTGGATGCATTTCTTCTGCAAGTTGTCAGACAAGTGTGGGTGCAAAATGATGGCCCAGGAGAGAGGCTATGCCTGGAAATGTCAAAGCCAGACACATAAGGAGATGGTATTGCTTGGCATTTCATTCATCAGAACTGCTATTCGTGGAGATTTCCAAATACCCTGAACACCTATATAAGGGGCACTGGTGGTTCATCTTAAACAGTTGATTATTTCCAAATGATGTATTCACCATCACTATGGTAATTCTGATTGTTCATGTGACTCAGATGTACAGTTAGCTCAGGAACATGCCATGTTAGCTTTAAAGAAGGGTTCAGCTGCAGAAGAGATACTTTACAAAACTGCTCGCTGGGGAAGGGGTAGACAGCTCCCACTCTACCCCTTCTCTTTCTCTCCTTTTGGGAAAAAAAAAAAAAAAAAAATCCACTAATGTCTTGAACAATTGTTGTATAACTTCTTTATTTTAACAGATAAATAGGTTTTAACAAATAAAAAAATAAATAAAATAAAATAAAATAAAATAAAATAAAATAATTTAAAAAAATAGGTCCAAAAAGGTAACCAATGTTCTACCTTAGGCAGTGATGAAAAGGGGAAGTAGAGTGAAAAATTTCACTGCCTTCCCATTGTCGCCCTTTTTGACACAGTCATAATAACATTTGAATTTGTTTCCTAAAGTCTTCAGTCAGAGTTTAGGACATGATTAAGCAAAAGTGAATTTAAGTCACATTTATTTTTCCTTGATCCCAGGCTGGCTTTAGGCCAGTCCAATCATTTTCAAGTAGCTATTTTTAGGCTCTGCACCAGCTCACATCTTGAAGCAGTTGATATGATATGACAAACATTTTTAAGACCTATCAATATGAAAGCTGTGCATATTCTTTGCTAAGGAAGGGAATACAAACCTAATACCCCAATAAATGACTTTCAAGAAGTGATTTTCACAGCATCACAGAGGGATTTTTGAAGGAGAATTGGAAGAATTATAAGAATTGTGATGGAATATGGATTTTTCTATTTTGACCTGCTTGTTTGGTCTCCTGTGAGAAAGCAAGCTGTGACAGAGGCAACATATGAAGTTATGTAGTAGACAAAAAAGATAATGTTAGTCTATTAATGACATATTACGCAGAAACCCAGGGAAGATTTTTTAATGAACTGTCAATACGCTGTTATTGATCACATCCGAGAATAACGTTGAAGGAAGAATACAGCTATTCTGCAACCAGCAGGCATATTTTCAAGGTAGTTTTATCTTTATACTTCATTTGCATCTCATCCCCACTGGCAGTAATTAATTCAAAGTTGTTTTGGGAAAGCAGATAGAATAGCATTCTGGTACTTTTTGTCTCGGTACTACAGAAAGGCGTTATGAAGGATCCGTGGAGGAACATCTCGGGACCTCAAAAGGCTGGGTTAAGAAGACGTTCACAAACATGGAAATTGTAGCTGTGTACAGACTCCAAGTCAGATCATTTCTGATGCCTCTCAAAACACAGTCTGGGGTAAACACCACTTGCAGCCTTATGAGCTAAATAAAGGGATCTATTTTTATTGCTCTGCACACACTGGTTAAAACCAGCTCCACAGTGGCCAGGATTTCATTCATGTGTGTCTCAGAAAAAAGCAAGGTGGAGATCCAATACAGATGCTTCCTAGCACACTGGCAATTGCTGTATGTTTCTAATCAGCACTCACCTTTCCCATTGAGCTGTACATCTCCACTGCCTGTTGCCAATGGCAGGTACCTCCTTCCCAGCACATTACTAGCTCATATTACAAGGGCACGCCGGGTTTAATTTGCAGCATTTGCAAAAGAGATCTTCTGCCTCCCTTCAGGCAGCAGTGCTAATGTGTTAGGCTCTTACTAGGAAGGCGTCAGCTTGTCACCATCTTTGAAGATGACATTTTTTACAGAGTGTTGCTGAGATGAAGACCACTTGCAGTTCTGGAGAAATTTTGTTCCAGTTCAGCAAAATCTGCGTGCATGAGAAAGAATCAATATTGAAACCCCATCTTCTTGGCCATGTTAAATATGTGTGGGGCTTGAGTATCCTAGACATGTTTTTAGGCAATTCTTTTGGTTTAGGAAAGTGTTGGGACATTAACTGTAGATGTATGCAACCTTTCCATAGGATTTCTGATATATGTAAAATTAGGCACAGTGCTGCATCCCCTTTGGAACTGGGACTAGGAGATGTCTGACTGCTTTTCCAGAAGGCAGAGAAAGTCAGGTGTGTCCAGCACAGAATTTTGCTACTGTTCCATAGCTATATGATGGCTAAGTTCATGAAGAGCCAGCATCAAAAGCCTCCTCCAACTGAACCAGGCTTTCTGACAACTGGCAAGCTCACCAAAACTGCAGAATCAGGCAACCTCATAAAACCAGTGAGCAAAAAAGTGGCAGATAAACTTCAAAGTAGACAAATATTAGGTGATACTTTTAGGAGAAAAGAATCTAAACCATGCCTAGATGATGCTGGACTAGAGGCACTGACGCCTATGGGAAGATCTCTCCCAGCAGGTCTCTGAATGGATACTGGGAGGATTAGGTAGGCAGATGCCCTCCAGCATCCTAAATACAGCAACTGGGAGTGCCAGGGGCACAGGGGGAATAGACTGGAGGATGTGACTGCTTTTCTGTGCTCTTCCTAAACAGCATCTTCTACTGTCTCTGATGGATAGGGAATTCTGGGTTATTGGTCTCAATTGGTCTTCCTACATTTGCCTGTACTATTGCTCATATTTGGAAATGAGACCTTCAGAACAATATAGACACCAAAAAAAAATTTAAATCACCATGAAATGACTGGTTACACATTTTAAATTCTTCAAATAAGTAATGGTACCAGAAGGAAACTGTTTCACTTAATGATTTGTTTATTCTTTGATCACTCATGTACATCTGGCCAGTATTGTGACAGCTTTCAGTTCTATATTGCAGTTTCCATCTTATTCCTGATTGATTTATTCATCTTTGCCAGTTTATAAAGAATAGATTTGCAAAGCTGCTCATTTTTTCCAGTTTGTCAGGTGTCAGTCCAGCACTAACAGTCTGATTCAAAGTACAGTTCAGTCAACTGACATTAGACCCTAATTAATATTACTTATCAGAGAGGCTGAAAATTTGAACTGCTTCTCTCAGCTTCTCTATTTTGAAAAAAAAAAAAAAAAAAAAAAAAAAAAAAGACTTTGCTTCCAAACTCCTAAGTTTTTCCAGTATGAGTTTTTTGTAGGTTAATCAGAACAAAGAATCAGTCTTACCAGCAATGTGCTCCCTCTGACACCTGGAGTCCAGCAAGTAGTGTCCAGAGTCAGGGAACAAAACCATCCACCTTCTCCTCACCTACAAAACAACATCAGAAGATGATCAGAAGACTACAACAGAGCCTTCCACGGACCAAAGCACCACTTCAGAGCAGCTCCAAGCCCCACTTCCCACTGCTCTGAGTCAATGTGGGTGCTGGGGATGGGGCTGAGTCCCGCACATATGGCCTAGTTGATGGCCTGGCTGGGAATGCAGCTTGTTTTAGCTCTCTGTGCAGTCCTTTCAGGACATCAGCAGGAGCCCTTTGGCACTATCTCACAGAGAAGAAAGAGTCCATCTTTCCTGAAGAAAGCCAGCAAGACAAAGGAACTGCTGTGCATCTGCAGTGTTGCACTGACCACTGGCCAGGGGGCTCTCACTCCCTTGCAAAGCTCTCAGCTCCCCCAACCACTGACTATCCTCCCACTTTAAATACTAGCTCTATGTAATATTTTCTTATTTCATATTTTCTTTTTATTAGTGCATTTATTCTCCATAGTAGCTTACCTAGAAGCAGTGCAAACAACAGCAGGTTTCTAGAACTATACATAAAAACATGGGCAGCTGTTGTGGTTTTTTGTCGTTGTTGTTGTTATGGATCAACAACAACATTTTAGATTATAACTTCACATTAAGATTCATCAGGGTCTGAGTCAAGGATCTCTTCCCCCAGCACGTTTATCCCGATTTTTGATGTATCATGGTCCCAATTCTCACAGTTTCCTCAGAATTGTTCTCTGTCCATCAACCCTTCAGTGTAGCTTTGTTTAAGTGAAAACACTTTGTGTATTTTTCAAGGGATTTGTGTAAATTTTAAGTGATTTTCTAAATGGCTGAAAGTCTTCCTCCTAGGGGTGTGAATCTGAATTAATTCCTGTCAACATTCCTGGAGCTGAATATTTACTACTGATTATGAGCTGTTATATTGGAGTTATGTATCTTAAGTTTGGCAAGCCTAGCTGTGCCACAGTGTTTTTAGTTGAGTTTCAGGGTTGAGAGTGAGAGAACCCTTGGACTTTCTATCCTAGAGGAGTTAAAAGCCTGAGACTCCACTCCTAAGAGCCTACAAATTTATAAAATGATGTGGCAGATGTAGCCTGTCTGAGATTTGATGATGGCTCTTAAATTCACAAATCTACAGACTGGATTGCTCTGAAGAGCTGCCTCAGAAAGCTGTCCTTCTCATTCTGCAATGAATTCACATCCACTAATCCTCAGATTGTTATGGATTGACACTGTAAAGGACGCTGTTTCAAGATAAATCACAAGCCATCTGCCTAGCAAGACAAACTGAAGGGCTATGCCTGCAGATGAGTTCCTGTCACACTCCAAAGAGGAACTGTCAGGCAGCCAGTGGTAATTCAGCAGCTTCCAAGTTTGGGACAGATTACTGGCAGTGGCTGAGCTGACAAGTCTATTCTGGAGTCAGCAGCATCAGCTTTGTGTTGACCCTAAGATCAATGGTACCAGAAGAGAAATGGTCCAGAAGATAACAAAGAAAGGTAATTCTTTAATGCCACATGCTTTTCTGTAATTTCTTACCTAGTCAGGCTTAGGGAGAAAGTGATCTGTTTGGTAGAATCACCATGTTCATCAGCCAGTCAACCCTTGGTTTCTCCTCCTTTATTATTCTTTGTCTCCAGTTCCATATTATTCTTGTAAAGGAACATGACCAATATCAGACTGAAAAGTATTTTCTAGGACACACATCGTTTAACTCCATGGTGCAATGGTAGGCTCTCTGTCCACTGCACAAAACCTCAGGTCTATCATTTCAGCTCCTGGGCAAAACATAGTGGAGTGCATGGAGCTGTACACAGCAGGAGCCCTTACCTCAGCATTTGTAACAGCGCTTGGAAATATAAGATATTCAGATGGCTGCAAAATCTGTCTAAACCCCACGCTGCAAAATAAACAGTTACTCAAAAAGAAAAAAATAAAATAAAAAAATAAATACATCCCTGAAGATGGAAATAGATTCCTTTTCTGGTCTTCCCTGCCAAGCTCCATGCTGGTATGCACAGCGCACTCTTTGGAAAGGCAGGAATCAGCAGCCAGCCATTCAGTGAACCATCCCATTCACCATATATGTTTTTCTCCTTTTTTAAAAAAAAAAAAAAAAAAAAAAAATCTGTCATATTTGTACTGTGCCTCTGCACGGCAAGGCCCCTCTCTTTCCAAATGGCATCTTGCCTGCTTCACTCTGGCTTCCATCTGGAAGAATTGCTTTGCATCTGCTTCTAAAACTACAGCCAGCTCTGCTCCAGTTATCAGTCAGCAACATGAAGCAGTGAGATAGTTCATGCTCTCTTAGGTGGAGATCATTACCATGATCCCCCTGTTTTCAAAAGTATTAGCCTTCAATCTAAAAGCTCTGCTGTCTTCTTTTCTCAACAGAACTGCCTGTAGCAAACCATTGGCCTGGCTTTGCTGATATTCGTGGACGTGCACTACATGGAACCAATGCAAGAAAGATAATAGCTGGGTCTTGTGACATTAATGACTGGACTACTGTTTTTAAATTTCAGACACCTGAAGATAAATCCTTACCAAGTTAAGGTGGAAGCAACATTCCACCTTATTGCAAATGTTGAAGAATATTGCAAAGTGCCTCTACAACAAAGGGTTTCCCTCACCTAAGCTTAAAAGTACAAAATTAAATCAAAACTAGTCATCTAGTCAGAGGAGAGAGGTGGATAATTCACCTCACTTGTCAGATCTTAGGATGGGGTGAATCACTGACATCATGTTAAACTATCTGTTGACCCTGGCTAAAACCAGATTATACGAATTCCTTGCCAAGCTATATCTACATCGCAGTTCAAATGACACTGAACATGTTTAAAATTGATTTTCTAGACCTTAAAGTCCTTCTGTGACAGTTCTGGATATGCCAGATGTCACCAAGATGTGTTGACACCAACTATCACATTTAGTGAAAGTGTTACAAGAGTTTCAAGTGCAAGCAATCGAATACCTGTTAATAAGTTACACAGATAACTTCCATGGGACACATGAAAATGATTATGCTGACCTTTCCCTTGGAATACCACAGGGAAAAATCTCTCTTTGCAGTCATTTGTAGCCATCTCCTTAAAGCTCCCCTCCCACTCTTCTGGCATGGATGATGGCATATCTAGAGGAAAACTTCTTGCTGACATGTGTGGGCCTACTGTCTGCTAAACACACTGGTTGTGTTCAGTGTAAGGATAAACTTTGACTAATTAAGGCTTATAAACTATCAGCTACAGATGGTACCAGTTTTAATGCCTCCTTGCATGAATCTGCATATGGCTAGGAGAAGTGAAGCCAAACACCACCAACAAAATTCCATTAACAATTTTCCAGGAGCTAAAACAGGTCTTTAGAAAAGATTGTTTCTGCTTCTAATTGTCTCAAGTAGCCATAAATTTAGAAGCATGCATCCCTTGTAACTTTTCATTTTTTGCAATTCCTTTCCTATGTGTTTCTCATTTCTGCATAATGCCATAACAAAACTTCTATATTAACATAGAGGTTGGAAGTTAAATTTAGCTAGGCTATTTCTCTTTGGTTTTGACCTACAGTGCATGTACAGATAGCAGGTGACTAACTCTCACTGATGTTCATTTGTCAGTAAGTGCTTATCTGCTGCTTATTCTTTGAAAATTCTCCCCATGATCTTTCTTTTTGCTGTCACAAATGAAAAAACATAATTTAATGTAGTCATCTTCCCAAGGCTCATCTCAGCAGGATTTTCTGCCGTTCACCTCAATCTCGTCTTGCTCATCAGTATGGATTTGAGTTGGCATACACACATCAAGTTAACAACTGCAGGCAGTCTGGCATGGAGTGTGACCACAGCACAAGCAGTAAATGGCACATCTCACCCCACAGAAGCACTTACTCTTTCTGCACAGCCTTTTCCCCATGTGTAAGATGGGAGGCTCATACCTTCCACAGGCAGGGCAGAGAGTCTCCATTTAAGAGATCTCCAGAGCATGCTGCAATCTTTATGTGAACCAAACCATACCAGCACAATTCCTGCTTCAGCATTTCCATTCCTGTCTGTGGCACAAAAGAACCAGAGGGTATGAAGTGGGAGCAGGAAAGAAAGATTGCAAGCAATAGGCTCAACAAATGGAAACCTTTTGGGTCACAAGTAACTCTCTTTTTGTTCCTTAGAGTGGACTATAATATCACTGCCCTGCAGTCTATGTCATTTGATAACATGTTAGGTATTTCATAATGAAAAGGCTGTCAGGCAAATGAAGCAGTGAAATGAAAAAGAATGACAAAGTAAGGAATGCTTTTTATCCTCATTTCCTCAAATATTTATCCTGCGTATATGTGATGGGAGGCATTTTTCTCATGCATCCAACACAGTTGCAATTACTAACGTTCATATGACTCTGGGCTCTTTCTGTGTGGATATTGATGTCACCAGCAGAACTTTTCCAACAGATTAACAGACATTATTTTTTAGCTCTTAGTTTATTTGTGAAGCTATTTTTGGTATCAGCATCTTACCTGATGACGCATTTTATTCTTCCTGCAAACCAAGATATAAGTTGTCTTCTGCACTTAGGAAAAATATTTGTACTGGATTAACCCTCAGGAACCAATCAATGAGAAACTGGGCCAAATTCTGCTGGGCTGCAAATGCAGATGCACAATGAAAACACTGATTCTTAAGAAACAGTAAAGAGAGAAATTCTGCATACTCATCTTAAATATGTATATATATCTGTAAAGGGGAATTACAAGATACACATTTGTCTGTAGATCTCTATTTAAATGCATCCTCTTTAACACAGTAATGCCCCAATGATATCTTTGTATTGGATTCCTACCTCTGGTAGGTAGGTATAAAGCAGGGAACTGAGATATAGATAGGACTTATCTCCTCCAGACAGCTGGAGTGGAATAAAAAAGCTTTTTCAGTTCCGTGCATGTCTGTACAGAAAGCAGCCACATTTGAAATGACAGCATGATTGCATTTTAATGGGACAAATTCAGGATTACCAGCTCTGTACAGGTGTCAACCCCAAAGTGCACCACAGTTGTCACAGTGTCTATGACCAGAACGTTCATTCCATTGCTGCAAGAATCTGGTCCATCAAAACAGTCAACCTTAAGCAGACTTTACCTAAAAGCAATGCCACTACTCAGCTGAGTTACATGCACCTGTGGGCAAGGGTGAATTTACGAACACACTGAAAGGTCTCTACCCTCATATTAGCAAAATGCAGCCTGTGCTACAGCTCAGGCAAGAAGGAAATGCCTGTGCTACTGTGCAGGTTCTCCCCTCCTCTACCCCACACCAACACAGTGTTCATAGCCCTTGCAGAGGGCTTTGTATTTGTATTTGTCCAAAACAAGGCAAAAGGCATACCTCATTGGTCCGTGAAAAACTAGGGCTCGTAATCTCAGCCCTAATCTTTTTTAGCCATCCACCAGTACAACTTGGCAGCATGCAGGGAAGTAAGTACAGCCACGTAACTCTGCTTCTGCAGTGCACAGTCACCTGCTGCATGTGCAGGACCGCACTCAAGCCCATCGTACAGTAAATGTGGTATGGGAGTTCTTGCAAGAGTCCCCCATGGAGAACAGAGGACCTGAAGGGTAGCTGCTGTGGTTGTCTGCACGGTGTGGAGTCCATTTAAAGAGATGTGCAGAAAAACATCCCTAAGATGCACAGTTGATGATTTCACTTCATTTTTTTTCAATGACTCAATGTACTGAAAACACGTCTTCCTCCAACTTCAGCAATATTATATCAGACCCTATATATTTTTCATCTCAAATTAATAAAATATAACATTTCATTTAATAACTGAACAACTTTATCTTGTCTTCTTCAAAAACTTTTAAAGCATCAGTAATACAGTAATAGCAGTGGCTGGTAATAGGTCTGCTCCACCCACTCCTTCTAAATAATGGAGCAATATTTTCAGTATAGCATTTTAAAGGGAGATTTGCCAACAGAGATTGTTTCTTATCACATGCCATAGTTAGGATAGTACAGCGCTGCATTTTCCCCTGCACTCCCAGTGCTGAAGCCCAGCGGTAGGGAAGTTGCTGTATTGGCTGTTCTCAGCGCCAGGGAAATGGTTGTGACAGTGGTCACTGCAGCTAGTGCAGAAATCAGATGTAACTGGACATGAAGGAACCCTTGAAGCATGTCAGAGATTATTTTTAACTCACTACCCTGCCCTACTTATGCATATTTTTGATGCAAAGCACTTTTAATTCCATGTGAATTAACGAACAAAGTGAAGCAAGAGCCAGACCAACAGACTCCGGCCCTGTGGAGGGGCATGTTCTAAGTGCACAGAAAAGGATGCTTTCAGACCCCCAGAGAAAGGCTGCCAATGTCAGTTGAGCATCCTCACCAAAGGAAAGCAGCAGGTCTGGACACAAAGAACCCACTAAGAACTTCTGAAGTGAGATACAGAAGCTTAAGAGTTTCCAGGCAGCGGTCGATAATGGCTCAAATATCTGTTAATCAGAATTCTGTACAGTGGTTGTTATATCAATCAGTATAAGTAATACAAGAATAGATCTGGGCTAAAAATGGCAGGGAATTAAATAGCCAAGAAGAGGAATCAATAGAACTAAGAGAATAACAAGTTTATCTGAATAATGAGGAATTCCGTAAAAGTAACCACCAAGCACGGCCTACCCAAAAGAGAGAGCTGAAAGAAAAACTATTCTAAGGATAACACTACCCAGATTACACCCCATGAAGGAGTCTTCCAGTATCAGTACTCTACTCATCAAAATGTTATTTGTTTAAAGGGAGACCGGTGATTCCCTGCAGCCAGAACTTCCCATTTCCTTGGCTCTCAATTAAGCACATAGATGTTTGGAAGCAGGTGCTCTGTTTTCCCTAGGCTCAGATCCTCACTATGAGAAGGCTTCAGGGCAGCTCTGCTCTTCCCCTCCTGGCCTTGAGTTTCTTCATCCACATTACAGCTTTTCTGTTAGGATCTCTGTGCTTTTTAGGATTTTTAGGATATGTTATGTTTTTTGTTGTTGTTGTTTTTAATATTTCCATACTTTTTACATTGATCTCTGCTCTATTCCCACTTTGATTAGGCAGAGAAGCCTTCCTGGATTTTCTTTTCCATGTTTTAATTCTTCCACTGCATGAATTAAACCCACTGTGATTTCACCAGTTCATTGAATCTGTGCATACTCATACATATACCAAGAAATAAACCAAGTTCATTCATCCCATACATCTTCTCCGACCGCTCAGGTCTCTAATTAAATGATTTCCTTCCAGCCTGCAAGTACAATTCAAATAAATATTTTTATGCTCAAGTCTAGCGAGGTGTTTCTTTCTCATTAAAACAGCGAAGCCATTGAATCAACCAGGCAGCGAACAAGCTTAGGGAACTGGAACAGACCTCCTACAAGGGAGCAAAGGAAGTCACATTAGCAGAGTATCAAAGCTACTCAGTCATTAAATAATTGTTAGCAGCTCCGAAGTGAAAGGTCCATGGATGTTAAAAATGGTGCTACATCTCCCACAGTTTGATTCACCAACCTGCTGAAGAAGAACATGAAGAAGAACAGAAATATGCAGGAAGACAATAAAAATTAAGAACAGACCTCTCTGTCTTAGCAACCGCCCTGGTCAGAGAGGTATCAACCACAGCAATTAACTGTTCCTCATCAGGCTGAGGGTTTTTATTTACTGCATGTTACTACAAACATGAAGGCCTCCAAGGCCAGGAAGAAAGAAGAGAAAAAAGAAAAAGAACTATGAGTGGCATGTTGTCAGCTTCAATAAGATTGTTTGTTGCAGAATACCTTACTACCCCCACATCTATACACAATCAGTGCATAGAGCAATTCAAGGGCACACTGTTATCACCTTTCGAAAGCTTTGCTGCTATCAAATATAAACTCAATATAAACTTCAATATTTATAGAAAAAGCATGGCCCATAAGGCAGGTTACTGGGGTGTGAAAAATTTGCTACTTAATGCAAGTCCACTTTAAATTCAATATCAATGGAAATTGAGGGAGGTATTGCAACACTTCTATCTTAAAATAAAAATCCACCTAGCTCCCGGCATTCAATCTTTTTAATACATTTTACATCTACACAAATTAAAAAGTTTGAAATTGAGCTGACTTTACAAAGGGTTTAGAAGAAAAACAAATAATATGCCAGTTTTCAAATGAAATAAATAATATCTCTGAGTTAATTTTCCTTATTTAGAAAACATACCTTTTATTTGAAAATAGAACAACCTTTGTAAGTCAAAAATACATACTAAATATAGAAAAGAAAGAACAACATAAAAGATAAAGATAATGCAAAACCAAAAAAAAAGTCAGCTTGCCAGCTGCTAATGTGGTTATTCAAATTATCCACATGGAGAACCTAAAACGTCTCTCTTTGATTATCCCACTAATTGTCCACAAAAGAGAGATTTACTGACAACAGTCACTGAGTTTAATCTGTAACATTGTGGTAAAAGGAGCATTTTTTACTCCCATTCATTCCTAATGACAAAGGAGAGGGTGAAATACCACCAGTGTGACTTCCCACACTGCCTTTGCCTTCTAACTATATGGCAAATGGAGAACATCAGCATTTTGGACCACTCTCTCTCCAGATGAGCCCCCATTTAACTAAGCATATAAAATGGAAGAAGTGTTGGTATGATCAAATTGTCAGGATCTGAACATGTTGTACCTTGAAAATCTCTCTCTTCCTTTATCCAACATATCTGTTTATTTTTGTTCAAAACAGCCCTTATCTTTGTATTGTCAAATCACAAAACAGGCCACTTCTTTGTACTGAATTTATCAGTAATTTTTAAATCTCCCTCTAAAGCTAAATGTGAGATGAAATACCAGTATAAAAATCAGTCCTAAATTTCATAAAAGAATATAATCTCAAAGCATCCAAGCATAAACATGGCTTCTGTAAGAAACAACTCAAACATCTATACTAGCAGAAGTGGTTCTACCTACTCTACTAAAACGGCCTGGGTTTCTGGGGACCTTCAGCATGTGCATACTCTGCAACTGATTGGAGAATATTTATAACAGTTCTGATAAAAGACGATTAAAAAATTTTTTCACTTAAAGTCCACAGTGGGATAATGTGTTTTCCTTCAAAATGCCTGTTTAATAAAAACAGGGAAAAAAAAAATACTTTGAAAAAAAAAATACAGAATTCTAGTGAACTTAAAATTGTACACTTCTCAATCATAAAAATCAGAGATGTGCATTGTTACTGGGGGGAATTAGCTTTTCCTGAAGATCAGAAGTGCTACATTCATAATTACTGATAAACTGGCTGATTAATTAAGTACTAGAGAGACATATTAATTCATCTAGTGTCTGATCCAATTCTCATTTAGAACTCCCATTAGTAACATTAATGTGAATTGCAATAGGTTTCTCATCCGTTTCAGTCTCTCCACCCATTATGCTTTAGGGAGAGCTGATTGAATGCTGCAAAGAGAGTGAGTGCATCTTGGCAAATATTAATTTGCAATTTGAAATGAATTTACTGTGACTGTTCTAGTTTGCCAGCTGGAATACCCATCAGAACAGGGAATTTTAAGCAGAGATTGGACATCATTCAACAAAAGTAAAATTAGGATGGTATCATATTCCCCAGGAAAGTTTTCTGCATATTTATAAATCCATTCAAAGAAGAAAAAGATATTATATTATTATCATGCAATAAAAATAATATTTTGCCACCTGATATTGTATATCAGGTAATGATTATGAACTACTTACAGCATGTTACATGAAGACAATTCGCAGAAATCTTTTGATTAATGTCAGGAAAAATAAATAAATAAATAAATAAATAACAGATCTGAGATGACCTTCTGGCTGGCAGTTTGCAGCGAGAAAATGTTAAATTCACCAAATCACCTTTTCATCTCAAGTCCTCCTTAGACAGCTGTAAAACCAAGGAGGAGACACGGAATACTCAACATGAGGTAGAAATCCATCTGGACATCACCTGTCATGTTGGAGAAAGGTGGGTCAGTCTCTGAATCAATCCACAAGCCTCATCGTTGCCCTGAAACAACCCCAAAGCCAACCTACCACATCAAAGTGCCCATATACTCCCTGTGATCTGGGCTGACTGAAATACTAGGAATAAATTTCTACTCCACGAGAATGGAGAAGAGGATGAAAAATTCCAAAACATCAGAGCATGTCACCTGCCAGCTAAAACATCCGTGAGTCTTTCCCTGTGACTAAGCAATCCAGATGTCAGCCTGCTTGCTCTTTTCACTTAGCCCGCTATTATTTTTATATTTTTATATAATAAAAATTTATCCCATAGTAAGGCACCAGGCCTGGTCTACTCCACCTCTTTTTTCAGTCTTCTGAGCATGTGTATAAACAGTTTCACCTCCCCAACCCTTCAACAGTCACATTGTATGAACCACATCCTCAGCTGCCCAAAAGCTTTCAGCTTTCCAATGCATTTTTTTTTAACCAGGAGTATGTGAATAAGTGGTAAACATTGCTGAGATCTCCTGCATCTCCTCTAAGGCATCCCTGCGGGAAGGCTGGTGCTGTTCCATCTCAGTGATGCACAGATGCACCACTGCATGTACGGATGATAAGGGCACATCCATTCTTTTTCACCTTCCTGCCCTACAGTGCCCAGTCCCTTTTCCTTAAAACACAGTGAAATAAACACTTAAAAGCAATATTTCAGCAAATGTTACAGAGCAAACCTCAGGTGGGTGGCATAACCCTGTGTGCTGAGGGCCAGCATCAGTCATCTACTGATCCGTTGGCAAACACCAGGGAGTGACAGAGCTGCCTGTTACAGCAGTGACACTCGTTCTGGAGAACAGAAAGGAAAAGTGCTCAGACAACAAATACAGCTCAATTTATAGGCACATGAATCATGGGCAAAGCTTAAAAAAATAAGAATATAGAACCCTATTTGTGGTATTTAAAGATTCAGAACACCGCACATCTAAATGCTTTTTAAACAGAGATGCTACCAAATAGCTTAACGTTTCTTTTAAAATCTTCTATTTTCTGCTGCTCAAATGTGGGACACCTCCAGACTCAGGAGAGCAAAGATGGAATTTACATGAAAATTAAAAAGCATTTTTGATCCATGTCACTTTTAAAAAGTTACTTTTGTGAGGCTGGTAGATGCTAAACTGACAGCTCTGGAGACTGACATCTCTATTTATAGCAAAAGAGCAGGGAAAGAGAGGGCAGGAACAGGGCAGCCACCCACCCAGATGCCCTCCCAATTCCTTATTATCTCTGGCTCCTCTCTGCCTTGCCAACATCCCTTGGGGAGCAGCCAGCATTGGCTCTCCTGCCCTCCCTGAAGAGATGCCCATGTAAGAGGTGACAAGCCAGGGTGGATGCCATCACCCAGCACATCTGGGTGATCAACCAACACATGGTTGATATACACGTTGCCATATGAAGGCACTGAGAAAAGCAATAGTGAAGGTCAGTATACTTTTTCCAGGATAATGCCAAACAAAACAGGGTGGAGAGGGCTGGATCCAGGGTCAAGGCAGAAAGGTGAGGGAATTGTGCTACTAGAATTCAATGCATGGGACCAGAGAGTGACGATGCAACAGCAGGAAATCTGTGCTGCAGCGGTTAATATGGGGCAGGAGTGGTATTTAGTACAGAGCAACAAGTTTATCATAGATTCATCTGAAGCCAAGGATCAAGGGAAGATTTTAAGGTAAGACTAAAAAAGCTCCTCAAACCTGAGCCAGCACAGCCTACATAGGCCAATGATTTCATTTCTACAGTCACATTTTTGGGGAGGAAAAATTTGCATGCTTGCAAGACAGTTACTGTGAAGAGCTTTTTCAATTGTGAGCTCTGTTTGAATACCTTAACATCTCATTTTGGAGATGCTCTTGCTTTATTTTTAAATTATTTTTACATTTCAAGAGCAAACAATGACATACAAAATTAAGACAAGGCTGTCCTTTTTATCTACAAATTGAAGCAAGGTAATAACTGAAAAGGTCTGGTGCAGGGGCTAGCAGAAATCATTTAAGACCAGGCAGTGGTGATTAGATGAGAGATTTTTCATGCAGGAGATCTGAAGGATTCTGAAAAGGAACTAATGACAATGCCAATAAAAATGTTGGAACTAGAAATTGTACCGGAGACTTGGACACTTGTTCTGAAGGACAGGATCTTGATTACAGGAATTTTAAACTACTGAGTTTTACTTAATTTACAAGGAGATTGGTTGAAAATGGGAAAATAGATAAAATAACAATACTACTACTACTTCTAAAGAATCACAAGTTACAAACAGATCAGGGTAGCTATTTACTGGAGAATGCTGTTTGTCCAATCCAACAATGTTACCTGGTTAATGAATAAAATGAAACAGTAGGTGATATAGTTCATCTGGGGTTTCTCTGAAGAAAGCCCATCAAAAATTCTATTACTAGAAGTATTTATAGCTGAAAGGTGATGGTATTGTCATGACTGAAAAGTGCTGAAGAACCCATTAAAAACCACTGAAGTGAAAAGAAGTTACTTCAGAAACCTGGAATCAGACTCTAAGGAAAGTAGAAAACCACAATCAGGAATTCATGTCACGTGCCTACGATATACCTGAAGCACCTTGAAAATCTGCAGGATTAAATTTAAAGTTGGAAAAGAGAAGTGAATGGACACTGGTTTTGCAAACCTCCAGATGCATCCCAACAGCAGCCATGAAACCCTGCAAAATCCATGTATCCCTTTATCCAAAGTGTTCACTGTGCCCTTCCATGCCTTGTATGCTTAGGCTGGCTCTGCCTTTAGCCCCAGGCAGGGCCACTGCACCCACCTTTGAAAACTGCCTCCTTCAGGGTGCTTTATCCTGATCCTAGACTGGTGGGAAAGCCCTTGTGGCTTCTTTGGGCTTTGCTCTTGGCTTTTTTGGAGCAAACCTTTTTGGAGGAAAGTTTATTGAAGATTGAAATAAAAAGGCAAACCGTACCATGTGTAATCCTTCCCGTTCTCCTATTCCAGTCATGAGGAGCAGTGGGAAGGTGACACTTTCAGCCAAGCTGGTGTCAACCAGGCCCCACGTTAGGATGCGGAGGGCTCCCTGCAGGCTCTTGATGCAGGTGCTGCATAAACACAAGCCCCATTTCCCAGACAGATGGCTTCCTAAGCAGACAGGATAAATAAAAGGTGATCTGTCAGACTGCACTTTCCCTCCAAAGACTGAAAAGGAGGGCTTTCACATTGTGCTGAAGGCAGCAGTGACTCTGTTGCTTGGTGAGTAAGAAGTGTAACACCAGTGTGAAACTGAATCCAAAGAGGCGAACAGGAAACAGAGAGAGAATGAGTCAGAACAGCGATTGCGGGGGTGTATCAATATTTATAGCAAAAATCCTCAGGCTTCAACTGACTCTATCTGGTGGCATGAAATAGATTTTGTTTTAACAGTAATCAGGAAATCTGTTTGACAACAATGAAGACCTGTTGATTCAAACCTTTCACTCTGCAAGCTCCAAGATAATTTCCTGAAAACTCCATGCTATTACCTTTATATTCAAAAATAGAAATGTTTGCTAACAACCTCCCTAAGGGACAAAACACTTTGTTTTTTCACCCTTTGGTGGCTGCTTGTACTGCACTTTACCTAATCTGTTATTCTGCAATTATGGCAAGAGGAAAGAAGGGTGAAATTAGCCAGATTATTTGTTTCCAATTCCAAGAGGTCTTTCAATTTCATTGCTGAAATAATCTGGGTTTGCTGAACCTGTTGCTAAGCAATTGAAGCCATCAGAGTTTAAATCTTGTATTATTATCTTTTATTTTCTGAAAATATGATGGAAGGGAGTGGCTCAGAACATGTGCTGATATGTTCCAGTTCTATTCCCAAGGGCTTCTCCCAGTCAAATTTATTGTGATGCATGTGACATAGGAGTAAGCTTGTTTTTAAAAGAGCCAAATTCTCTCCTCATTAAGTTATCCCTTTCAAAATAGCATTTGCCAAAGAGACTTTTGAGGACATGGAAGCAACCCTGAATTATGAAATGTATTAATGTACCATGTAGCATGTTAAATGCTTATACTACAGCACTTAACTTACTGGGAGGCATTTTAAAGAGTGGCAAAAACAGCACTTAATGAAGCAAACATTTTGCCACATCGAACCATTACCTTGTGCCAGCCAAGAATCTTGCAAACACTTCTTTTGCTTGCAGCAGCCACTGACACACCATGCTCTGGTTTGTGTCTGGAGCTGCACTTTGTTTCCTAAACAGTTATAATTCTGTTTATTACCCACAGACATTTAATCACCCCTGGCTTAACTTTCAAAGCACATTATCATCACTCTTTCACTTAATCTCTTGTTTCAGACTGGATTTTCAGCAGGAAACTGTCCTCAGGCAGTATAAGTTTGGATAGCCACTGATGGAAGCCAGTTTGGGAATTATTGATTGTTGATACTTTTATACTGTGCATATTTTTATTTCACATTGGTAGGGATATGGGATTCTTTGGTCTCTCATGTGGTCTGAAAAGATTTATATCAATAGCAATAAATTTTATCAGAAAAAGCAAAGTAACATAGGCAGCATTCCATGTTATAATTTGGCTTTGGTGTAGCTACTTAGTGAATTTTAAAACGTAAAACTAATAAAAGAGCAAATTTTTGTTTCCTTTCAATGCCATCTATGATTTCAGATGGATAGGTAAGAATCTTTAATGTCACCTATAAAAATACACAATATTAGTTACATGGTTCTTTATCCTTGTAAAATTTTGTAATGTCACAGAATGTGTAAGATACAGGTATAGTGTGAGGTACAGAATATATCTTGAAAATATTCATGAAAGCTTTGGGGCTTTTTAAACGGGTCAAGCTAATATGCACGGATATTTTATGGCAGTTGCAGGAAGCTGACATTTCTACTTTTCTTGATGAAGCCACCCTGGAAAAACCTGAGAATTTGGCTCTGCATGAGTTAACACATCTCAGGTTTATGTAGATATGTCAGACCAAAGGGACATGAAACACTGTTCCATTAGTCAATTATGAATGGGTGGGCAATAATTGTAGTTCCTAAGGGATTTCAAGGAAGCAATCTGATGAAAATGGAACTTCGCTAGTAGCTATATTTTCCTTCTGCTTGCCCACAGCAAGGGACACAGAATACCTTTTCCTATGGAAGTTTTCTCCTTTAGAGTTAGGACAGAAGCTCAGGTAACACAACAGCCTGTTTTTCTTCATTTCTGTCCACTCAATGGCAAAGTGCGACAGCACCAAAAACTTTGCTTTGGCAAAGCATGAGATTAAAGACAGGTTTCTTCTGGCCCATGGATCAAATGTAATTTATGTTTACTGATGGTGTGAAAAACATGATGAACTGAGAAATTCACAAAATACCCTATCAACAAAAGCTGTACGTCATTGACTTTTGAATCAACTGATATTTGAATATTAAACTAAGGGAAGCTCCAGAGGCAAAAAAAAAAAAGCAAACAAAAAAATACACCAAAGATTGCATCCTTTCAATAGAGATTTTCTGCCCTACCCAGTACTTCTTATAGTGTGCATATCCAGCTGGGAGAGCAGTGTTTTATCCTTACAGTACTATGCTGGCATATCAACATAAGAAGGACAAGGTAAGCATCTTAGGATGATGTTTTTTCTCTTCACCTTCTGAAAAGGTTGTCTCTGACTCCCTTCCAGGCTTTACCTTTTCATCTTCTTCTTTTCTTTTCTTTTCTTTTCTTTTCTTTTCTTTTCTTTTCTTTTTTCTCATCCCTTTTATCTTCTAACCATTATCATGCATGGCTGTGTTGACATGGGACTACAGATGCTTCATCCCTGCCCCTGCTCTTGAACCACCCATGGGAAGAAGGAATGCACTCAGATGTGGCGTGGAGGAACTTGCTTTGTTCCTTGTGGAATTCACCAAACATACGGTGAGTCACCACAAATGCAGATACGATTAAATAATTTTTAAGAAATTGACTGTTCCTTGTGAAATTATTGCTGGGCTGAATCCAACTGATCAGATTGAGCAATCGACAGTGATGCTGCTGGTCAGAACAATGAGGCACTGCTCCAGCAACCATCACTGCCTAGGTACAGGCTCTCTACCTACTCACGGTGATAATCATTCTCAACAAGACCTTTAAAAAAAAAAAAAAAAAAAAAAAAAAAAAAAAGAGTTTTTTCTGTGGAGGCTTTCTCATACATTCTTATAATAATAGCATACATAATACATGTGCTCTGTTGCTTCATATTCTTTCCTTTTACTTTTGATAAGGTAGATTTACTAAAATCTCAAATTTAAATATTTATACTGTAGGGTTTTTGATTAGCATATTTTGAAGCTAATCATAATAGGGTTTAGCTAACTTAGTAGATGTGTCAGGAAATAGAATGAATTCAGTTACAAGGTTGAAGAGGGAAGGATGATAAAGAAATAATTTGAAATTGTTGGAATATATAATGCCTGTTACATAGGGACAGACCTGCAGAAGGGTAAACAGGAGACTGCTGCCTTTCTAATTCCAGGAACATTTTTTTTAGAGAATGCAGCCTTTGAATATTAAATACCTTAATCTGAAGTGAAAAACTTCCACTAAATTAATTTTCAAAGCTTCCCTAAGTTTAATAAGAAAGGATTTAGTCCCTTTGAATATATGGTACAAAGCTGGTGACTAAAAGCATTTAAATCCTGATAAGACAGTTTACAAATGGACACCTTTGTTAGGATTTCATACACCAGCCTTCTGCAAGTCCAAAACAGAAGATTAATTGAAGTGTTCTTTTATTATATATACATAAATATCTTATATATATGTATGTGTGTGTATCAAGAATGCATTAACTACCTAAACCTTTTTCAGTGTGCAAATAATATCTGTAATGTTTGCACTTATAAATATTTATGTAAATAATGTCAACAGCAATCATTCACCTTGAAGTCACAATGCTGGTAATAACTCCTGACAGAGTTCTTCAAAGACATGTGAGTACCAAACATTAACAACGACAGCATCACCAAACATATGTCCCATGGCATTACCTGCATCCACAACAGCATGTTTAGACTTTAAGTTTTCAGCTCCCTTTTGCAGGTAACAAGGAAACCAAGGCCATTCAGAATATAATTCATGCATCAACAGTTAAGAGAAAATGGCCAAGCCCTGAGGTACTTAGATGCTTTATAGATGTTTCACTGCTACATACAGATTATTTGCTTTCCATTTAGGCAGCATTTGTAGATGGCTTCTGTCAAGTAATTCCAAATAAACCTTTAGAGTTGAATTTCTTAAAGAAGTATGTTTTCATTAAAAATATGGAAGAAGCTTTTATTTTTCTTCTAACTTCATTTATCTGCTCTCCAAGAAGGAAGTTTGAAACTCCTCTAGTAGTTTTCAATGCTTCTTAGATGGAGCTATAACTGAATTCAACTAGTAAAGACTTTTTAAATGTCCTCAAAACTTCCTAATGTTTTTAGAGGAAATTACATGTAGAAACTTGGGAAGTAAGACTAATGAACTAAAGACTAATTGCCTAATCTATCAGACGAAGACCTCATTATGCAAGTTTTGCCATTCAGCATTGCAGCAAGTCAAATAAAAAAAAAAAAAAAAAAAAAAATCTCCACTTATATCAACTCAAACCATTCACAACTACGTGAGTCAAAATCATTGCCTTGGTTTGGCTAAGAAAACCTGAAAAAGAAATTCCAAAACTGAAAAAAAATAAAAATAAAAATAAATTGTTCTGACATTTTCCTAATGAAAAGCCTCAGGTTATTTTGTTTGTTTGTTTGTTTTTTCTTAAACAACACTTTATTTAGATATTAAACTAAATACATTTTTAAGGATAGAATCATCCCTAAATAAAATAAATTCATGAATGCGTTTTTAAAGAGTTAAATGGGATGTAATCTTTTAATCCAACCCTAATTTTTCTGTGGATTTTTCTTCCATCCAAATCATATTTTTAATGTAATTAATGAGTGAATGAATTTAGCCATGCTGATGAACTGGCACAGTGACAAGCCCCATTCAAAAAGCCAGTTCATTTATTTGGGGAGCTCAGGATCAGAAGCAAACTGCAGT
This sequence comes from Oxyura jamaicensis, assembly GCF_011077185.1. NCBI lineage: Eukaryota > Metazoa > Chordata > Aves > Anseriformes > Anatidae > Oxyura > Oxyura jamaicensis. Next base: position 10,108,598 of record NC_048905.1, read on the forward strand.
CCTGAGTCTGCCAATTTTATGCCTATACAAAAACCAATTTTGTATTGATGTGATGACTAGGTCTTTTCAGGCTATGATTTATCCCAAATGACTATAGGAGTGAGACCTACAGTTGGCTTTCACCAGATCTGCTGCTTGTTATCACCCTTCTTGCAGAACTTACTTATTTGCCAGCTGGTCGCCCACGCGGCCATTCCCTCACCTATTTCATGAGCCAAGCAGCTTAAACCTATCCTGGACGCTAGGCATACTGCTGCCTTCTGCACTCCTTCTCAGCATTTCAGCTGGGCTTCAGTACATCAAGAAATCCTGGACAAATGTAAAAATCCTTAAATTATTCCCAAAACAGGCAGCATTGTTCCACTGTGTATTATGAAGCTCATCATCACAAACCAACACTACAACCAATCTTCCCAATGAGGAGGAAATCAAATGATCCTGTATTTTTAAAAGACACAAAAATCATTATTTTCTAACCATTTTTTTCAGTAACTATATTCAGAACATTGCCTGGATCTACTTACAAGACCAAGGTGATGAGATGATGACATTCTTGCAAAGTTTAATGGAATTTGAGCACCTAATTCCCCGAGGCTCCTTTGACTATATTCAAAGTCATTTCCCAAAGAGATGCTCTTTCTAAAGCAGCTTCTCTAGTCTATAATTGATATCTTTCTTCTTTCCTTTCATTGTGCTCATTGTTATAAATATTCAGTGATTTTTATGAGCCTCAGCAGACCAAAAATCATTTTCAAAGAACTCAGTTACATGTATTCACATATTTAAAAAACCCGGGGAGTTTCTTTGAAAGAAATATTATCTGAATTTCTGCATGTCTGTAACTAGTGAAAAGAACTGTTTTACAGCAAATAGTACTTTCAGTGAGGAACAAAGAAACAGAAGAAAGGATGAGGAGATTGGAGGAATGATATACATTCGAATAAATCCTGTTATGGATCTCTTGAGGAATTCTTGTCTATCTCAACACAAAATGTCATTAAACTAAATTTGTTCAAGAGCTGATTGTGTGAGATAATGAGGAAAATAAGTCTCCACTGAGATAAACCGGCAGCTGTTTGTTCTCCATCCTATCTATTATATGTTTTCAATGAAGGGAAAGGGCAAGGAGAACTGTTAAAATAACCCTAAAATATTGTGATTTCTGTTTCACGTCTCCAGAGGTGAATTATTTAATGGGTGTTTCAGTTAATGCTTTTCCAGCCAGCTGGAGGCAGTAGAAACAACAACTCTTCTGAAAATGGCAGGTGTAAAATGGAACAATACTAGGACAGAGTAAGAAGAGTGGGGGATGAAATCAAGGTATGGGTCTAGCTGTAATGAGAAAAGACCACACTATCTCTTGTATCTTTGTACATGCTTACCAGAACTGCCACTAAACAAAACCTGGGTTAGCTTAAGGCACACTCTGCATGTGCCTCACCAGCAAAGGGCAACACAGGATGCAAACACAAAGACACTCTCCATTACAGGGCCAGCAGCAGCTGCCTTTAGAGACCCCTGAGCAGCAGCTCCAACATATTCCCAATATATTCTGGTATCTTTTTGATAAACTTCTTTATTTGTAGGCTTGTTTATAAAAAGTAATATATTTCTCTCCTGAAACACAGGAATCCTAGCATATATTTCAAGCTAAAAGGGATAATCGCACTCTGGGTTTTCCACCAATCATTTGTACAACTGATGTGAAATACGTGCAAAAGTAACTTCAACAGTATAAAATGTGTAGGTTTTAACATAGGATTTAATAGCACTCCTGCAAACCTGTTAGGGGTCCTCAAACTCTTTGGGCTGAAGAATAATTCATGCATATCAGCTGGAGCTGAGGTAGATTCAGAAAGCACTTCATGCAATTCCATGGGCTGTGGTAGAGAAGTCCAGTAGATGCTGAACTGTGTATCCATATGATATCTATCAGTTTTCTCAATTTTGTCTCACTCTAGCTACAAAGTGGAACATGCCACTTGAGTAATACCCACAGGGTAATCAATCACTGTGGGAGAAGATTGAAAGCTATCTGGCCTCCCACAGTAGGTTCAAAGCCGCCAGCACCATTTATGGCACATGTTTTATGCATCTGTTATTCCATAGTGGGAAGCATTCAACAGATGGTTTCATTTTCACTTACATTAGGTATATAAAGTTGTAAGCTTGTTTGTAACAAGTGAAAATCAAGTTAGAGCTATAAAAAAGTGCATTTATGACACCTACATTTTCATGAGAAGTTTGCTGCTAGTTTAATGAGATGTAAGGTTTCGAATACACAAGGATCAGTGCTGGTAGGGATACAGCAGATCCACCCTCCAAGCCAAGGTCAGAGCACTGCTGCTCCTCCGTTTTTTTTCTGCTGCAGTTTACAATTACATTACAATAAGAGCAGGCTGGGATGCTTTACATTACACAGAGTTTTTTCTAAGTCAAAAATTTCAAGTTTTTCCAGAAGCTTACAATTTTCAAAACCCCAGTTTGGGGACCTAATTAGGTCAACCAGGAGACTTAAAAGGTGTAGTGACTGGAGATGAGGACCATCACCTCCGAGTGTAAGTGGACAAAGTGTCATCATATATTATTTCTGTTTATTTATTGTTTGAACAGCGATTTTCAAATTACTTGAAAAAAAAATAATAATAATAATTTATAAAAAAGCCTCCACTAGGTATTCAAGAAAGAGGTCATCAAAATGCAAAACTATCATCATTATGGACTGTTTGGATTTGTATTGTGTTTCATGTTGCATTTTTAAGGTCCCTTTAAAATATTGGTCATTGACATAGTGGAAAAAATATGAGACGAATACATAAACAGAACTGCAAACTACTCTAATCAGATTTGAAACACAATTCCTGAACAAAAGATGTTTGCAAAATATGCCTTTTATATTTTCTTTTTTATTTTAAAAATAAAAATAAATAAATAAATAAGTTTACATTACAAATCAGAATAAAAACAACACAAAAATTCAGCACTTCTTGCTTTCAGGAAATTTTGAGTTTTCACTCTCCCTGTCTCCATGGTGCAGTTTGCCTTTGTTCTTTTTCTGTCCCTTTATTATTTGAGACATGTTCCAGTGTTATCTGAGGAGTGTTTCAGTCCTTAATTCTTCCTCAGGGATAGCTATAAGTAGATTGACAGCAGAAAAGAATTGTGTGAGAACTTAAAGCAATGACTGAACTTTGGCAATAATACAGATGTTTTTTCCTGTTTCATAATGAGACAAAAGGTCCTTGTTCTTTAAGATGGCAACACCACAGAAGCAGAAGGACAAGTTCTCATGCACCTTCACAATGACTCCGCCACAGTCTTTTTATTTAGGTTATAAAAGAATTCAGTCTCCACAACCTGCCCAGAGGCTCCCTTTCTCACCTGAGCTACCAGCCAGGCAGGCAGCTATGGCCTGAGTTCCCTTACACATCCAGATGTGGCCACCAAGGACAGAAATTAAATGAAATCTACTGAAATGGCCACTAAACAGCAATTTAAACAGAAAGGGCTTTCAGACAGCATCTACCTGGTTTTATTGACAGTTTATGACTAAGACACTGGCTTAGTATTTGGAAAATGGCTTGCTAGGTAAAGAAATGCACAAAGTTGAATAGCTTTTCTAAAATTCCAATTGTGACCAATAATGAAAACAAAATATTCTTGATATTCGTATAGACACTAAATTCCTTTGGAATTCTTGTCAAAATTCTCATTTTCAATGACTGTTGCTTAAGTGAAAGTTTCATGAAATTATTGCCCAGTGTCAGCAGCTTCCCACCTCCCAACCTCCCTTTGTTCATGTGTCGCGACACCCAGAAAAGTTTTTGATAGACTGCTCACTGATCAGGTGTTGCTTTATGCCTTTCCATCATGTTCCCTTCCTCCCAAAATAATGAAACCAGATATAAATATATAAATTCCCAGGAAAAGAGTTCTAACTATGATGAAACAAAGTTATTTTATCTTAACATGTTAAGCAAGCAAGTGATTTGCACATAATAGACAAGATGACAGAGCTGAGTTGAAGCGCAGTTTCTGAATACAGATGTTTCAAAAGTGAATGTAAGAGTGGATTTGTGGTGGCCTTGGGGGAAGGAAAAAAAATGAAAAAGTGAAACATTTCTGACAGTGATGGTTTCAGTATTATTCTTGCTTTTTGGTGTGTTTTTTTTTTCATTAGCAAGTTTCACCCAAGGTAAAAATGATTTCCGTTGCTTGAGGAAACAGTCAGAGAGGCACTGGTGAAATGACCTGGAAATGAGCAGATGCAGGAACGCGGCACTGCAGGCCCAGCATGACAATGCTGCCACCAGCACCACGTGGCCACCTCCATCACACCACCAAGCTGCCAAGAGATCCTCAGAGACCCCACTAGCACCTCTCCCTCCCCATGACACACATCAGGAGTGAGACCAACTACCCTGAGCATGTCCTGAGCACGAGGATGTTTTTTTAATTTCCTGCTGATGTTCATCCATGACCTCTGCAAACCAGCTTCTTGGTGTGCTGGCCTTTTGAAGCAAACTGCCTTTCCCCCCTATTATATTCCGCTATATTTGTTCCTTTGTCCATTCACAGACAGGTATCACACCTCCCCTTAGCATTTATGGTGAGACTGAAGCAGCTTTTTTAGGGCTTTTTCTGCTCTCATGGTCGCTATGAGACGCAGGGAGACCTCTGCACCTGTCCCCATGCACCATTTCACCTTGCTTTCCCCAATGGGACAAGAATTCTATCTGTTGGGCAAGCCATTCTGGCAAGCCCCTGGTTTGGACTGTTTGTTTGTTTACTTGTTTCATTGTTTTTTTGGCAACATTTGGTTGAAACAGTTGGTTCTGCTAGAAAATGGTGTTCTGCTGCGACATCTCCTGGGCTGCTTGCCTGGAAGGCTCTTCCCAGTTGCAGGCTGTGCCCACGGGGACGGATGGGAGCTGGCAAGTCCTGGGGAGGGAGAGGAGCCAGAGGCAGGAGTGGTGGGAGGAGGAAGGCCTCAGAAGGTAGAGGAAGGCCATGGCAGCCAGCAGGGACAGCTCCTGCCAGCCTCACAGGGAGGGAAGGCCTGCACTGAAATCTGAGGTCTCAGCTGGTGTGTCAGAGACATGGCAAAAAGAGGGCAAAGAACCTATTTTGGTTCTTTCTGAACAGAGAATCGTCTCTTGCCTTCTAACAAAGCACAGGTGGTTTTTATTTCTCCTCAAGGTGCAAAGCACAGAAAAACGCAGCCCAAAGCATCCCCTCTCCTACCTGGTTAGCTTCTGTAGCTGGAGCTGAAGCTGTTGTGGGGACTCAGCCTGACCAGTGCTGCTTCCTCCTGTGTTCATGGGCACACTGTAGGCACTGTCTGCTAGCTCAGGCAATGCTTCCCATATGACTGACTGCAAATGTCTGTGCTGCTGGATTGCCCAATATAACATGCTTTGGATGAATTAGGGACATCCAAATGCTTTGGATAAGGTGTAAAGTTTCTCAAAGCTGAGAAAATCACATTTTCCCAGCTTTGTAGCTGTGTGCTTTCTGTGTGTCTCTCTATCCTTTCTCTTTCCACAGGACCAGTGTTTCTGAATTGCATTTTTTTCTTGCCGAGAGAACATTGTCAGCAAGACAGGGGCTGGTGATTTTCTTCTTCCTGGCTATAAACTGGCTAACATGTTTCAGGACTAACACATTTCTAACCTGTACATTCACAATGATTTTTTAGCCACGTCTTACAGGGGGTGGACAACAGGACCAAGAGTGACACCCCCAGCTGTGGATGCAGCCTCCCAGTACCTGGGCAAGGGCTTAGAAGGTCTGATGGCCACAACCAGGGTCTGCCATAATCCAGATCCCCAGGCAAGCACACAGTGATGGGTCAGCTGCAAATCTGTACAATCGAGGCACAGGGTGGCTGCAGAGCCACATGGCGATTCCCTGCCCTGTGATCCGCAGTGTCCTGGCCACACCACCAGACATCCCCACCAGCACCAACACAGGGAGGCTCCAGGAGCTGCCTGGCCCCTGCCAGATGGTTCTTCTGCAGCAGAATTGTTTAATTCTTGAAATACTTTGCCTTAAAAATAAAATGTACAAAATCAGTGTGTGTTGCAATATTGAAATCTGACAGCAATATTCTGCACAGGGCAGTCTGGTTATTAACACAGCCATTGACAGCAGTTATGCTACCTTTCTTTGGAAACAGCACCACAGCTGCTGATACAAGGTGACATAAATAAACATTTGCAAGATCACTCTTTAATATCTGGGCAGTTTTGTATGGCAAAGATGTCTTGAGTCCGTGTACCAGTGCCTGGGGATTAGGTAGACCAGTGTAATTGACATTAATGGCAATCTCATGGCTCTGTCGGAAGTGTGCTGCTGGGGATCACGTAGCAGATGCAAAAAGGTCATGGAGTGACATCTTTCTACATGATGGCTCCTATGTTATGGGAATGTTATTTCCGTGAAAACTGCCCATCCCAAGAAGTGTGTTGGCATATTAATTTATGCTTTCATTTGCATATTGACTCACAAGGAGAACTTTCTGAGAAATGGCATCCTGAAAGACTTCATGGGAAGAGCTAGGGAACTGCAGACAATGGACTATATGTCATTTTATTTGGTGGAAAAATAATATATACATCAAAGCAACTTCACAAAAGTTGCTAAGATGCAGCTTAGCCTTAATTTGTATGTGCAAAATCGCAGGACTTGTTCCTACACTGTCAGTCCAGCTACGTTATGGCCATCATTGCCATCACTGGCAGCCATCGCTATTTGATTACAAACCCACACTTCCAGGCATGCCTACCAACAGGCTCTGATTTCATTGTATTAGCATACTTTAAGCAACATCCTGCCAGATCTGTCATGGATACCAGACCTTGAAAGAAAAATCGCGTAGCTGCAGCTCAGAAAGCGTAAACTGTCTGCTCTTAGCTCCCTGCTTAAACCAGTGACAATCATGTACTTCATCATCATGTCAGGCTGTGTTAGGTTTCATTGTATGAGCAAAACAGAAGAGCAGAGATTTGGCTCTAGTTGTTGAGTAAAGATCCAACAGTTAGTAGGGAGGATTTATCCCATTCTGCTGGCTGAATTTCAGTATGAGCAGTTAATTGCCTTCTGCCTCAAATTCTCCTTCAAATTTAATAGATACAGGATATTTTCTCCCATCTTGCCCCCAAGATAGTTTGCACTGAATGATGTACTTTGTAAAAAGACTGTTGTTTCAGCCCAGAAGGGGCTGCAAAGAGCTGGTGGATAAAAGGATAAATCTTTAGACAGTTCCTTAGAAAACTGTGCTGAAAAGGACAATAAAAAGGTACATTGAAATGAATTTGTTATCAAGATGATCTGAGTTCGGAGGAAAAAATAAAAAATAAAAAAAAAAAATTGAATATGTGGTCATTCAGTTAAAATGAACAAAATCACAGCTGGTACATTCAGGAATCACCACAGTGGATTTCTATTTATTTATTTATTTATTGGAAATTAACAGCCCTGAAAGGGCTGCAGCTTACCCAGATTTTAATGACCTTTTTTGTCATTAGATCCAAGCTGAGCCCTCCACAATATTTTAATCCACCTTGGAATAGTTGGCAAAGAGAAATGAGAAGTGATAGGGATGAGGCCAGATGTCATCCTTTGTCCTAGCTGAACCGAGCAGTCAAGCAAGCGTGCTGCTTCGGTTGCAACATGGGTTTGCTGACGTGATTATCGCAAAGCCTAGTCATTAATTTAATGGAAGAAGTGTGTGGCTGAGGTCAGGGATGCACGCACACCAAGCGGGGCTGCCACACGGGTCCTGGAGTTTGTCAACAATTGTTCAAGCCCAGAGAGGGAGTGATGCTCTCTGGCAGCTCCATCTTACAGCGGGGATTTCCAGGGAAAATGCCATGGCAATGTACCCCCATTAGCACACAGAGCACCACAGTAGAGGTCCTTTGTGTTATGGGAAACTACAGGTGTTGGAAGTCGTGGTTGTGGAGGAAGCAGCAGGGAGGGAATCTGTGTGTGCACAGCCAAGGAGGAGCTGCCAAGGAAGGAGAGAGCTTAGGATATATATATATATATATAGTATATATATATATATAAAAAGACCACCTAGTCTTTGCAAATTCTGTGGCCCCTTCTTCATTTGATGGACAAACCTGAATACCTGAATGCATTTGGGTAACGTAAGGAACAGGAGCTGAACTGGAGAAATGCTTTTATTCAAGAAGGGATTGAAAGGAACCAGCACTAAAAAGCTTTGAGGTTACTTCTAGAATAGCCCAATTTTGGTATGTGACATATAGATAACCAAAATATTATCTAAGGTGATAAACTTGTTTTAATCTTATACTGCTCTGAAGCTGCATTTTTTTCTTTCCTTTATTTTCCTATTTGGGCTCTTTCTCTTTATTTTCAGATAGGCATTTAAGCTCACGGAGGTTGTGGTTTTGCTTGATATAGCTTTGAACTGGCATTCTGGACATATAGCTACCCTGACACATGAGCAGGTCAGAAAATGTACTGTGAAAACATCACTTTGGAAATATCACCTTCCAACTGAAAATCTCACCAAACCAGCCCTCCTCTGAATTTTCAGGGATATTCAAAAAATTCTCATATTTCAGGTATTTTGCATTTTCTTGCATATAATCTACCTGCTGTCCATGACATGCTTAGAAAACAATCCCAAGCCTTTTGAATGAATTAATGCTCTTTTTTCTTTTTGTAGAAGAACTTCATTTTATAAGACAAAAGGCTTTATAATCCCCTCTTCTATTTCAGAGGAATATTCACACCAAATACGAATTTGTGCTTTTAGAACCAAATCATTTATATTTACATTTTCTGTGGGAGGAGAATTTCTTCATCCAGATTCAAGCCTGAAGTCTGATAAAAATTTCTAACAACAGGGGCAGCATGCATAGAAAACAATGCTTCATATGTGTGCTTTGTGTATATAAGAGGAAAATTATTGACTGTTGAGAGCACCCTTTGCCTGTCTAGCTGTGTTTATTACATCCTTAATAGAGGGCACCTTGGCAAAAGGAAGGGACAGATGTGGAAGGAGCAGAAAATGCCTCAGTTCCTACAGCACTAGGGACTTGGGGATAGATAGAGAGCATCTATCACCTGCAATAGTCCAGATTTGGATGCCACATTGACCTCCAGACCCAGGGTATAAGCTGTATCACCTAATTCAAAGCCACCTCTATCCAGCACTGACAGTAGCATATCTTTTGCTAGTGGCTTTTAATATCTGAAAAAAATAGCAGGAGTTACATAATGCAGCATATTCTCTTTGAATCACTTAAAAAAAAAAAAAAAAAAAAAAAAAAAAAAAAAAAACTTTGCTTCAAAAGGGCTTTGAAACTGGGGAAAATTTTGAAAGGAGTTAGGCTAAAAGCATTTGCTTCACATTTACAAGAGTTCTCCTGTGATTCTGCTTTGACCTCACACCTCTGGAGATGACAAAGAGCAAGATGCTCCCCGTGAGGTGAGGCTCGATGTCCCCACACTGCAGATGGGTGGGAGCAGAGCCTGCCAGGGTTTCCTTGGACCACCAGCATTGACCCCCAGGAGCAGATGGAAGACTGGAGGAGAGGGTTTTCTTTCACCTGAAGCCCTTGCAGACCTCTTTCCTCCCTGGCATAGCATGGGAGGTCTAACACAGCCAGGGAGAGGGGCACACTCCCCACTGTGCTAGATGTTGAAGGGCTTTGCCCACTTCACAGCCACTAAATAGCAGGGGACATATCTTAATCTTCCTGGAAAGCCATGGGTCTGCCTCTGTTAGCCTGGAGACCTCCTTTTAACCTGGTCCTAGTGCACACTGAGCAGTATCCAGTCTGCTGGGAGCCTAGCTGCAGCTGCTGGGAATGCTCAGCGGGGAGGCAGAGGAAGGGCCAGCGCATCCCACGCACAGACCTCCCCATATCCTTCTCAAAGCAAGCACGGGGACACGCTGCTCTGTGTGCTCACATGGGCATCTAACCTTTCATTTTCCCAAAGTAACCTCCCCTTTTATAGTCTTTCCTAAACAACATGTATAATAGTTGCTGCACTTGAATAACAAACCCACCCCCAGCCTCCTTTGTGCAGCACCAGGCAGGGCGTGAGGCTCTGGTTTCCTGCATCTCTGCGAGGACGTTGGCAGTGGGGTGCTGGGCTCGGTGGGCAGAGCTCATCTCCTGCTGCAAACCTCCACTGCAGAGGTAAATCAGTTCTAAAGTCAGTGCCTAAAGGTCTGGAGTGAAACAAGCATGGATGAAGCAATAGGACAACACAGGAATGGTCTTTATTTTTGCAGGATGAAGCAAATTGCACGGTAGCAGGGCAAACAGCTATGGATGGATGAGGATTTTACCCCAGCCCTCCTGAGAGCACTGTGGGTGCTGAAGCAGCCAGATCTCTGCCCTCAGCCTCCTCCCCACCACTCCCCTTGGCAGGCAGCCCCGGGCTGGGATCTGATGCTCTGCAGACCAGTGGAGCTTGCGCACTGCCTGCTCCACACCCGCTGCACATCTCCCAGTCCCTCCCTGGAACGGGCATCATCAAATGTCGGTTTGCCTGATTCATTTCTGCCTGGAGAAGATGATGGAGTATCTGAGCTCACTTTCTACCTCTTGGGTGCATGTTTGAGTTCCTGTGAGTCACACATTACAGTCTTGGTCTCCTTGGGGTTCGGGCTGTTTTCTAATTTCTCTCTGTGATACAGTAAAGATGTACTGTCCATGACCTATTTTTGAAAATGAAGCTAATTTTTTGTCTCAATCTACTTCCTTCCGAATGCCTTCACTATACATTGTTGTTCTCCATGTCTTAAGCACACAAGAGCCCCATCGTATGTATACATGTATGAAGATACTTCTTGTGCATTATTCAGCCTTTCTTCTCTTTTACTTTGCCTTCTGGGACAAAGTGGACTTCACTGCAAACACCACATTGTTCAGGAGACAAATTGCTGCTTTTGTTGAGTACATTTTCCAGCAGACCTCCTATTTAGCTTCTCAAGCTCTCAGTCCTGTCTGAAGACAGTCGTTCATCAGACAAGCCTGCCTCACGGGCTGTCAGCATGCTGAAGGAAAGCCTTGAAAAGAGAGCATGGTGGAAACAAATCAAGTTCTGGTGCCACCTGAGCAGCCAGTGTTAAATACACCTCAGATCAGAGGTGCTGGACCATCCCACAGAGAAATTTTCCCCTCTGTGGTTATCCCAGCACCCAGCCAATGCCATACTCAGCCCCTACGATGGATCACAATGAGCTCGAAGGGCAGAAGCATGTTGCAGATGACAGGATGCTAAATGTGAGATTTTTTATTTTTTTTGCTTGTTTTCAGCCACAAGCTGCTTGCCTTTTTTTTAGATGTTTACCATAGCCTACATATGCTATGAGAAGATTTATATTTCAAATCTGCAAACAGCCATTTTTGAGGAAGTAAACAAACAACAAGCATCTGAATGGAAGCGAACTTGTTTTTCTTCATTTCTGAAAAGCCACTGAAGGGTTATGGACGTTGCTATTTGAATAACAGATAATAAACACAGTGAAGTGAAATATAATTCAAACTAAAATAAGAGATGCATACAACATCCCATTGGAAAAGTTTTAAAAAATTGGGCTTGCAAAACTATAAATAAAGTGAAAAAATGGGTTGAAATTGTGAATGCAGCCTTGCCCATGGAATTCATTTGTGGTAACTGAGAACAAGCACAGCCCTTCCTGTTACCTTCACCTGGAGAGCAAGTGCAAAGAGAGAGGGAGTTCTGTGCTGGAGGCAAGGCAGGGAGCACTGATGGGTGTTAGGCAGGCAGTCATGCACCCTGCAGGATGAAACCCCACTGACATTTACTGCTCTCTCTCTGACAGTCTGGTATTGCCTCTGAGCATCTCCTGGGCCAGGGCAGGAGCAAAATCGCTGGGGAGAAAGGGAACTGAAGTGGCTCGTGCACACATAGAAGAGCCAGTCCCCAGTGCCCAAGATGACACCTTCTCTTCTTTTGCACCCACACTCTGTGCAGTGTTGTTGGAAGGCTAAGAGAGAAAAAACGCAGATGATGGGTAACACGACATAGAAGGGAAGCTAACACTGCCTGTGGGGGTGGTTTGGCAATGAAGAGAGCTCTCCACAGCCTTCCCTTGTTTAGGAAAATAGGTGAAAAGTGACAAGAAAGGAAATAGTGAGCCAATATTAATGGGCTCCAGCAAAAAAAATTCAGTTTTGCCAGATCTCAGCGTTCACGTCTGTATTTAAACGTTATTAATTTCTAATTGTTGTTTCAGCATCAGGAGCCAGTTGTAAGTGCAGTGCTATAAAAGCCAATGGAGCCAGGACAATTCATATGTAATTCACCATGACTGCACAAAACACTGGTGAAAAACAGACATGCAGCATGCACTAATAAATTTTGCTTTTGGAACAAATACTTCAAGGGGGTACTTGCTTTCCGTGTTCATTTCTTCCTTCACCAGAGCCTGACATTGAACTGAAATTATTCCCTCTCATTCAGAGAGCAATCTATCTGAACACAGTAAAATACACTTCAGCTTTATTACTAAGAGAGAATCAAAAAATCACAGAATCACAGAACTGTAGGGATTGCAAGGGACCTCGAAAGATCATCAGGTCCAACCCCCCTACCAAAGCAGATTCCCTAGAGCAGGCTGCCCAGGTAGGCGTCCAGATGGGCCTTGAATATCTCCAGAGAAGGAGACTCCACAGCCTCTCTAGGCAGCCTGTTCCAGTGCTCCATCACTCTCTCCGTGAAGTTCTTTCGCATGTCGGTGCGGAACTTCCTGTGTTCTATCTTGTGGCCATTGCCCCTTGTCCTTTCCCCACAAACCACTGAGAAGAGAAGAGGTTAGCTACATAGAAGAAGTTAGCTACATAAGACAGTGGTTAACTGGCCAGAGCATGAGGGGTGAAACAATGACATTATGGGTGTTTGCTTCACAGGTGGAGCACTGCTGAGGAACTGTGAGTCCGTTACAGGGGATTTCTGAGATGCTAGAAAGGTTAAATGGCTGAGCGGCTTATCCAAAGGAGATTGCTTTTCCCATCCCAGGTCCCTCGCAGTACAGAAACATTATCTTATTACTCTCGAAATCACTCATGTAGCTTTTTTTTTTTTTTTTTTAATTATAATTTGATTTGGCTGCAAGGTACCTTGCTGATCATCCGGAGCCTGCTGGTTCTGCCCAGCGCACGCAGCCCCACCAACAGCCTCGTGTGCCAACGCAGGCAGGGCAGCCCCTGAGACTGAAGACATCTCTGGCTATGAAAGGAGAAAAAAAAATCTAAATTAAAAATGTCTAAAGAAGAAACCATGCATGGAGTGGTCCAGCCATTACCTGAGGTCACCCTTTGATGTGTGGCAGTGCAGGAGATCCTCCAGGCTTTCCTCTCTGCAGAAAACTTCAAATTCTGGCAAAATTGGCCATGAAGTAAGTAAGGACATCAGTAAAATAAAAGAAATACTTTTAGGAGTTAGAGACAAAACAACTCAGGTTTCTGTTCTGAAATGCTCCAGAAAATGAAAACTGTACCTTGATCCATTTTTTGATTTGTTCTGGCAAATTCAGACTAAAATTAATTTAAACAATTCTCCCTCACCCCACACTCATTTCAGTATTTTGAAAAGGCCACATCTAGCTGGACTACGGAGATGGAATGCAGCTCACTTCCATTTCAGGCCATCTTGTACAGCAAAACTCCCACACAGAGAAACTAGAAACACAAAGATTTTTTTTTTTCTAATATCACAGATAATTTTAAATGTACAACATTTTGTGAGAAAACCCAGTTCTGCAGAGTTGCTGCAGGCAATTCCTGCTTCAAAGCAGGCAGATATGACGCCTGAAGCTAGACTCCAGAAACCCTCCACACGGTGGGTTGGGAACACAATTTGACGTGTTCTGTGTGTTCTTGGTGTGAGACAAAACTGGTGTGAATTCCCCCAGCCTTCTGTGCAAGGAGGCATTCCTGAGTTAGGTTTGTGTATCTCAGCCCCAGGCACCAACTCACCAGGGTTGATCTTTGCTGCTGGCTCCATGTCACGGGTGGACCACCAACTCCTTTTGTTTTCAGATTTGGCAAACCCCTCCTGCCTCTCCCCCATCTCTTGTGTCACAGTGAACAGAAGCTCGAGCTGGTTGTTTCCCTTTTAGTTTTGTTGAATGAGTCCTGTCGAGCTGTGACAGTTTTAATAGGAAAGTCTTCTGCTGACTTTGTTTCCTGGATAGCATTGCTGGAATTAACCCAAACTCATGCATGGAAGCAAGCGATTAGCAATGTCTTCCCCTTCTGACACTGGGGTTTCTGCGGATTCTACTTTAAATAAATAAATAAATAAATAAATAAATAAATAAAAATTCCTCTCCTTGTTATTGTTTAATAATAAACCTTCAGCACTGGAGAGGAAAACCCACCTTCATGGCCAATGCAGTGGGTCTGGGAATGGAAGATGCTGGGCTCCCAGCACCCATCCCCACCTCTGTTCCCCACTTTCCTGTAACTTTTCTGTTATATGATGGTTGTTAATTATGTATTCTCAATGCCTGCTCCCGTGCTACTCTGCCTTGTGTCCCACTATCCCTCTGCACAGAAGGGTCAGCCAGCCCTGCCCCAAAGCTCAGCAGTTTTGGAGCTTCTCCCCAAAACAACATACATTTTCATGTGGGAAATGCAACTTTCTGTTTCTCATGTTCTCTCATGCCGAACTGCCTTCACTGTTCTGACTGACACTTTAAAAGTTTGTAGATTTGCCTGAGGCATGTATCCAGCATAGAAAAAAAACTCTATCAAAACGGTTGAGGTTCAGCAAAGAGATAAGCAAAAAGGGTTTTCTAAGGGAAACATCAGACAGTCTTAAGGTAGTCTGGAATTTTATCAGAATCACATTGTGCTAATCAGCTGGAGAGCCACGCATGCAGAAGTTTGTGGTCTCATGTACGCCAGGATAAATTTAATGCATATCCCAGGGAATAAATTATATCGCTGTGGATTTATTCAGCTGCAATAGATCAACATTTGTCCCTGAATGACTCGAAATTTTCTTCCTTATGTGCACAGCCTCTTCGCTGTTAATGTGCCTCCACGGGAGGGAACACTTCTTCTGTTAAGCAGGAAATGGGGGGAGCTACCAATTGGCTTTTGCTTGATGGGAGAATTTCAAGCACTTGAAGTGTACAGATGCTCTAAGATAGGGCCTCCTGTCTTGAATGCAGATATGTAACCATGCCCCCACATGGAAAAAAGAGAGAAACTTGAATTGAGGATCTGAAACCAGAACACCTCATATCTCAAGAGGACTCATACCTCTGCATTTCTCACCCGAAAATACCTTGCCATATGAAAATACCTCTCAGTCTCCAGAAGGAGATTGTTTGTCCAATTGCTTGCAAGCATCCTCCATGCTTCATGATACATCAGGAGTGAAGTTGTTGCTCACCCTATTCTGCCCAGCTCAAAACTCAGATTCAGGAAGCCCGTGCATTTAATAACAACTCTCTTTTACAGTCAGCAGACGGCCCATGGGATGACAAAGATGACAGAAAAAAATAATCTTAATTTCTACCAAAAATTCCTCAGCTCTAGCTGAAGGTTGGTGTCCATGCCCAGACATACAACTTGTCCTGCAGTTGTAAACACTGGTTTTGATTAGAAAATTATTCTTTCTCCAGTTCTAGCCTCACAAGGCAGAATTACAACTTGTCAGCTCAGATTGGAGAAAAGTCAGAGAGCGGCCTATTAAAGAGAATATTTTTCTGTTTTAATGAAAAATACTGTTTGTTGTATTTTCGTCTATCCTCTCTGAAAGCAAATGTTTTACTGCAAGGCTCTGACTGCAGTTATCCACCACTGGGGAGTCCAATGGTGGAGAACAGCACTTATAGCATTAAAAATGCATTCTCTGTGTGTCAAACCAAAAAAAAAGCATGCCTCTTGGCAGCCTTCGTGGCCTCATTTTGGCTGCAGAATAAATAAAATCAGGGCTTGCACTGAAATTCCAGCATCTGCTCCTGCTGTAGCCCCTGTTACCTAGGAGGCTACACAGGGAGGAAATTTGGGCAGCTCTTGAGGACCTGAGACCCTCGCTGTCCCTTCTGTCAGCTTTGCTGAGCAACCCAAGGGCTCAACAGCTGTTTGCAGCAGCTAACCCAGATCTGTCTGTGGTGAGCAGGCTGTACACCGTGAGACCTATTCACTGGTTTGTATTCCTTGCACAGCGTTTCCATGAATGGCATGCACAAGCCACAAGCCACAAGCCATGCTGTAGCCGTGCATCACTCCAGACTGCAGGCTTGGAGCTCATATCTGCCTAAGATAACTTCAAGACTGAGAAAGCTTCTCTGCAGCATTACATATAACTCCTTTTGATCCTTTTGATATAATTTCCTGAGGGGGGAAAGATGCACAAACAATAAGGGAGGCCTTCATAATAAATGAGGCATTTGGCCTCAGAAATGAAATTGTCCTTTCAGAGCTCAGAAAGAGCTTCTCCAAAATGACAGTCCTCCTTCCTCTTGGCCCAGCACCCCCAGGTTTGTCGCTGCAGTTCTGGGGCACCACTTCTGTGTCTGCCCACTACCTGCAGCTGCTGATCTGTTTTAAAAGATAGCGCATAGGGAAGTAATGCTCAGAAATGATTATCTATTGGCCATGAGCAGGGGAAAGCCATAAAATATGCACCAAAGCCCTTCCAGCTGAAGGAAGAGTGAGTTTTCCCCTCAGCCACCCCACCCATCCCACCCCTCTCTGCAGGCACTCACTTGCTGCACACCCCAGGGGCTGTTACTGGTGACCGTTCCCTGTATTTAATTTTTAGCACTGCAAGCAGACGAGGGTGGGAAGGGATCACCAGTCATTTTGAAAAAGAAAGTGACTGAAACATTGAACGCTCCATTGATTGCTGCCTGTGGCGTGTGAAGTGTTTCTTTCATTGCCTTGGTGGCACAGCGCAAGCGCAGGCGTGCTGCACAGCGTGGGGCTCAGCACCACTCCATCACCTCCACCCTGGTTTACATCCTGCCAAAAGGTTGGGAGTCTGGCCCCTCACTGGTGTGGTTTTTTTTCTTCCTGAATGTCAAGACTGATAACTGCAATTCGTATCTTATTTGCTCTTATCACACAGCTGGCTCTTTGATTCAGTTAGGTGCAGGAGATATGCATGGTTGCATGTTAGAGCTGAGTAAATACCACAAATTCAAATAAATTGCGGAATATATATATATATTTCTTTTTTTGATATGGGAAGGACATATGTTTGGCAGAGTTCATGGAACATTATTTCAGGGGGCATGCATGTCACAGCTGTCCAATGGATTTGGACAGCTTTTTAGCCCTGTCTTGAAAATATCTCAACCAATACATTCTCTGTGGCTCTCCCCATCCAGTTTCAAACGAGCATCACCCACCAGCAGCCTGTGAACTTCAAGGGCCCAAAAAAGCAGCCTTCCAAGGGTCCAGTTGAGACCAACGCTGAAAAGCCTGCCTGCACCAGAGCAGCTGGGGTGGAGACAGGACCTGGTGCTGCCCAGAGAGTAAAAAAGTGCCATTTCAGATCAAATCACCTTCCTACCATTTATGTTATCCTCTGTTATTTAGGGAAAAGTGGGTAGAACAGAGAGAACATGCATAAAAGAAGAATGAGAGAACATGCATGGAAGAAGAATGAAGGAACCTGCTCCTGCTGAAAGGCAGCAAGACTCAGCAGACGGGAATTGATGTCCTGTGCCATGCATGTGAAAATGCCACTTAGAGGGATGGAAGCTAACTTCAGAAACTTATTTAATACATTTTAAAAAATTAACTGGCATTTTACAATGGTATAGACTAAAGAACAAAAGTGGAATTACTAAATGTCTGGTAAAATTTCCACAAGAGCCTCAAAAAAAAACAGCAAGACAGTATGCGTTGTCCTGCAAGAATTAGGCTAGCACCTACATTTGTTTCCTCGTATCACTTGGTAAAGGTGAGTTTAGTCTGTGCAAAATACCTCTGAGTTCACACCTCCAAATGGGGATGCAGAAAACTAAGCCAGGTTAGTGAAACAGTCAGATTTAAACCCCAGGAAATTCTGACCACCAGTACTACACAAAAGGTTCTATTTTCCAAAGCTCTGCCCAAAATATGCTTTCTTCATATAAGGGAAAAAATGCAGGCACCTTCTCAGCCAATTCATCCATATAAATGTTTATAAAATTTATGCAAGGCAAATTTTAGGAATGATGCTGGCTCTATTTATTGTGTTTTAAAAGTTCCATGCTAAAGATTTAAGCTTTTTAAGTGCACGTCTCGTGGCTATTTTCTGCTGGTTGCCAGGAAATGCCTTTACTAGTGCTACATGCTACCACAAGGCTATCTGTCACTATATTTTATCCCTTCAAACAAGAAAGAAATATGACTGAAAGTTTCTGCACTACATTTTTCTCATCAGAATTTGTCCTTTTATTTTGAATAACTTTTTATGTGAACAAAACACATTGAAAGTGTTCTATTTTCTAAGGGTTGTAAGGCTATTTAATTAAAATGTTTCTGAAATCTTCATTATTATAATGTAAGTATCTGTCTTACTTAGAAAATGCTGGTGTTCTTTAAGTTTTATGTATTGATTTCAAACAAATTACTTTAAACTGTTGCAAGTAAATTGGGAAAAATATGAAAATGGGTTAGTTTTAGGCCATACAAAATAGATAGCTTGAAATTGGAACTTTTTGTTCAACAGTAATTTCAGATTTCTTCAGAGGTGGCTTTTTCAAGGGGGCTTCTCTTACCTCTGTTGCCTCCCACCCCAGCAGAGCGGGAACAATGCCAGCAGGCTGAGGGGCTGCTGGAGCAATACCTGCTCAGCAAAAGACACAAATCCACAGCAAAGTCTAACACAGCGGTAGAACAGCAAAGAGAACCAAAAAAAAACTATAGAAGAGCAAAGAGAACTGAAACTGGATGGTAAAATTTACATCTTGGAAATCATCACAGAAATCATTACAAAAGCCTTAGAAAACTAGAAAGTGAAAAATAAATAAGTAAATAATAGCAATTTCAAGTCTTTTTTTTTAATTTAGAGCACTTTTTGCTGATCTATTTCAAACCACATTATGTTTTTAGAGCCTTCTGAAGGCCTCTCTCGAGCACACCCTGCTCCAGCCCAACCAGCACTCAGCACCCAGGGGCCCACCTGTGTTTCCAGAGGGCTGCCATCAGCTGTACTCCTCAGCTCAAGGTCACATCCAAAGGACTGCTAACATTAAGGATCTAATAGTCTGATGTGTTTGTCCATTAGACTACATAGGATACAGCCCCAGATCATTTTCTGTGGTCTGCTTCCATAGCAGAGAGTGATGGCAATGTAAGTTCATCTCTTTTCACTTGAGCTTTTTTTTTTCCACACGTCCTCTGAATCTACTAAATGAGAATATTATATGTTGTGTATGTGTGTGTACATCTGAAAGTAAAATTGTTAGTAGCAATACACTGTGGCATTCAAATGAATTGGAAAGTGGTACCATCAGAAACTCCTTTATTAAAAAAATAAAAAATAAAAACATTAAAAACAGGCAAAAATGTTTTGATGTATGAAGCCATAATTATCTCCCTCTGAAACTGAGGGAAAGTTTGCAATGTTACTTTAGCGCAGTGAAATGTTTGAGTTCTCTGCTCACAACAGTGGAAGAACCTAGGAAGCAAATTCTTCTTTCATTCTGTGTCTTCATGCAAGATTTCAGAGTGTTTCCTTTTCTAAGGAAAGTGTGAAATGAACAGGAATTTAATGATCTGAAAATCAAGGGGTAGGAGCAGGAAAAAGATTTGAAAAATCTAATCATTTAATGCAAGTAATATTAAATGATTTCATTTTATTTTCAATAGTTATCTTCTTTGTCATTATTTTCAAACTAACGGTCTAATTCAAGTTCTAAAACTAATCTGAAAAGTTAAGTAAATTTAAAAATTGTTTTGAAAATGTCAAAATATCCTCTAATAATATTTTCAACCAACACTTTTTTTGTATTTTTTGTTATTTGAAAAATCCCAGTAACAGTTCCAGTTCTGTTGGACTGGAGATACTCAAACGGGAAAAAAATCCAACTGGTTTAAAGGGACACATGCTGACATGATAAATAGAGGAGACCTGAGAGAAACAAATGTATGAGTTATCTGGCACAAAGCAAAGCATAACCAAGCTGTACAAGTCCCCTACCACTGCTATTATTGCCAATTTCATTTCTTTTCAGGTCTAATCTCTTTGATGCCCACATTGTCTTCCTGGGTAGAACCAGTCGGACACCCTGACATGAGGGGCAGCACGAAAGCAACGCAGTTGACTCCAATTGCAGTGTTTTGCTGTATTTGCTGTAGTGCAACATAACAGGCAATAACATCTTATATGATGTGCTTTCATCTTTTGGAAGTTATGGAATAGCTAGCATTGTTTTCCTTATTCTTTAGGTTACATTTGTTGTGTGGCCATGGGTGATATCACTGGGAACACTTGTACTATCATTATACTAACCAACAAAATATTTACTAAAATGATTTGTCTCTCAAGATACCAATCAAATAAGTTGTTTGAAATTTCAGTCAGATTTGGGTGCTTCTGAAAATTATTCATTTGAAAAAATCCCAGACTGGATCCCAATAACTATGATATTAGAACTGTACAGCTGCAGAGGCATTTACTCTCCCATCCTCTATCTTTTGTACGCTTTGTTAAGTCAGAGACCCAAATCAGCATGAAATGCTTGCCAAGGGAACAGAGAAATGTATTCAGATTTAATCTAGTGATTATGGTTCACTCATTGCAAGCAGCTCCTTCATCAAGGCCATCAGGTTAATTATTAACCTCTCCCATCTACAAATAGAAAAATACCTCCAGTCACGAGGAATCAATGCAGAAGGAGAAGGTTACACCGGGTATGGGTGGGTGCATCCGAAACGCCCATGGCCAGGCTCATTCCTCTGATCTGCCAAAACACCAGCAAGGCTCCTGCTGCCTGCTGACACTGGGCAGGGAGAGCCCATGTCCCAAAAACTGGCCAGACCCCAGTAAGGAGCCCTGGGCTGCCCCAAATCTGGCATGGGGCTGGACTTCTCCAGCCCGAGGGTGTTCCCTGACCTTCCAGCAGAGCTCTGGTTCCAAGCAGCTGGGGAGCAGGCTCAAAGCAGGTAATAGCTTCTGGGTAATTAAGTCAGGTTAGAGGCACATAAATAGAGCAGTAATGGGTGGGTATGTGCTGTTGGTCCTTCTAGTCCCCCCGGCACGGATCTCCAGGCTCTGCAGCAGGTAAGGGAAGCGTTTCTGGGTGCAGGCTGTGGGAAGGTGAACCCTGGGAGAAGATTTTCGTTTGAGCTTTCTTCCCAGCAAAGAGTTGTGGAGGCCATTGAAGCCAAACAGGGTGGAAGAAGGGCTCTGGCAGTGGTGGGAGGAAAGGAGAGGGCAGGTAAAGGGTGATGAGTGGGAAGGGCTGGAAAAGGAACAGGTAAATGGGAGTATGGTGGCAAATGAAAAGCCATGTGAGTTCGTGGTACTCTAAAATGTATCTAGAGGAAAAGAGTTAGAAGCAAAATAAATAAATAAATAGAAGGAGAGAGAAAACAATAAAATCAACTTAGAAGAGTCAGTCCATCTTGCCCTGTCTTTAGCAGGGAGCCCATCATTTTGAAGGGAAGCTCTCAGGAGCAGGAGCTTCCCCACAACCACCCCTCTGAAGCTGGGGCAGTCCTGGGACAGCCCCTGGTCACACCACAGCAGCCACTTGTGTCAGGACATAAAACCACCTTGTATCAGCTAGTACAAAACCAGCATCTTGCTTTACATGTTCCCCTTAAACCATATTTTTGCTATTATATCGAAGTGCTCGGAGCTTTGAGAATAAAAGCTCTTGAAGGCAGATGCAATTAACAAAGCAACCACACAACTTCATTTTTGGCCTGTGAATTTTTAAAGAACTAAAATAATTTCTCAAAGGCACGTAAAGAAATCAGGCATCTGGACCACATGGCAGAATTTTCCCCAGGAAGCTAAGAAAGGCTGCATTTACTGACTGGGGACAGCACACAACTCCCTGGCATCAGCGCTGGGGAGGGAGAGCTGGCCATCGCCACTGCCCCTGCACCAGCTCAGGTCCCCGGTGCTGAACCAGCCATGTTGGTAACGCCTGAGGCAAAAGTGACCACATTTCTTCTTTTTTTCTTCATTTCAAACTGAATCTGCTGACAAAGACAAAAGCAAAGCACCAGTCGCTGTTAACAGAGTGACATTTCTGTACTTCAGCTGAGCCACGCCCCCCCCCCCCATCTCATCACTTCTGAAATGAGTCATTTTGCTCCAAAGAAAAAACAGGCACCAGTGGTAAGATTGTATTGGGCTTTGAAAAGTACTGCACAGCTTCAAAATAAATAAATTTCTTTTAAAAAGCAACATTAAAAGCATGCTATAAACCAAGTTTGCTATTCTGTTAAATGAAGGCAAAATACCTGAGATAAGAGTTACCAGTAAACCAAACATTACATGTTTTAACCAGTCGCATTAAAACAGGGTGTGTTTTTTTCCAAGTTGCATGCACTGCTTTCAAACCCTAGCTGAGAGCAAGGGCTGAGAGGTCTCTCAGCAGAGAGGACTTTCTCCTGCTTCTAATAAAAAATCCCATCTGCCACACTGATGTGTTCCCAAATAAGGGCAAATGGAAAAACAGGAACCATCCTTGCCTTTAACACGATCAATACAACTGCCAAAAAACAGCATGTATTTAATAAATGCAATGTGGATTGTTTTATTTGACCTTCTCTTCACAAAATAATTTTATTATATGTATGAAAGCAGCATACAGGCAATAAAATTATGAAAACATTCACAATACATAAATACACAGACCTGATGCAGGATGTATAGAGTTCATTAGAATTATTATTTTTTTCTCTCTCAGTTCTCTTTTCCTGGCAACACATTTTTTGATATATGTTACGAAAAGTTTCTCCAGAGGGTATTTGCACCCATTCAGAAAACAAATTGTTCTCTTTGAATGCTGCTGAATATTAACACCCAGCGGTCCTGTTGCTAACGTTCACTGATTGCTTTTGGCGTTACAAAGGGAAAGCAGCGGGGGAAGGACAATGGAAAAGTAGCAGTTTTTGAATTGAACATTGGCAACTCTGGCTTGGAGCTCACAGGACGTTTTTGAGGTGAGGACCGCAGTTCCATCCATAGTTAGAAACGTCTTAATCCCAAATGGAAATGAGGCACTATTCCTTATTGAACGGACTGTTGGCATGGTAATTACTAAAATGTAATGTCCTCCCAGCTTCCAAAGTAAAGCACTAGGTACCTCACTTTTTAACTCTGATACAGGAGCAGACAGACAGCATGATCCTGGTGTTGCTGCAGTAATACAGATGATAACGAGGTTTGGCATGTTTCCTACCATTGTAACCAACCGTGTTTGTTCAGAAAAGATATCCAAGACTTGAAATAAGAAAAGTCTGAGAAAGCTGTTTATCATACATAAATACAAAACATTATATACTAAGAATTGTTATCTAAGAAGCTTTTCTTCTCAAATTGGATTCTTCTTAAGGTTGTAGTCATATTTAAGGTATTTACAGATCCACAAACTTGACATTCTAGCAAAGTCTTTGTAACATTAAACTTTTTAAAAAATAAATAGCAGCAATTTCTTTTATTTCTATAAGGGAAGAGAATTCACAACTCAGTCAACACTGGTCCTATCTTTTGAAAGAAATCCCACTTAAAAACAAAAGGCCATAAGCAAACAAACTCCACACCACATCAGTTTTGTTGATTCCTTCACCTCTTGCTGAGCTTCTCAGCCTTCCTTCACACCCTCACTGGCTCTCCAGGCTACCGGAGCTTTTAATAAAGTGCTGACTGGTTGACTGGCCAAAATGCAGTTATGACACTCCAAAAATATCCCATTATTTAAACATCTTAAATAACATAAATAAAGCTAGATCTCTTATAACATATGAAAAATATCAATTTAAAACAATAAATAAATAAAACCGGTATCAACATATTACCTCCCAAAGCTTTAAAAATAACCATTCTCATTATAAGGCTCAATTATTTTTCAGAAATAATTTTAAGAAGGCCTCTACCTACCTTTACAATCCCTCAGCCTTAAATTAGGACCTGTTAACACCCACTATCACAAAACACAGCAATCTTTGAACTTCTAGTAAACATTAATCTTTAAATACTTAACATTTATCTGTTGCCTCATTTCAAACTAGAAATTGGCTTCTCTAGGTGTAGAGGATAAATATTTTCTTTATTACTGCCCTGTATCCAAATTTGTATATATTCCTCAGCATGAAGAGTACAGATGAACATCTTTTTTTTTAACCAATTTTCAGAATCTTTTGCTGTTTAGTGTTTTATATATTACATTTGCTTTCAATGCCAGGAAAAATAATTCTGGGCTTTGTGTAAATGTGTATTTCTCCCTAGAGCTTAGGTTTTTTTAAAAAAGATTATTACAATGTACACTATTGGGTCTTGCTGGGTTAACCTTACTGCTCAGGTCTTATGTTGCCCATTTTGTGTAATGGGATTGATCTTTTCCAAAGAAACATCAGCTTCATAATCCAAGATACCCGACAGTGCTGGAGACATTTTCTCCAAGGTCTTAGATAGTTCACCCTCTTCTTCCTTTTTTAGAGGTTCTTCTTCTGGACAGATGATTGCATGTGGAATCAGATAAACCAGATTAGATTCTTTGGGGCTGGATCCTTTGGGCTCATGTTGGCTTGAAAAAACAACTGCTCCATTATTGTTAATACTAACAGTCTCTATAGCATTGCTGGACATAGGGCAGAGCCTGTAGCATCCTAGCAGGGTTGAAAACGCCTTGCGGAAATCAGCATTGAAGGCATAAATGATGGGGTTGAGGGAAGAATTAGCCCATCCAAACCAAACAAAAACATCAAATGTGGTGGAGTTAATGCAGAAAGCTTCTGCTCCCTTGGACGGTTCGGTAGGCTCGCAGAAGGGAATCATGCAGTTCAACACGAAAAATGGCAACCAGCAGCACACAAACACCCCCATGATCACTGACAAAGTCTTTAAAACCTTCGTTTCCCTCTTGAAGGACATTTTGAAGTTGCTCTCAGGTTGCTGGCAGTCCATGCTGCTCCTGTTGCCACTTGTGGTCTGGCAGTTCTTGGCATGCACAGCTGCCCTCTCCAAAGCTGAGATTCGTCGTATTTGCTTCTGGGCAATCCGGTATATCCTCGTGTAAGTTACTATCATGATGGCAACAGGTATGTAGAAGCTAATTAGAGAAGAGGAGATGGCATACATCCTGTTTAGGCTAGAATCACAGTTGTCCATGCTTATACCTTGTAAACTGGCGTTTAGGTCCAGAACACTTGTGGTGGTAGCCTTGTGCCAGTTCAGTTGCACAGGGATGAAGGAAATCAGCACAGACAAAGTCCACGCCACACTGATCAAGATGAAGGCTGCCTTGGGGGTCATTTTCCTCTCATACCTAAATGGGCTGGAGATGGCCCAGTATCTGTCCACACTAATGACACACAGATTTAAGATGGAGGCTGTCGAGCACATAATATCAAAGGCCACCCAGATGTTGCAAAATGAACCAAAAGGCCAGAAACCAGCAATCTCGGCCACAGCTTTCCAAGGCATGACCAAAACCGCCACTAAGAGATCTGACACAGCCAAGGAGATGACAAAGAAGTTGGTCACCTTGGACCTCAGGTGGCGAAATCTAATGACGGCTGCACAGACCAGCGTATTTCCCAGCAGCGTGGAGAGGATCAGCAGCGAGAGGAAGCAGCCCGTGAGAATCCGAAAGGAAGAGTCCCTTTCCACAAGCAACCCTTCCCCGTCCATAGTGGTGTCGTTCCAAGTCATAGTTTCTCCTGAGGGGAAATCATATCATGACTTTGATGACGACATCAGCTCCTTTCCTTGCAGAGACATCAGACGTCCACTAATTACTCGTCACCAAACAGACCAAAGATCCTTTCTTATGGTCCCCACACCCCCAGATGGGCTTCATCCAATTTGAATCTCCCTGAATGACATTGAAAGCTCTCTGAGCAAGAATTGAAAATGCACAAGTACAGTCAGCTCCACAGACCAGTTTTTAAGCAATCCCCTTCAGAAACACGTCGCACCACCCCAGCATGAAGTAGCCTAATTCAGAATGATCACCTGCAAATGTTCTGCTGCTGTCCTCTACAAATATACCCCACAGACAGGAAAGCAATCACTTTTCCATGCTCACACATATCCCACTTAAATAGACTATTGATCGAGTGTTTCCAGCGTCCATTGCACTAGCCCTTCATATTTACTGATGCGTACTATACAAGGTGCTTGTTCTCTACTTTGGTCCCCTGAATTTCTCACTGCTGAAACACTCCATTCCTTCCTCCTCAGCACGCTCCTGTTACAAAATCCTTCAGTCCTCTGTTTCTGGGCAGCATCAGCGAGCAATTCTTCACTTTGTTCCAAACTGGTCAAGTTTTACACTTCCAGAGACAAAGAAAATAAACATACAGTGGGTGTGTTTTAAAGATTTTCAGTAAGAAGCAGCTCAGGTTATTTAGTTTTATTTAAATGAGAAATTCTGGCTCCTACCTTTCACCTCTGATTCTCTGTTTGCTCTGGGATGCAAGGCCGTCTCTCCTCCTCATTTAGTTTTGGAATTGCATAGCAAATCTTACACAAAAAAAAACAACCCAGAAACGCTGCATCGCATCAGGTGCCTGCGTGTGTTTTTCCCTAAAAGTGCAAATTGGCAGGGGAGAAGTAAAACCAGGAGCCGCCAAAGTGGGACCACCAGAAGTTAGTTTTCCAGCCAGCAGCAGGTCTGCGCTGTCAGGCAGTGCGTGATGGACCCCGCCAGTGTGTGTCCAGCTACCTCCAGCCCATGGCCACTGCCGATCACTTGGCAAACGTGGGTGGCCGGGTCAGTCCCCGTCACACTTTGTACATCCCGCAGAAGCGGTGCATCGGGGCGATTCATCCCAGGCAAAAGGCACAGTATTCCCAGCACTGGCAAGAGCTGAGAAGCAGTTCTCTCTTCTGTTGTTCCCTGGAGGGAGAAAGAAGGGCAAGAGGAGGAGGAAGGACCTGAGTGAGCTCCTATGTGCCACAACACGGGGTGTGAAGCCGGCGATGCCTGGAGTGGGTTCCTCTTTCAGCAGGGACAAGTGGCTTTAGCACTTCTCTGCCAGGTTACAGCTCTCCATAGCCACCACGGAATAATCCCACCTCCTGCTCAGAGGGGCTGCGCTCCAGGGGTCGGGGCCGGCTTTAGCATGCTCTTCCTTTTAATAAGAAGGCAGGTGAAGGCAGCTCTTCATGCTCTCCCGCAGCCTGCCCCGGGCCGCGCATCGCCGGGGCCGGGGACTTCTCCGTCCCGCTGCGAGGGGGGTCCCGGCGGCAAGGGCTTTCTTCTGCCAGGGGCAGGGCTCGGCAGCATCGCCCCTCCGGGAAAGCTCTGTCCTCCCGGCGTCTCCTTCCTAAAGGATTAAGACAAGGGGAAGACAGGCATGGAGGCAATGCAGAGGGCAAAAAGCAACCCCCCCCCCCCCTTCTCCTCCTCTCACATCTTCGGCCGGCCGCAGCTTCCCCCCTGGGCTGCCTCTCCCCGATTTTTCTGCCTTCCCGGGGAATAACCGGGATGCCAAGCAAAGCCGGGCTGCGAGAGGCTGCCCGGGAGTTTAAGGCACATGGGGACAACTTTGCCCCGTCCTGAAGTCTGCCGAGCCCCGGCAACCACGGGGTGTTGCGTGCTGCCCCGAGCCGGCCGCGTTCAAGTCATCGATGCGAAAAGTCAGGACCGGCACCCAACTTCTGCCCGGGGGATGCTCGCAACGGCTCAGGATGCCGGCTGCAGCCTGGGGCACCCACTGCTTCCCCGACCGACACCAGCACTCCCGGGGCACTCTCGGGACCTTTTCCCCGGGACAAGCGGGGTCGGGGTCGGTACTCACCGGCGGGGGGAGGTCGGGTCGGGTCTAGCCGGTTTGGCAGCGGGCGGGCAGCAGCCGGGGCAGCGCTCCCCCTGCGCTCCCCTTCGCTCCGCTCCGCGCCGCCTCCCCGTCGCCCGCCTCAGCCCCGCGCCCCCGCGGCTCCCGGCGCAGCCGCGGCCACCGGGCTCCCTCTCCTGGGCGGCCGCGGCCCCGCGCCCCACCGCCGGGCAGCCCACAAGAGAGGGGGGCACCGCCGCCGGGATGCTCTCTGTGTGCCCCTTTTCCCCCACAAAGCCCCCAAAGCCGTCCCGGTTCCGCAGGGAGAGGGACCCCGGGGGATGTGGGGGCCGGCGGGGCGCCGGGACACAGCGCCCAGTGTTGGAGAGAGGCCCCCTGGGGACTCCCGGGGGAGCTTCCCCGGTAGGGCCGGGGCTCAGAGCCAAAAAATCGGCTTGGTTAGCCCGGGGCAGCCGCTAGACGGGAACCCCGAGGCCGCCGTCGGGCACGGAGCGGGTCCGGTGAACACGGCTCTGTGGGCACCGCTGGAGGGGGGCTGAGAAGGATGCAACATCCACGAGCAAACTTCGGTTCCCAGGGGCATCCCTATCCCTGCATACGGGCAGGGAGGGAACAAGGAGAAAAACCTCAAGTTCATTTTCCCGAGGGTGCTCAGGTGCCTGAGGATTTTGAGCGATTTGTCCCGGGTCAGGCGAGGGGGCAGCAGAGGGACAAGTGGCTCCGGCCCTCGGGACCTGCCGGGACCCCCAGGGCTGGCAGCCTGCGGGCAGGGGCTGAGTCCTGGCCTCTGGCTACGGGAGAAAACTCGGGTCAAGCAACTGCACTCCTTGCCCGCAAAAATCTCAGACCCCTCTCTTCGGACAGTGTTTGCTTCTATGCAAAAAAATAAATAACTAAAAATAAAATAAAATCATTCAGGTCCTGTAGCAAGCCCTGGAAACAGAGCAGTTCCGTCCCAAACCCTTCTTTCTACAAAGGGGATTTTTTTCTTTCTTACCTTAGCCACAGCAGCCAACGAAGGAAGATGAATGCACCGATTTGCAAGTTCCTGCCTTGGTATAATAATCTCACTTCCAAATGAAAAATCAGAAAATGAAGATAAAAGGCATCACGGGGGGGTTAAATTCTCCTGGAAGAACAAATAAGCTCACTAAGTTGTCAAGACGCATTTCCTGGGGTTCAGCATTACTGAAGTTGCTTATGTGCCATCTATAATTTTCCATAATGTCAGTTAAAGCAGATACAGTGCTAAACTAACCTTGACTAGCTAACTAAAATACTTGTTTTCCCTTTCTCTCTTTCTCTCATTTTTTATTGCTTCTCAGCAAGTTCTCATCCCCCCTTCTTATTATCCTGTCCTTTAATCATCATTGATCCCCAGAGGAAAGTGAAAATAGACAAGGAATGAATTCTGTGTTGTTTGGTAATAGAGATCTCTGATGAAACTCATTCTGAATTTGGTTTTTATATTTTCAAGATTTTTTTTTCTCTTTTTCTCCTCTCACAGGTGAGAGATTTACTGCATGATACTTGTCTTTTGAAAACGTAGCGCACTCCAGCTTCTCAATAGAAACCCTAGGCTGAGGAGAACATTGCCTGCGTAAGAAGTCGCTGAGCACATCTGCTTTTATTTGTAAGAACTTCAAGAGGCTCCCCCAGAGCAGCTTTCTACCACAGCCACCTTAGATTATTCCAAGAGGAATCACAGCAACTGCAGAGCACCCAAACAGCCCAATCTTCCAGGTATGCGGGAGGGGAACGCCGAGGTGCATATTGCAGAGAAGGGAGAAGTTCACTCTCGATGATCTGCTTATTGACTCAAGTGAACTCTTCTGTTGGCTTTTGCTAGGGAATAGATTTTCCTGGGGGAAAAGCCAAATACAGCATTGGGAGGTCTAATGCTGTTGAGGGTTAAAATTTTCATTTGATGACATAAAAATATATTTGAGTTTCCCAGAGAAATCTCACTTTCTTCATTTGTCTGGCAGTTCAGTTTCTGTTGCAGCTGCCAGAGCATCTCTTCTAGCTTATCCCTAAGTTCCTGTGACCATTTTGTGGACGAAAATTGGGCCTGGCTCAGCTGAGACCGTACCAGTGCAGCAAAGCCCCTTAAACAGCAGTGCAGCTTTCAAACACTCACACTTCATGTAGGGCTCCCTGCTGTCCTCATTTGTCACATCAGGTCATTTGTAAGCTTTTAAAACTTTCATGACTTAATAGTCATACCCAGGTGAAGAGCAGAAGTGAAATCCATTAAATCCCTACTGTTTAGGAAAAACCAGTGGTGGGATTAGGCAGCCGACTGACAGAGCTCTGGCTGCCATTTATGCAAAGCATGGGCTGGATTTTCCTTTTGCTGCTTTCCAGCTGACGTGCCTTCAGCCAGTGCTGAAGGATCAGCTCTTGTCCAGGTCGGGGCTTGCCTAAAACTGCCAGCAACAGTGCAGGTGTTTCTTTGAGATCCCGAAACAAGTATAGATCTTGTTTAATTTTCCCTAGGCCCCAACATAAAGCAGCAGCTTAATTTTATTTAATGTTTTCCAACCACTACTGTCTGATGCTGGAATCAAAGCAATGCCCGGGAAAGGAAATCTTTTGTGTCTCTGTAACCACCCTGTGAGATATCTGCTCCTCCCTGGAGACTCTTTTTGGAGAAATGCCTATTTGGTTGACATAAAGATTTAAAAATATAAATAGTGAGTAGCGTAGCACCTTGATCCAAATGATCTTAATCCAAACAGTAATTTGCTACTGGAATACCAAGCCAGAGTTGAAAGAAGTCCAAATCTTGTATTCAGAGATAAACACGCTTTAATCTTAAAAAAAAAAAAAAAAAAAAAAAAAAAAAAAAAAAAAAGTACTAAAGCTGGAGAAAGGCAGCTTAATTTACAAAATAATATTACAGTATGTGGATACAAATTGTACTCATGTCACTCTCAGGATGACTTTTTGAGTCTGCATGCATGGAATGTATTAAACATGAAATCAGCTGAGGCATGTTAGCAGAAATAACATCTGAAAGAGCTGTCAAGCTTCTAAATAACTGGTTATACTAATAAGCCAAGATAACTTTAGCCTCAGTTTAACCTTCTCGGAAAAATCAAAGGTTTCTGGAAATCGAACAACAGCTGTGAACTCCCTTAAAGATCAGTGAAGCACACTGGTTAAATTTATAATACTATGTTTGGGCATTCCACAGGGAAAAATGTAGTAGTGAGTACAAAACACAGAGCAAAAAGTAGAATTAGAAAGAACTATTACTTTGCTGATAAAAAATAAAATAAAATAAAAATCTCCAAGGATCTCAAGCTCATTCTTGTACGATAAAGACCCACCAGCAGGGAGAAAGGATCAGTGAGAGAAGTGATATTTAGTCCCCAAACACTGCTAACAAGAGGCTCAAGTAGTCAGTATTGAGTGTGGACTTTTGTTCCTTTTTTCTTTTTTTGAGTGTAGCTTATCGGTGTGTCCACCTACAACTGGACCTTAGACCCTGGGGAATTCGGTAATACTGATCTCAAAAAGCTCATAAGTACCCTCGTGGATGCCGACTTTTGAGCTCTTTCTGATGATGACTGGGTGCCAGGTCTCTGCTGAAGTATGGCAGAGAAGTCCAGGCACCAACAGGAAAATGAGGAATGAAGAAAGCCCAGCCAAAAACAGCTTTTATGAAAGTCTGAATTAAAATGATTGTTCAAGTCCCACCTCTAACCCTGGGGTAGGAAAGGTAGCAAAGGAAGTGTGCAGAAAGGATTTTTGCTCTCTGTGGGAACTTAGGCAGCAGATGCACAAAAAGCAGCCGCTTGTCTGTAGGAGCCTGCATGCACAAGCTTTAGGAGGTGTGGAAGACCATAACCTGACTGTAAACTCACTCTGTTCAAGCAGAAGCCTTGCCATCAAACCTTCTTTACGTTTTCAGTGCAATCCCCCACAAAATCTGGTTGGTTTCACCCATAACCCCTGAGATTTTACAAGACACTGGCTCTTTTAGGATAGAAGCGTAAGACGGCAATGAGAGGGAAATATCCAGCTTGTAGCTGGGTACCGGAGCAGAAGTTGTCACCTGAACAAACCCATCTCCTGCCAGGCAGGAGCCACGGCTGATTGAGGCTCTGCACAATGCTGCCAATAACTCCATTATCTAATCAGCAGATCTCACACAATGACTTTTTATGGGGGTTTTCCAGTTCCACCCACTCTCTCCCACAGGCCAGAGAAAGACGAGATCTCCACAACAAACACACGGAGCGACCCTTCCTCCTGCAGCTCTCCCTGGAATCACTCGGGCGGGGGAGCCTATTTTTACCCCTTCTCTTCCTGGGATTCCCACCTGCTGCAGACACAGGGTAGGAGAGGGATCACAGCCCTGCCAACGCTTTCCTCCAGAGTGGGTCGAGAGCCAAGCTGCAGAGGATGATGAGAATGAAATGTTTCTGTGAAGAGAGGAGAGCTCAGGGGAAAGAATAACACTTCCTCCAACAGCCTCATCCCCACCGCACGGCACAGTCCTGCCAGGAAACCCACAGCAAACCAACACAAAGCCTCCACTGAAACAACATAACTCGGTCTTCCCAATCGCCTCGCTAACAAATGCAGGCTTTCCATGTGCTGCTGATTTTTATATCCTACTCCATATATATAAAAATCCCTCCACAGTCAATTGCTGAGGATCTACCCCATGAAATAGAACATAAAGCAGCGTGTTGACACAAAAATACGGACTGCCCCCTCACTGCTGAGTTATGCTTTATTTGCATGTGCATATTTTTTTTCATTCTGTATGGCTTGCATTCTTTTTTCTTTCACTCCATGCTGCATGGACATTTTAGGCCCTTAGATAAATTGGATATATGAATCAAAAGAGAAGTCATGCAAAAAATGACAGCACTTTTAAAGTTAAAGATGGCTTTGACATATTAATTAGTACCTCAGAAATGAAATAAAGCCTGTGTTACAGAATGATTCATTAGAATGAAATTAATCTGAGAAATAATTAATTCTGAGTGGATAGATAAAAAGAATACAAATAGATAGATTAGCAGCAAAGGTCTTCACAGCTGAGTGTTAGTGATTTCTAGCAGCAGTGGATAAAACTACAGATAATACAATTTCCTTAGCAGATGGCTTGGTAGGTGGCACTCTCCACTTTTTATAAAAAATAAAAATAAAAATAAAAATAAAAATAAAAATAAAAATAAAAATAAAAATGAATGGAATGGAATGGAATGGAATGGAATGGAATGGAATGGAATGGAATGGAATGGAATGGAACGGAATGGATTAGCCCAGTTGGAAGGGACCTCAAAGCTCATCAGGTCCAACTCCCTGACCACTTCAGGGCTAACCAGAAGTCAGAGTGCAGTATGAAGGGCATTACCCAAACACCTCTTGAACTCTGACAGGCACAGGGCATTACCCACCTTGCTGGGAAGCCTGTTCCTGTGTCTAGCTGCCCTCACAGTAAAAGAACTGTTTCCTAAAGCCCACCCTGACCCTCCCTGATGCAGCTCCGTGCCCTTCCCACATGTCCCAGACAGCCCTGCTGCCTTTGGGGTGCTGCAGCAGTGCCAGCCCAGGGTTTTGCCTGCAGCTACAGGGATTAAACTGTTCTTAGAGGCAAGGTGCTGGTTGTCAAGCTCCTTACAAGTCACAAAGTCTGGGCTTGAAGGCAGTTGGAAATATTCCAGTGAGTTAAATAAAAAATAAAAATAAAAAAATAAAAATGATAATAATAATTAAAAAAAAAAAAAAAAAAAAAAAAAAAAACACAGAAGCAACATTCCCAGTAAGAATCCAAACCAGGGTCACAGCTTTGGTCTGCTTCATTCTCCCTGCCACAACTTCCATCTGAGCTTTTGAAAAACCCAGGGTCTGACCCCAAACCATGACATAATCCCAAATGCATTTTCACCTCCCCTCATCTGCATGTTTTTTTCCACCCCAGCCTCTGTGCCAGCCCCACCAAACCAGGCAGGACTGGTTCATCCCAGTAACATCAGCAACATCTTTGCAGCCTGCCTCGATGCCCTTGGCTTTTTCCTGCCCTGCTGCTGCGACAGCAGCTCCCAGAGCAGTCTCTAACAGCAGTACTTTTGAAAGCTTGAAATGTTCCCTGAGTTTCATCACTGATTTGTCCAAATCTGTCTCAGGGTCAGGGGCCTCAAAGCCGGTGAACAGCCCATGCTCCCATCCCGCGAGGCTCAGAGGTGCTGGGCTGGGTGCACATCAGGGTTTGGCTGTGCCAGCACTGACATTTGGAGTCCCTTGAGCTGGTCCGCTCCCTTTAGAAGAGGTTCAAATTAGGGTCTAGCTTAAAGTTGCATTTAGGGAAGACAATTAGATCTGATCCTATCTACTTTCTGGTTTCACTTTTTCCCTCGCTGTTTAGTGGCTAATTTCCTCTTGTTCTTTTCTCAGCATTGCCTTCTAATGCAACTTCCCCCAGGTCTTTAGGAACTACAGGATACACAACTCGACCAAGGATTTTCCATTTCTTTCTTGCATTTTTCTACATACTTTTACAAATTTCACATGCCTTTTTAGGATTTTCCTGGTGATCTCAAGGGAGATTCCCTCCAGCTTTCTAGGAGTTTCCACCCAGCTTTCAGGGAATTTTGTATTGCTTTCTAAGAAAAGTTGCCATTCCTTCCTAAGAATTTCTTTCAACTTACGAAGAATTTACATTTGCTTTCCTGGAATTTACAGCTGCTTTCAAGAAATCTCTAATGTTTTTCTAGAAATATCCAAATGTTCTCTAGTAATTGTGCTCCAGGAATTGTTTCCAGGAATTTCCTGCTGCTATGAATTTCTCACCACTGTCTAGGTATTTCTACCAGTTTTCTAGGTATATCTATCACAATGTGGCATGGTGTCATGTACTGTTCCGTGCTGTTAATCCTGTTGCATGTGGTGGTGTCTTTTTTTGCCACATACTGTATTGTCACTTGCTGCCCTTGCCAGATTGCTCACACTGCTGTATGCCTTCCCATGTTGTGGCATTCCCTTCTGCATGTCATCTGCTGCTGTGACACACTGTCAGTGGTTCTCAAGTGCCATCCTGCATAGCTGCAGCAATAAACATTTAAGGGTTCATAGTTTTAATTACCATTTTCTAAATCCATTGGAAAGAGCCAGCAGGTGAAAGTGTCATGAGTTACCAACATATGATCTCAAGAGGATGATGAAATAATTTGTCCAGCCCAGTTGAAGCTGCTGTGAGACCTTATGGGATGGTGCTATAGCAGGAAGGAACTATCCCTTCTCCTGCCACATGCTCCTTCCATCAGCCTGCCTAGTCACCAGGCTGCCAACAGTGGCTGGCAAAGGTGCTTGAGTATATGAACAACCCCACAAGAGACATTTATGGAAAAGCCACATCATAGACGAAATGGCTTCCTAATCCCCTTGAAAGGCTGGTTTATGCCTTTAAATGTAGTGCTATGTCCCTTTTAAATGCAGACTGGCTTTTCATGTTCTTTTGCTTCTAGTCTTATCTGATGTAACTATGCATGTTTTCATCTAGATAGATAGGAAAATTTGGTATGCATCAATTTAGCTTGGCACAATATAGCATGAGTAACCTAAAATCAGGTTCAAATACTGCAGACGGAGCCAAAATCTTTAACTGATTTTGTAACTCGTCCTCAATCAGATTATATAAGGCTTCATTATAATTTATATTACCAAAAAGTGTTGTGTTGTTTGTTTGTTGGACCAAAATTCTCTAGTTAATAGTTTATTCATTAGCAGTTCAGACTATGGGAAAACAGTGTGATATTTGTTTGATATACAGACACGGAAATCCCTAGCTCATTTACAGAAACAATCTTTGACTTTGTGAGCACTCCTCAGACTGTGCTGTTGTCCCTTCCAGTCTGAGGTTCGGATTTTGTGGGAAAAAAATAACGCACAGTACAACAGTAAAACAAATGCTATATATATTCATGGTTGACCTAGCCCTGTATTCTGCTGCTGATAGTAAAACACAGCACCAAGCCTTCACAGGCACCTCCCATCAAGTGAGTGCTAATGAATAGTTCCCAGAAACGTGGCTGGTTTCTTCTGGCAAACCTCTGATAGCAGTCAGCTCGATGCCAAGGCCAGTTCCTAACACCGTCCTCGAGAGCCAGCAGCTGAACACACTCTGGCTCCTTGCTCCGTTCCTCCCCGGCCGTCACCACACATCACCTCCCACCTGCTGCACAACTAACTGCCTTTCTCACCGAGCTGAAAAGTCTTGACATAGCCCACGCTTGCCTTTCCTCTGTCTGACTGCTGTTTGTGACACGGGGTTTTGGGAAAGCTAGTCCTGTAGTGCCGCTTGCTGGGCAGCTACGCTAAGAGTTGCAAGGCAGCTCTTCGGTTTTGTCGGCTGATTCCCGCTGCCAATGTGAAACGGCAAAAAACATGAGAAGCATTAATGTCCAATGTAAATATTATGAATAGAGCGAAGCTTGCGGAAAGTAAATACAGTAAAACTAATTTCTTAGATGAGGCAGGAACTGTGAAAGAACAGAAATCGTCCTGCTCTGGGTAGCGTAAGGAAGAATTTGCTCTAGAGCAGTCCGGGAATTCTTTCAGGTGAAAACACGCAAACGGCTGAATTCATCCCTAGTTTTGCAAAGACAAAAGACTGAATGCACACCCGGAGGGTTGCAGGAGTCTTATTAACAGGGTCCCTAGGAAATAAGATAACTGAAAGGAATGCTTCAGGTGGAGCTAAGGTGGGGCTTCTCTAATGAATCCCGTTGTAGTCTCTAGGTGCGTGCTTTCTGTAAGTACTACTAATGCTCACGCGATAATTTAACTCCACTGTTTCACCTCAGAATGGAAGCAGGATGAGGCCAAAGCACACTGCTGGAGCTGATACATCCTCCTGAATCCTGCATTTTTAAATGCAGCCTAAAGCACTTTTAGTATGAAGGTCAGTAGAAAATACCTGTAGCCAGAGGTTAGCCATTCCACATGAATACCTATATTCACTTGTTTGCCTTCCGGTTTTCTGGTTCATGAGCAGTTGTGGCTGGTTGGTCAGAGCCATCTCAAAACTTCTCAGGATTCATGGCAAAAAAAAAAAAAAAAAAAAAATAGATTGCTTTCTCAGTGATGAGAGAAATAACTGGTCTAATGAAAGAGAAGTTATGCAGCTGTTCAACACCATCTGCACTAAATATAGAGCAAATGATTAACTCCAGCAATGAATTTATCCATTGCTTTTCATTTAGTGGTTCACAGAAGCTGAGGTACTAATATAATTTATATCCAAGAGTCTGCGAGCAGAATGTCTATTGTGACATGCTCAAAAGGGTGTATGTGGCTTTAATGCAGATGAACAAGTTAGTATCTTTGGCAGAGATGAGAATTGTTAGAGGCAGAAGACATCAGTCCTCAGAATGTAAACCATATAACACAGGATCAGTTATCCCCACTGGAGATTAATTTGTTCCAATGCACAACATCCATCTGTCTCAATTTTCTTAATGAGATGTCTTTCCTGCTTTCCTGTCAGTGAGAGGCTTTTAGCAACAAGTGTTAGGACTGGACACCTTCAAAGTGTACTCAGTGTATTCAGTACTTGATCTGTCAGTGGTCCTGGACACAGATCTGGAAAAAATACATAAATTGTGAACAATTTTGTTGTGCAACAAAAATGCAGTGCAAGAGTATCAGCGCCAGTGTTTTTTTGTTTGTTTGTTTGTTTGTTTTTTTCAATTATAGCACAGCTCCATAAGTAAGACCTGAGTTCTGGAGCCATGGGGGAAACACATGGCTGGACATCTGAGATTTGATGTGTCCATGTCAGAATGAGAGCTGAAACTTAGCTTTTCATTGTAAACCATAAGTTGGCCTCTATATGTTGGTATGCTCTATCTGTTGGTATGTTGTGTACCTACACAAGAGTTAAACTAGCACCGTTCGCAGAATATAAATGGGATGCAATATAGCTGTATCATATCACGTTTTTCTCCAGAGCTTCCACTTAAATTATGGGATGAGACCAGCTCATGTGTTTCTGATTTATCAAATTAACACAATCAGTCCGAGACATTAATGAACGTAACTGATACTTGAAATGTGCGTTAGCACTAGTTTGTGCATCTATCGTGTCTATCTGCTCATCCATGTTCATCTGGAAGCTGGGATGGAGGAAGAACAGGAACTGTGTAACTGAGTATCCCTATTGTATTTTTTTAAATATCAAATGATTGCACAACTCATCTCAAACAGAGGAGCTATCAGAAGCTACAAAGATAAATGTGGAGTGATAATTACCAAAAAGAATGAAATGCTCTGTGAGCCATTCCCCAGCTTTCTAACAAAAACAAAGATCCACATTTATCTGTCATTTTTAAGTCGCCATATGCAAGAAAGTTCTCATCAGCTGGAATTAATTTCTTATGAATCAACATTTTTTTAAGGACTCGGACCTGAGAGTAATTTATTTTTTTGTTTTAAGGGTTCATTTATTGTGGTTTCCTATGAACATTTCCCAGCTGCTGGCAGTTTTCCTGCAATGTTTATTAAAGCAGGACTGATAAAAATGAGAAAGTATGATTAAAAAATAATGAAAAACAATAATAAAAATCTTTGTTATCAAGGCTGCATTCGGGCCAGCAGCACTTTTGCTTCAGAAGTTGTCCCCATTAGATTGCCCGATGACCCGACTGGTTCACCAGCCGAGCACTGCCGTCTTTGGGGAGGAAAAGTAACATTTCTGGCAACATTTCCGTCAGCTTTTCCTGCTTTAATTTTGGAAGCAATTTCAGGGCCTGAGCTGCTCCGAGACTCAAGGCCCTGACGGCCTGAAGACGGGCAAACAGCGGAGGGGAGAGACCTGAGGGGTGAACACCGCCGGCCCTGTGGCACCGATCACCCCTGAGGAGCCGAGGCCCGCAGGTCCCAGCCGCTGTGCCGAGGCCCGACACCGCCCGCCCCCGCGGCGCTGCCCTGCCCCGGGAGGCGGAGCGGGGGCGGAGCGGGGCGGCCGCTCGCCTTCCCCGGCCCCGGGCCCGCAAGAGCCTCTTCCGGGCGGTGGGGCGAGGGGCGGCGCGGAGCCGGTAGCGGGCAGCGGCCGCGGTGAGTAGCGGCACCGGCACGACGAGGGGGTGGGCCGCGGGCGGGGGGAACGGCCTGGTCCCCCGGGAGCCCGGTGCCCTCCGTAGGGGCCCAAGGCCTCCGCGGAGGCCCAGCCCCGTGTCTCTCAGCCCGGCCCCGCTCTGTGTAACCAGGCACGCGTGTCAGCCTGGCCCCTCTGCGGAGGCCCGGAGCCATCTGTCACCAAGATCCCGCGTGTCCCCACCGTCCCCAGGGGCACCCGTCCCTTCCCCAGCCCCTGCTCCCGGTGAGCCCTTTGCTGGGGATGTGCTGGCCGCAGGCTGAGCGGGCAGCTGCCGGGGGGGGCCTCTAGGCCTGCCTCCCCCTGCGCCATCCGCACGGCACAGATACCGGTTCCCTGTTTCCACGGCTCGAAAATCCCTCCCAGAATTGGCCTCTGGTGCCAGTGTCACAGGGTGCTGCATCACAGCTGGGTACCGATGCGGGCAGGTGAAGGCAGCCTCTGTGCCAGGCGGTCAGCTTCTTCAGGGACAAACGCGCCGTGTAGCTTGGAGGCCAGCCGCCTGGTAGCCAGGGGTTCTAATGATGAGCATCGATTTATTTATCAAGTGAGTTATGAATAATCTGTTGTTGTAACGGGTACTGAGATAGCAGGGAATGAAGACTGGGCTTGTGCCGAAATGCAATTGAAAAATCACTTGTATAAATCCTATCAGGAAAAAAAATGAAATAGTGGAAAACCTGTTACAGAAGAGGGCCATGAACACATCCACATACAGCCAGATAATCCTTCCCCAGTTTACCACAGGGCTTTAGAAATAAGGAGCAGAGACAAGCTTGCAGCAGTCAGGAATGAAATAAGACCTTGAGTTAACCCTCATTAGCAAAGAAGCTTTTTCTTCCTTAGTGAAGAGGAGAGGTAAGGTATGTGTCCCTGCGGTGTACCTCCTGCAGTGGGAGCGACGAGAGGAGGGATGGCACACGGAAAGCACGCATCGCTGAGTTGGCTGCTGCAGCCGCTAACATCTGGATGCGTCTTTAACGCAGAATGATGAAATCTCTCGTCAAGTTACTGACCAAAGATGGCTGCTGTTTTGAGGAGAGAGCCCCAGCAGCAGGCTCTATGTCCATTTCACACAGCCTGCTGCTTTTGTTGCTAGGCTACAAACGGGATGTACATTTATAAGCAAAAAAAGTATCTTGTAGTGTTGCCACAGTTTGCCTTCTCCAGCATTCAATTTGTTTTTATGATTGCAATAGGAAAAATCATAGTGCAAAGATTTTTTATTATTATTATTACTTTTGTGTGTGTGATTTAAGTATCTATTTGCTGGTAGAAGCAGATTTGGGAAAGGAAAACTTGGCAAGTGGGTTTGTTAACATTTGGCGTAAGTACATTGCATCATCAGCTGTGCTGCCTCTTTCAAACTGTGGTAGCAGGTGTAGTGCAAACAGAGGAATACCATTGCTTAATAAATCTGATATATGTTGTTTTGCCACCATGCAAAAGTGTTTTTTTTGTTTGTTTTCCCTGGAAATCTGTTAGTACTTCTCATTTGAACTAATTATTGAACTAATTATACTACCTTGACCGACATCCCTGGAGAATGCATTGTGCTCTTTTCTTTGTCAGAGGAATCAAAATATGGGTAATAGCTCAGTTTGCATTTCTGCTGTTGCTTTGTCAGTGCGTTGTAATTTTAAAATAGAATGGGTCACCTTCTGCTAATCAGAAGGTCATTAATTTCCTGCCTTTTCTCCTTAGCCAGCATAGCAGCTGTTCTCAGGGCATTTCTCCTGGAAAATGAAAACACTGTGCTTGGGCAAAAGAGGCCTAAAAAGGGCTGGTGTGTTATCTGAGGAATAAAAAGGCCTAACAGGATCCTTACATATTTTTCTGTCAAAGCACTGTGACAGGTGCTTCAAAAGAACTGAGCTCTGCAGAAACAAGAGGCCATGGTTGGTTTGGTCTATAAATATAGCAGGGGAAGAAGAGAAGCTTTTCTTCTCCGCATTTTATAGCAGCACATACTTTTCTCAACCTAAAGATTTTCCAGCCAATGTCTCTCATTGCCCAGAACAGGCTCCTGAGATCTGCTCCTCCAGCTGTTAGGGGACTGCTTCGGAGAATGGAGATCTAGTGGAGATCTCGGGGCCTAAGTATGTCAAACTTTTTTCTTTCTCTATCCCAGTGAATTTGCATGCGAAATGTTTTCAGCAGCACATGGCTCTAACTTTTGAACTGTAACAGTGGGATTCTGGTAAAAAAGAGGTACTGCTGTTACCTTCTATTTTTAGTGGGTTTTCAGGGGGGAAAGTGACCTTGATTCTCCTGTTACAAAATCTCCTAGGAGGACCTTGAGAATCATGATCTGACCTGTGCCTCTGAAGTACCACCTGAAGTGAGGGGCCTAAGTCCTGGTAAAGGACACCATGCAAATTGCACCTTTCTTTCAGCATTTGTATTGGTGAATTTAATCTCTTCCCCTCCTCCATGCAGGCTGAGTTGTATTCTCTTTGAAGCTAGAGGTATCCATGTGTCCAGTGCTTTGTAAGGGAGGGTTTCACATTTAGTTTTGGGAGCTGGGCACCGAGAAGTGAGATGTTGCAATGTTCATTACCACGTCCATGCTACTTTGAACGGAGACTTCTCTTCTTGAGTCCAGGTGTTCTACCTCCCCAGCTCAGTGTTTGCTGACTTTCTGAAACTGCATGCAAGAGAGGTAAAAGGCCACTCTCGTTAACAGTCTCCTGTAGGGGAAGGTGCAGGAGGCTTTAATCTGGACTCCGGCCCCCGTAAAGGCAAAAAGGAACAGAAAATTCTGAACAGAGAGTGAAGCAGTGCCCGAACCACTGTCCTATCTAAGGATGTTTGCTAAAGGATCCCTCCTCAAGAGAATTCAGGGCTTTGTGCCTGTTCAGGAAAGCCAACTTCTGGGGTACTTCTCAGCCTAGCTTCTCTCAGAAATACTCTCTGTGGCAGTATCACACTCCCTAGGAACCTATAAGTAGCTCTTATCCTTTAGCCATTGTCAGAAATGCCTCTCTGCTCTGATGAATGGTGGCAAGAGCTCTCTGGCTCTCAAGGAATGGACATTTTGACATTAGGGATGCTTCCTGGCTCTGAACAGTCAGCTTTATAACAGACTACAGCTTTAAAACGCTGTACTTAAATCAGACATGGAGAATTGGATGTGCAGTTATGTCATCAAGACATTTCCTTTGCTGTTGCTCTATTCCCAGTTTTAGCTTAGAGACTGGAAAAAATAAAGACATGGAGTTTTTTATTTATGGATTGATTTTCTTTTTCAGCACTTGGGATAAAATGCAGGATAAATAACACATGAATATATAAATGGCTCCAAGGAAAGGAGCAAATCTGCTTTTCGTCATCCACACAATGCTGTGTGAGTTTAGGTTGCCCAGAATTTCCCAAATCACATGCCCACCTGGATTATCCAGTCATGCAACAGAGCCTAGCCCTTAGTTTGAGTCTTAAGAGCATTATTGGTAGCAAATGCAGTTTAAACTTCTGTAAAACCTCATTTGTTGTTTTCAACCACATTTCTTTTTGTTCACGTTGAGATAAATTATCAAATGTCTGGGTTGTTCAAAATTGAGTGGTACGTTGCTGTTGGAAACAAATAGCCATTGCTGCTCTTTGGGCTGTTGCTTCCATTTGAGAAGCGGTTACATGACGTTCAGCGTGAGGTCTGAAATGTAAACTTGGAAAAAGAACAGGGGAGAGTTGAACTCCTGAACTCCTGACAACTCCTGAATCTGCATTTTGGAGATTTGTTGCAACGGCTATTGTTGACCTTTAAACGAGGTTTAAAGTCTTCTGCTATTGCTGATTCTGCAGCACATCTCAATGCAGTCGTTGTACTAACATTCTTGATTAGACTTTGTGCTGGCTTTGGTGTAATTACTTTTTTGAAGAGAGGCCACTCTCACTTATTCCTAAGCCCCCTTTTTCTCTCCAGTTAATGTTTGTATTAAGCATTACAATATGAATTTGCAGATGACTCCATCTGATCAGAGAGGACAAGAAATGGGAGTGTGCTCAGTACTGGGGCGTTTCAAGGTCCCCTGATTGGCAGTAAGGGCTGAAAGTCATTGTCAAAAAGTTATTGATGTAAAATGAAGATTTTTGGAGAAGGTTACTAAAAATATGGGGTTGAAAGTTTCTCTTAAGATAAAAAAAGACCATATCTGGGGGCATGACACTTCATTTCTTGGTAAAACCTCCTTATTCTGAAGGGTCTGTAATCACAAACGCTGGCTTTGAGGCAGAGGAGAGGTGAGGCACGGCACAAAATTATGGTCAGGAAGTTTTACCATCCCTCTGGGTTTGTTTTCCTTCTCCCGAACTGGGAGAGGCTCAGGGAGAGAGACAAGGAGGCAACAGAGAGATTTGGAGAGCAAATCTGGTTTCCTCCCCATGATCCGCGGGCTGTATCATCGCCTCTATCTGCCTGTGGTCTGCGGAACTGCCTCGCCCTGGTCCTGCAGCTGAACTCCTGGCAGCCGTTTTGGCAAGCCACAGCCCTGCAGCTGGCTTGGCACTCACGTAAGATGTAGAAAGTTTATGAACACATGATCTCAGTTAGGCTTCTGAAAACACACCTTGATACACAGGAACAGCCACAGCGAGGAACACGGATGGTCAAAGCTAGTGTCAGCGCTGGGGAACCAAACCGTGACAAAGCCCTAACTGTCATGGGGCCGCAGTCCCTGTGCTGTCGGGCTGCAGCAGTGCCATGCAGAGTGGTTTTACAGCAGTTTTAGAGCAGTTTTGCCCCCAGCAGCTGCTGCTCACCCAAACAATCCCATTGCACAGAGAGGATTTAGCAGCCATTCTCCACGGGCATTTGGAAACCAGAGAGTTTAGTAATATGAATGTGCCAGAGGACATTCAGTTCTCTGGTCTAATTTACTAGGCTGGACCGTTACTAACTTCAGCATATGCAAGTATTAAATACTTTTCTAATTATTCAGTTGTTTGAAACAATGAAGAAGTGCATTATTTCTGTCCTTACGGTGTATTTTCCATGACAGATGTGAAGTGTTTGGCTGTCACAATGTCGTATTTGTTATTTATCCTTTCCAGCAGTGCTGAATGTGACTTCAAAGTGCCATTTCAGTATGAGTGAGTTTAATAATTTAAGCAACTGTGAAATGACCGTTGTCTCCCAAATCCTCTGCTTGGGAAAGAAGGGTGTTTAAAGATCAGATTGGGTAATTTTACTGTCTACTTTTTCAACTTAAAATTTAATGTGCTGTTAATTCAGAGTTGTGTCCTTTTATGCAGGTAGTCTCCCCTCTGTTGGTGCTTACTGAGTAGCAATAGCTGTAGGAACAATTAATTCAGGTGGTTTTATATGCACAGTTAAGTGTTAGGAAGTTGTCCAAGCTTGCCTTTATTACCTGGCTGTAATAAAGTAAGCATTTTTACCTTTGTTCCAGAAGATTTGGACATTTACTTTGCAATCCCTTTGCAAACTTTCCACTTATCTCAGGGTTCAGATAGATTTATTTGACTTTAATTTAACCTAA
Source organism: Oxyura jamaicensis (assembly GCF_011077185.1). Lineage (NCBI taxonomy): Eukaryota > Metazoa > Chordata > Aves > Anseriformes > Anatidae > Oxyura > Oxyura jamaicensis. The sequence goes on from NC_048905.1 coordinate 10,153,159, forward strand.
GTGTCCTCTATTTTTCCTTCACACAATTCTATTGTGGATGTTTGGATAATTAGACCTTAAATCTTAGGCGTGTATGTTGAGAATTGTATCACTGAAGATACTGGGGTTACACCTCTGACAAAGCCTTGTATTTAAAATAATAATTAAATGGTAAATAGTTTTGTTATAATGCTTTTGTGATTGAGTATTTGAATGGATATGCAAACAGCAGCACACCTCTAATCTGCATCTGAAAATTAAGGTGACAGCTAAGTAAAATACTGTTGCAGCCACCTAAACTGAGAATTTTGTATTTTCTGCAGTTTTGTGATCTCACTTGTAAAAATAAATATTTTTTTAAAAATCCTGCCTTTCAATTTATGATGACAACTTGATGTCTGCTGGATAATAGAATGATGAAACCATATTTGTGCACAGTCACCATTTTCACTTTCTGGTTGGACATTTTGTTTTACAAGAGCATCCCCTCGGAGCACGCAGGCATTTTACTGGCTTATGGTTTTACTTTATGGGATTTACTTCCCTCTAGCATTTACTAATAAGGGTGATAAATCGTGAGGAACATCATGCAGTCTGTTTAATACGACCGATGGTACTTTTATAAAAAATATTTTACTGGAAAATGTGCAAATTTTCAGGACAGAAGTTCCCTAGCTGCCTTAGCCGAGCAGCATTGTAGCAGATCTGTGACTCAGAGTCCCGAGACTGGCAACCTTAGCAGCCTTTCTACTTCACTGCAAGCTCTATGTGTCACCACATTGCATTTTTCCAGTGTCTGAACTGTTACACTCCCTTGTATGATGCATCTCTTCCTCCTTTGTGTGCATTGGTGGTCTGTCCATGGCCACAGCCTTTATGATTAGTATTTTAAACTTAATTAGAAAAGTATTGTTCCTAGTTAGATTATTAAAGTGCAAGGCAATTATGTCAGTCACATCACTTAGAAGAAAACGTTTCTGAGTGCTTAAATAGCAGTTTTTGTCCTTTTTTGCATAAGATCTAATCTTTTGCAGGGTGAACACCAGCAAAACTGGAGCTTATATATTATGGTCTACCTTTGTAAAGACTGGTGATGTTGAAGTCAACGTTTCCTGTTGCTGGTGACATCTATTTAAACAAATGCAGTGATTTCCGGCATGACCTTTTGTTGTAACACATGCCAAGGAATCGTCCTTTAATGTATGTTTCCCATTTTCCAGCTGGTTTGCTTTTTGTTGCTGCCATGCTAACCCTTTTTTTACAAGGGGAAAGGGACTGAAGCATGTGCTGACAAGCTGCTGCTGCTTAGTCTGCCTAAGGAGGTGCAGGACCTCTACCTGGTGCTGGCAACCAGAGCAATTTTATCTTGTCTTTGGGGTGTTTTTACTCTGTTAGCATGCCTTACGGACAGCCTGATGAGTCTTACCCTTGCTGTCTCAGTCACGTTAACTCTTTCTACCATCATGCCTTTTATTTTTCCTATGTAGACGTGCAGGAAGTGGGAGTTTTCCCAATTTACAGCTAGTAGGGTCTCTCTCAAACACATTTGCCTTGTCTGTACCGTATGCTTTTGATCTCTTGACTCTGGCAAGCTGAAACATTTAGAACCGTCTCTGCTTTATGTTACTTGTTGATGGTCTTCCCTGCAGGTTTAGGGTTAGGCGCTGTGCCTGGCTCCTCCAGGAGCTGCAGATCTCCAACTTGAGCAAAGTGGTGAGCCAACATGGGTGCTGGAGCATTGGCGTACAGTCCTCAGTTCCCACTCGTGGCAGGGGGCCAGCAGCTCTGATTACAAGTCATCAGCTGCTAACCGTTCACTTGGCCAGTGCAGGCTTCCCATGCCGCTATGTGAAATTCCAGCCTTTTCCTTAGGGTACGTCCGTACAGGAAAATGAAGGCATGTTTTAGCAAGGATACACATACTCATGTCAGTTTATCTGGGGCCACTGATGGTCATTACTAAATTGTTGTGATGTGAGTTGAGTGAAGCTAGATCAGCACACGTGGCTCAAGGAGCATCAGAGCTGGCAGAAAGTGTGTGGGGAGGGGATAAAGGTAGGACGTGGCCGTGGTCCCTCTTCTGTCTTCTATAGATCCACCTCCCCTGGGGCAGGCTAAATGAAATGGAGTGAAGTGATGCTAAGATGATCCTTATTGTTTAGTTTTCTTATTATTCAAGGGCTTGTTTTTGTGGACAGAAGTGTCCTATGCAATAAAAGCAATTCACAGACAACCCAGTAAAATATATAAAGCAATTTTTCAGCGCTGGCTGATCAGAGTGAAAAGAAAGCAAAGGGCTTCTATTTAGGGACTGCTTTCTTAAGTGTTCATTAGACAGCTTTAATCAGATTAACATAAGTTATCCTAAGTAGTTTTTAATCATTCCTAATTAAACTGATAATTAAATTACAAAAATATTGAAATTTAGACTTTCCCACAATTACTAAACCAATCAGGAAGTATTCATAGAATGACTTCCCAGCCCCAATGTGCAGATTATTATTTTTTAGTGGAAAAGAGTTTTTGAGTAAATGAGTTCACCCTGCTTTCATAGCATACTGCTTAGTAAAACCAGCTGTCACCATTTTAGACCAGAAGATGGTCTATTCTTTCACACATCACTCTTTGTGGGAAGGCATCCTACAGTAATAAGAGAGGGAGAAGAAACCTGAGGAGCATCTCCCGTTCAGATGTTCTGCATGAGAACTCTGGCCTGAATCCTCATTTCCATGATCCATGCCATCACTGTAGGCAAGTCCTGTCTTAGTGCATAGTAAAGGTGCTAATACAAGCTGCCAGCCAAATAATGAGTTTAACAGGGAAATGATTTTAATAGTAAATATTTCTTTTGCTATTCTATTGTAGACAATACAAGCTAAACATAAAAATAACACATAAATACTCTAAATGTTTTGGTTCATTTTTTAATTTGATAAATTAAACAAGGAAATGTTGCATAATTAGCAGTAAATGTAAGAAAGGAAGGACGTTTTCATTTAGTAGTACCAAATTAGGATTTTCTAATATTTTTTTAAGAAGCTAATTGAGTAGTACTGGCTCAGTTATAACACTTCATCATTCAGCTATTAGCCATGCTGTGGTTGTGACTGTGCTGAAGGACAACCCTTCGTTATTGTTTATTTAATCTATCCCAGGCTCTAAAATTTTGGTAGATGAGCAATAGGTTACTTTGCTTTCTTAATTAACCACGTGTGTGGGACATTGCTTTGCATATTTGGCGATGCTGAGTAGAACGTACTGGCTAATTCCACTTTGAACATTGCTTATCTTCATTTATAATGCAATTATTCTGCATTCTTGCTGCCTTATCTTTACAGCTTTACAATGGTGTCTGGTGTTCGGTGAAATCGTGCTTATGCATACATGGTTTTTATTGACTTCATGAGCATGAGTAATGGTGGGAAGGGTTTGAGCGATCTGAATGTCATTGGCAGTTCCAACACATCAGCTGCCAGAAGGGAAACCAACTTCTCCCTGTAATATACCTATGGTGTACCATAAAACAGTAGGTGACCACTAACTAGATTTTCATTGTAGTTAAATCTCAATGATAATAACCATTGAAGTCCTAAATGAGGCTCTTGCTTGTGCTGTTACATAAGCATTAAAATGTGGGTGAAAGCAGGGAAGGTTTGATACTTCTCCCTGGATACTTCACACTCGTAAAAGCCCTTCTGACTGATACGGGATTCAAGGCAGAATGACTTTTACTCGGTCCTTGTCTGCTTACAAAGTGGATTTCCTGGTTCCTATGAGGATGTTACAAAGCTGAGTATTCTTTTTCTATGACTATGGTCTTGTGATCTGCTTTTGCTCCCTTTCAAGAACAGACTGTGTTATTTCTTTTTTTTCCTTTTTTTTTTTTCCTAGAAATATTGCTGTATAGTGTCATCTTAATATGCATTAGTCTCCTTTTCCTCCCTGTCCCTTAACACTGATAATTTAGGTCTGGTTTTGATAGACAAAGGGCCGTAAGCCTTGATTTCTGTTGAATTAACTTCTCCAAGACTTCCAGGTTTTTCCACTTGCAGTAGAAGAGAGGGATCATAATTACATTTGAGGGATAGACATTTGCTTCTTGAGATTTCATGGCTGTCACTCCTTTTTTTTTTCCCATTTTTTTTATGAAGAAGACAGTCTGTATCCGTAGTTACTTTCTGCTGGTGATTTCTTGTTTCACTTCTCCATCATACAGGTTTCATTAAATTGACAAAAATGGCTCAGACGGCTTCACAGTGTTCCTAATGTTTGATAGCAGGAGGTAAAGAACATCAAAACTCTGAGTTAAGATGAAAACACTGCAGTGGCAGCTTACTTATGTCAGTTGTCCTCAGAATGATGATCTTTTTCCTACTCAAACAGATAAAATGCTGTGATAACATCTGTATTTTTATGGATCCCATTTAATTCAGTGATTTGAATTACAAACGTTATTCGGAAGATTTTTTTTTTTAAAACTGGCTATCGAATGTGTTGCAGAAATTTCTTTGAAGAAAGTTAAAGCTCATATAACTTGTATTTTGCAGAGATTGCACTTCTTCCATTAGATGTTAAAGTAATTTTAGTCATACTAAACTAATTTTTAAATGTTCTGGCCTCTCAGCCCAATAAATGCACAAGTGTGTTAGCAGTGCCCTTCATGGTAGCTCTTTTGCCATCTTTGATATATCATTAGGAGAATCAGTCATGCATTCATAATGTGGTAAATTGTTGCATTATATAATCTTTGTTTTGTTAGAACGTGGATTTAGAGAAACAACATTTACTAAAACAAATATTTGGGGTTTGTGATCTTAACTTTGTTTTGTTTTTCTCTTTTCCTTTAAGAGAACATTTTCATCTAAGACTAATTTATCATTCAAATAACTCAAATTTCTGTTTAGTATCTTGTTATTTAGTACAGCTTCTTCTTAGTGCAATACTTTGCATTCTCACCCTCAGGTAATCATACTCTTACAGTAAAACACTCAACGTATAAATGTCTCGGGGAAACAGGCACAGAAATGTTTTCGTACATGTTTAAGTTCTTTAAGTTTTTTACGTACATGAATACTAACCTCATTAAAATTATTATGATGTCTTATATCATCTGCTTTCTGTATATGCATAGTCTTTTAAACTCAGTTCTGCAAGATGTGCATCTCTTCATTTACTGTAAGCATAACCATTTCTCATTCTACAGTCTCACAGGTTATAGATGCGTTATGAAGTCAGGGTAATTCTGAATTGCGATTTTTTCCTGTTTTCGTCACAGAGTTTTTGAAGATGTCTGCAGATATACCATTAAATATTAATATCAAGGAGCCCCGATGGGATCAAAGCACTTTCGTTGGAAGAGCCAGTCACTTCTTTACTGTAACAGACCCCCGAAACATTTTGTTATCTGATGCCCAGCTGGAAAATGCAAGACAAATTGTGCATGATTACAGGTATGGCAGCTAGTCGTTTTTAATGCTGGCCCATAGAAATCATGACAGTGATAAGCATACGGTTACATATTTTAGAGGAAATACTTAAGACACTGTATTGCCCTGTCTTCTCATTTCAGGGCTTGAAACACTATCAAATTTGCTAATGGATGGGGAAATTACGTCATCTGAGAAACTCTATTAAGTATTTGAAAATACAGAAGTTTCCAAATCTGAAAATGGTTCATATGACAACAGTGTTTAAAACTGCCTCTTATGTGTTATATTGTTGGGGCATGTAGTTTATTAAATCCAGGTAAATTTTCAAAGTTTCGAACTAATGACTCCAGAGATTTTAGCACTAATATCCTAATATGGTTTGAGTAAATAGAATGATGCTGTATACATTAACTCAGCCAACATAACCGCTGCTAGGAGTTATGATTATTTTTATTTCACCAATTCATTTAAAAGCTGAAGACCTACAAGCTAGCTATGGGAGTAGATTAACTTAGTATGAACATCCCCAAATCCTCTGATGCTATATTTGTCACTGCAGCATTTTGTAACAGCTGTGCTTTTTGCTGTTTTTCCTTTTTTTTTTTTTTTTTAATTTGTCCCCAGACAAGGTATCGTGGCACCTGGCTTGACTGAAAATGAATTATGGAGAGCAAAATATATCTATGATTCAGCCTTTCATCCAGACACTGGTGAAAAGATGGTCTTGATTGGCCGAATGTCAGCTCAGGTACCCATGAACATGACTATCACAGGTTGTATGATGACCTTTTATAGGTAAGTAATGGCAGTGTTACACATAACCATTTGCCTACAAATTAGATAAGTGAAAATCAGTGTTATTTTAGAAGATGTATAATAAATATTTGAAAATGTAAAACTTTGCTTCTCTTTCTCTTCTCTCTCTGCTTTCCCTCACACCCACACTGATTAGTGGTTTCCTCTAGAAGTAGCTGTGAGATAAGCCCTTGGCCCCTTCTACTCCTTCACCAAATATCCCTCTTTTCCTCTCCAAACTGAGAAAGTTGAATGTTCCAAAACCCCATCCTTGTAGGAGAGTTGTGTGAAGGACAAAGAGGAGGAGATACGTGGGAATCTCTAAGCTTAGAGATTTGGCATGTAGGACATACTGTCTGCCAAGTAAGTACTAACTATGCTTCTGTCCATCATTAATCAAGTTCTCCAGCTCCTGTTTGATCCTTCTATTTCCTTATAGTTCTTGAATCACTGATAAAGTGAAGTCCCCAGAAGTCAGTGGACTTCTGTTCATTGACTTTGTGTTAAAAATATTTTTGTGAAACAATGTTTTGTTAGCAAGAATGAATAGAAATTTCAGAGGAAATAATAATTGTATGTTTGAAGCCGAGATTTTACAAATTCTTGACTCACCTGTTCTACAAAGGCACAGTCATTTTGGAAAACACTCTGCTTTGTTTTTAAAAAATAACCAAGATAACAAATAAAACAATCAGTCTAATTGCCCATTCACAAGCACTCCTTTCTGTTAAGTGGTTATTCTTTTATGTTCAGTTATCTCTAATAATACCTATAGCAGCTCTATACCTTTTTTTTTTTTTTTTTTTTTTTTACATTATTCACATAGTCACTCTGATTCAAAACTAGGTTGTTTTCCTTTAGCCTGGAAGACATTGGTTTATTACGACCAAACCCTTAGTAGTGCAAAGAGGATTTTGTAGAAGTGTTTGGATGATGCAGTTTAGGCTGTCTTACTGCGTGCTGCTTTGTTCTGGTTACTGCTGGTCACTGGGAGAAGCAAATTCCTCATTATACCTATGAGGGCTTTTAGGCACGCAGTAAAGCAATGTGAGTCATGCCTGACCTTTGCAGCAGGCCTAACATCCTCTGCCACCACAGTAGCAAGGAAACAGGAACAGATGAGTCAGGAAAGAGAGTTGCTCATGCGTAAGAAGAAAGGAGGAAGAACAGCAGTAGTGATGGAGAAAATCCAGCTAGTTTATCACTGTTACTTATTCAGATACCAGAAACTAGAGGGAGTAAGAATACAATTTCAAATTTCCTTTATCTTTCGTTTTTTGCAATCTTATGAAATAGCTTATCTTCCTATTTTGGAATCAAAGCTTCATAACAGACACACCTTACTGTAGCATCAGCTCTTTGCTTTCCTGCTTGTTACAGAATAATCCGTACAACTACTGCTATTTTTTTAGTGCTCTTAATATCTGTTTCAACCCTTCAGTGAGAACCACATTTCTGTATTGTCACTGCCACATTAGCTTGTCAAATGGGGACTCTGAGACTTGTGCATGTGTTTGTTTTTTCTTTTGCTGCCCCTCACCCTTGTTCACAAGCCAGCACCATTAAGTCCTAGGGCATCTTGATACCGGCAGTGGGACCATTTATGAGAACTCCTTGGAAATTTTTGTGCTTGGTCATTTTGACCCACCATTAATACTGTACTGCACCAGATTAACTTCTGTGCTGTACCTGTACTCCTTAAACATCCAGATATTTGCATGAAAATTTTGTCATTTTGGAATGTCGTCTTTGGTTCTCCACGTATCTGAATGTTTTAGTGTCTTGGAGATATATTAAACAATGAGGTCATATTAGCTTTTTGAAGACTGAGAAGATAAACCGTATCTCTTAAAACCCAATTCTCAATCACTTACGGAGCTTCTAACGAGAACAAGTCAACTGTAAAGGAATAATAACAATGGAAACTATTCTAGTTCTTAACAGACATTCTTTTTTTTTTTTTTGAGAGGTTTGCTATAATGGTTTTGTTATTACTACAAGCTGTTGTCCCAAGTGAACCTTTCTATTTATTTTCAGTGCTTTTAAAATCTATTCTTAGGAGTAGCTTGTAGTTTCATTATTAAGACAGTATCTCATTGACTGAATTGTTTTATTCAGATGAACCAGAAACTGCATGTTTGCTGCTTGCACGGGCTTTTCTTGAATTGCCATCATTTTTCTGTGCTGTTGATTCAACTGTGTTTTCAAAAACGTTAATAATCGTTTCTCTTTTCAAGAACGACACCAGCGGTGGTTTTCTGGCAGTGGATTAACCAGTCCTTCAATGCTATAGTAAATTACACGAACAGGAGCGGTGATGCCCCAATTACTGTCAGGTCAGACACTGAACCAAATCCTTCTGATATGTTTATAAGTTGCTCTCTGATGTACTGGAACAAGGTTGGTCTTTACAGTTTGAGATGATAGATAAGTTTGTTTATCTGTGTTTATTATCATTCTGATACACATAAACAAGAAGCCTGAGAATGATGGAGGTGAGACCTCTATTTCTGCCCCTAGAGATAACCCTAAGCACCTTGGTCCCAAGCACTTTACCAACAGCACAGGATTTAAGAGCAGTCTGTGTTGCATTGATCAGTCACCCAGTTGAAAATGCTCTCACTTTGGTGTTATACTAATGTATTTCTAAGTTGATGTTGTGTGGATCTGCAGGTGTCTTTCTGTGTCACCTTCTTTTCTGTGTGCTACATTGTAGCACACACCATCCTCTGTGCTTACTTGCAAAGAGGACCTTTCAAGGAATTGGTCTGTACAATACTTTAATTGAAGGCAAAGAGAGAGATTAAATCAGATACAGAGAGCTAGAAATCATGAGTAGGAGACTGGAATTGCAGTGCTTAGCTTCCTGGTTTTGAGACTGGCTTTCTTGAAGATATCTGGTAGGAAGCAGTGGATTAGAGGATGTACAGACACCTCTGAGCTAGGAATTACATAAAGTGTGGTTTAGGGCATAGTGAGTAGCATTTGGGTGTTGACAGCATAGCTACGTGTATGGTTTTTTTTGTACAGTTGATTTCAATTACTCTTGCAGACATGGCCTTAAAAATCTAAACTGATTTTATTAGTTTAAGCAATTAGGAAATTAATCACAGAACTAAATTCTTGAAAGTGTGCATTCAGATGCAAGAGGAAACCCTGAACAGATAGCAGTGCAGAATCAGTAGAACCTGTTTCAATGTTAAAATGTTGTCTGCATGTTGTTTCTACCGATGGTGAAAGAAAAGTGGTTAATTTATTGTCCCATTTGACTGTTCCATCCTTTTCTTACTGCAGTGTCACAGAAAGGTCTACTTTTTAAATTTCATAGGTGGAGGGGGCTAACTGCATGTGTAAAAGGCAGTTATTTTTGAAAATGCAACAAATGTAATTGTTGTGCATGTACAAACATTTTTATTTTTGTTTTAGCCAGCTGGGAACAGCCTATGTTTCTGCTACCACAGGTGCTGTTGCAACAGCTTTAGGACTGAACGCACTAACAAAGGTATTGCCAATACTTTTTGCCATTCTTAATGAGATTTTTGGTGCTCTATGAAATGTCTCATTTTTCCTCATGTGCATAGGTCATGTCGTGCACAGCTCCCATTATAGAGTTGTAATTGCCTTCTGTAGATCCCAATCTTATTTTCCCCCCAAGTAGATGCTTCTATATATACTTTAAATGTCCTATACTTGCTCTTTTCATAACACAAAATGTATCCAATGTAAGCACAGTTTTGCAGTTTCTTCTTAACATGTCAAAGTATCCAGTAGTGTTTGAAAGTTAATTGGAGTGGATGTGTAGTTACAATAATGTGGGACCGTTAAACCATGAACTGTACATGTATGTTTTTGAGGTGCAGTGTCACTTCTGCAAACATGGAAGCCTACTCTAGGCTGGCTGAAGGACATGTAAAGAGGTGCTTCTCTTAAATGCAGAAAACTCCAATTCTTTCAAGAAATGCACAGCATGTTCAAGAAGGAAGATTTTTCTTACCAAAAAAAAAAAAATCAACTTTATACCTCTCTGTTTATGCTGTAATATGCTAGGAGTGGTACAGCATTGACAGCCAATGCAATTCCAATTATACAAGACATAGTCTAGATGAATAGCTTTGCACAGTGAGCTCCTGTAGATGCGAAGAAGCTATTACAAGTGCTGCTGGCTGTAACCTTGCCAGTGGAGGCAGTGAAGTTAAGGTCTGTTTAGTGTTCCCGTTGGGCTGATAGGCATGCTCAAAAGCTGACACTTGTCTGCAGTGATGCTATTAAATTAAGATCATTTTTGCCAGTCTCCTGACAGCACTCACCTGACAGATACTTAAACTTAAGTCTTCTTTCTTTTTTTTGCCCTTGTCCCACCAGTGATTTTTTGCTGAATTTTAAGTTAAAGGAAATGAATCTGGTCTATCATGAACACATGAAGCATCTGAATATGACCTTTTGAAAAAATGATTATGTAATAATTTTTCTTTTATTTTCCTTCTGTCCTTTTTACAGCATGTCTCACCTCTTATAGGACGGTTTGTTCCTTTTGCTGCTGTTGCTGCTGCTAACTGCATTAATATTCCACTAATGAGACAAAGGTAGGGAAAAGAATGAAGATCACTCATTCTAGAAGAAAGGCTGTTATTGAGTTTTTAGATCAGCAAGGTACTAAATAAAGAACACTATGTATCTTTAACCTGTTTCTGAACCTTGCAAAGACCTCATGCATGATCTTGTTTTGATTGATTGATTGTGACACGTATAAAATAGAACATCCTTATTCTCTTCAGATAAATATCCATTTAGTTTTTCAGTCTTAGATCTCAGAAACCAAGTACCTGTCCTTCAAGACACGATCACATGGGCCCTTCAGATACAAACTGCACTTTGGAAAAATATAATCATCTCAGAAATGGTGCTTCCAATCCCACATACAGAAGTTAGTCATAGAAGTCAGGCTTTGGAGTTCTATTTAATTATCTGAAATTACAAAAATATGCACTTTCTCAGCAGCAAAGTTTTACATATATATTCTAATTTGACTAGGACTAAGAGTAAAAATAAGGAAAAACAAATTAAAAACATCCTCTTATAAACATGAAGTTATGATCAAAAAAGGGAATCTTTGAAGTTTATATTCACAGCAAAGTTCAATCCAAGGTATTTTATTTCCTATAGAAGATGGGGAGAATGAAAGCAGTCCTCAATATATATGCCCTTCTGTCTGCTTCTCACTCTCTGAAAGGTTCTCCCCAGTATGCAAGTTTAACACCTAATCCTGCGCATAAGCAAAAGGTAGAGAATAGTACAGTTATAGAAATGCAGTTAGCTTTGTGCATACTTGTATACTTTCAAATATGCTCTTGGTAGTTAATAAGTAAACCCAGACTAGCATGCTAGAGCAGGATTTTCACGAAGACTTAACGTTTTAGTTTAGTCAAACTAATCTTTCTGTATTCCCTGTGTTTGTGGAAGAGGAAAGAATACTCTGAGAGCAGTTCAGAAAATCTTACTCTTCTGATTTATTTTTTTTTTGAAGAAACCTCTCCCTTCTGTATACTACAGAAGTAATTGAATTCCTTGGAATATGTGTGACCAGGTTCAAGTGGCATACTGATGTTTCAAATACTCATTTGTTCACTTTTTAGCATATTTTCCCCCAAATCTTTCTACATCTTTTGAGATACTTATGCCAAATATGGAAGATAAAATTAAGGACATAGTTGTTATATTTGACAAATTTAAAGAGGAGAAAGATATGATGACAAAAAAGTGGATACATGTATGTCAGTCTCCGCTATATTTTTTCTTTCTTATTCAACAGAGAACTAAAGTTTGGAATCCCCATCACAGATGAGAATGGAAACAGACTGGGTGAATCAACAAAAGCAGCTCAGCAGGCAATTACTCAGGTGGTTATATCAAGGATTCTTATGGCTGCTCCTGGTATGGGTAAGTATAACTTCAGTTAAATACAGCCCTTGATTATGATTTCCTGATGTGAGAGAGACCTTAAATTCTATGTAAGTGATTTTCTCAAAATCAAATTATCTTACAATTATGCATGCAGTATTTATATTTGTTAAATTTTAAACCTACATTTTGTAAAAACATCCACGGTATGTTACACTGAAGTGCAATGGATCAGTTACTGGGATGCATTTGCAGAAATGATACAGATAGCAAAGGAATGGTAGCAAGTTGTGCTTGACTGGAAGTGGTTTACTGAAAAGTAGATGCTTTGTTTGACCTGTGCCAAGTTACTGAACTTGGGTTCAGTTATGTGTAAAATTAGAAGTTCCACTTACTGGGAGAGTCTGCTTCTCTAAATAGCAATCTGGTATCTGGATATGTGAAATGAAAGCTCAGTTAATAACAAACAGTTGTGAAATTTGAGTTATATAGTATTGGTTTATCTAAACAGAAAGTTAAAACAAAGAGCCTTTTTCTCTGAGGTTGACTTTTTTTAATTTCATTTGCAGCAATTCCTCCCTTTATAATGAACACATTGGAAAAGAGAGCATTTCTGAAGGTTAGTCTTATATAATCTATGTATATGTATTACTAAGTTAAATTTTTCCTGTATCTAAAATACTTTGAGTCTTGATATTTTCTTCCCAAGCACTCCTGGAGGACATTGTTGTAGAGCATGCTTTATAGCTGTTGCTTTCTTTATGGCTTTGATAGACAGAGATAGCTTGGTTCTTTTTATCATTCTGTAAAATTAAGATATTGTGAACTTTTTTGTTATTCTCATAATCATCCTTAAAATGCAGAGTTTCTCCTAATAAAGAAACCTTCCTTTTATCAAGACTTGGCATGTAGCTTATGCAAAAAACAGTGAAACTTTGTATTTATTTATTTATTTATTTACAAGATGAAGAAGTATGGGAAGTTGCCTATGTCTATTTCTTTGTCTAGGATATACGTTTCTAAAATATTTCAATATTTTCTGTTCTTCACACTTCTTGTGCATAGCTTGATTACCCTCGCCGCCATTAACAGGAAACACTATTGCTCAGAATTTTAAAACAGGAAATGTGGTGGATGAGTTTTAGAGTAAAAGTCTGTCCCTGCTGCTTTTATCTCCCAAAAGAAGTGAAACTGCAGTGCATCCAAATATACTACTTGCTTGCAATGTAAGGAGCCCTATACTGATTTGACTTAATTCTGATGGCTTTTGACCCATGCCCTGTTTGAAGAATAACTTTAAGCAGCTGTTATGTTTTCAGAATGAATTACTCATAACATTAGCCTTTGTGGTTTTTTTTTAAAAAAAAGGAAAGTTAATTGAGAAAAAAGATGATTTTACATGTTTTCAACATGAGAGAAATGTCAAAAATGGAGTCAATTCAACTGGCAAATACATGGCATTTGTGAAGAAATAGTGAAAATTCTCAGGGTTTGCAGACAGATCTATTGTTTTTGTGCAGTATAATCAATATAAAGGTGTTGTGAATTTTTCAGATCAGCAAAAATGAGCGATTTCTTCAGTGACTACTCAATGGTCTTTGGTACCATCATGACCGTTTATGCTCACCTGTTCCTTCCCCTCAGCCTCAAAGACTGAGCAGAGGTGAAACACTGCTCTGCAGGTAGTCAGTTGTAACACTTGGTAGAGATTAGTATTAAAACCATTAAGGAATGAGCTGCATTTCTAACAAGCAGCTTCTGCATGTTCTCTTGAGGTTTCAGTCGCACCATCCTCTTCGCAGTACTGCAGCACCATCCACAGAACGCTTTACTAACTCATTTCTCTTAGTCTGCTTTGCACGTCATCACCACTCTTTAAAAAAAAATCTGGTAAGCTTGCCAAAGCCTACTAAGCAATAGGCAAGGCCAGAAAATAGTCAAATGGTTTTTAAATAATGAAGAAAATAAAATGATGTTCTGCAGTAAGATAGAAAGAAACAAATCCTTCTGGAATGCTGCTAAAATAAAATAAGATGGAGATTATATAGTTCTATTCATCCCATATTCTGATAGTGTTTTGCATGACAACATTTTGATTATAACGTTAGTATAAATTACACTGTTCCCAAAAGTTATTACTAGAAAATGATTCAAAAATGGTTTTAGAACACAAGCACATACTTGCTGGTTCAAAAAGAATCTTATTACTTCATCAGAAAGCTCTGAAAGTTATTTATATGTGTGTGTGTGTTTGCCTTAGGTTTCAGCACTGGCTTTGACTGCCTTCTCTGCAGTTAAGCAGTGTAGTGATTCTTGATGATTAGGCTGTATACTGGCTGTATTACTTTTCCCTAGTGACACACGTTTGACTGTGTGCAAAACCAACTTTATTTGCTGCAGCTGAAGGATCCATAAACAACTGTGCCCTGAGGCATGGGGTTTTAGTTGCAGATAACCTTTCTCCTAAGGAAATACTTCATTTCTTTCGTAGAAGCTTCTGCAAATCCCAATTGAAACTGAAGTGTTTGATTTATATTACCACTCTTGCATCTTCAGCTACTGTTTCTCTCCTGTTCTGCATACTGTGTTAACATTCAGCTTGATTCCAGAAACTTCCTCTTGGATCCTTAAAAAAAGCTACTTGGGGTTCTCTTAGTCTGCAACTAAAATATGTATTCAAAGCTGCTACAAATCTAGAACAGAGTTTTTGTTTGTTTGTTTTTAAGCATCTTTGTTGAATGCCTTATGCCTTAGATTATTCTGTGCATTCCTAATTTAGCCATCCTTTCATTAATTCATTTTCTTGAAAACAGACATAGTTAGACTGAGAAAACTGATAGATTTGGGGATCTAACAGTAAAAGGAAGCAGTTAGGAAAAAAGAATCTGATTCCCCTTTTCGGTTTTGTTGGTTTAATTATCATTTCTCAATTTTCTGTTTGCACTAACTGCTAAAAATGCCACAAAGTCATCTGGAAGTGAAATCCTAATTTGAAACTGCTTTCTTCTGTAGTTAAATGATGAATCTTTAACAGACTAAATCCTTCTGTCCTCTTGTACTTCTCTATTTTATCTCTTTGTAAGGATGTGTAGCCTCTGTTTGGGACTTGCTTTATTGTTTTTAAATTGTTCCCTGGGCATCTATTGACCTTCTAGGGTCAGTGTTTTTACTTTACCATCTCTCTTAATTACTACAGATGGGTACAATTCTTGAAAAATACGGGCTATAAATCAGATTGGGCACCTTGGCAAAATTGTTCCACCAAATGAAATAAATTTTATTTACATTGTCTACACTAGACACCTATCAGATTAATGACCAGCTCAGTTGAAAGCAAAAAACCAGCATCTATTACTATCATGATACTCTTCAAGTCTTTTTAGCTGTAACAAGATGTTTGGGGCTTTTCTGTTATGTATCTCATACTGCCATATTTATCATCCCTCTCCCTTAATTCTCCTCATAGTCTGCAGCCATTCAGAGCACCGAGTTTGACTTCCTGTCAGTCAGTTTCTTACCATTAGAACTCCCCCAATATATAAAATCTAAAGCCTTTTGAGTAAATTTATCCCAAATGATTATCAATTGAAGGTATGGTTAGTGGAATGCCAGAACAGCGGAACACAGCTGAATTCAGTCTTTATCCTTCTTGCTTGCTGTCTTTTTCCACTTATTATCTATTGTTACAGGTTACTGCTGAATTGCACAGCTCTTCCTCATTTCTGGATTACAGATTGACTCAAGGGAGAAAAAAAGAGGAACAATCTCCTGCATCATTTCTTCTCTCAGGCTCTGGAGAAATTTTAATACACATGATTGTTTACCATGCCTCTTACACTGCTGTGACCTTACTACTCAGCACCATCTTTCTCCTACTGTGCTTTCTAAATGTCCTTTTTCTATTTCACATCTCAAGTACTGCTTGGCTTTTTGTTTGTGTTTACCAGTTTTCCCTCTGACTTCCACATCTTGAAAACTAATGCCTCTTGCAGAAAAACCATCACATTTGTTGAGAACATCATCCACTATAACACATTTTTACTCATTATCTGTTTTGTTTAAAAATCAATTTCTTGTTATTGTAGCAGTTATATGTCCTACTTACTGAAGGCACTGTTTTTATTGTAACAAAAAAAAAAAAGTACAGCGGAGTTACTCGAGTAGGTCTGGTTTTATTTCATTAGTAAATTCAACTAGAAATCTACCACGGGTTAGGGGAGGGGATTCCTCAATCATTTAGAGACCTACAGGAAAATTATATTTCTTGGCATGTGTTCAATGTTGAGGAATATAGTAAAAAAAAAAAAAAGTCTCCATTATGGGGTGCTTTCTCTGATCAGCCTCCCCCCTTCTTCCACATTTTTCCTTTAATAAAAGGTGTTGAGGTGTTCTCTACAGAACTGGAAGGTATTAGGATTGTGTGGTAAAGAGGCAAGTTCCCGCACATCACAGCAAATCATAGGACAGGAGGAGGGATTAAGAGGAGTAGACTTTTTTCCTTTGGCACCTTCCTTATTTTTGGTTGGCAATTGCTGTAGTACACAAAACAAGTCTCCTGTGTTAAAATCATTTGATGTCACCAAAGAGAGCTGTAGCGAGACCTGGCTCTACAAAGGAATACCTAGTCAAAATTCACTGTGCCCTCAAGAGGCATGGCAGCACATGGCACCAGCAGCACCACTCCAGCTTTTGACTGCGCTGATGCTAGCTTGCGCAGGCTTACATGACTCTCAAAGAAATTGCCCGCGTACTCAGGTCAGGACCAGTTCATCAATAAAGCCAACCACCTACTAAAGTTTAAGTGACACTCTGAATAACAGTGTATACATGAATCATTGGGAATTTTTTTACTGCTTACAAAGGACTGGGATCAGGCTGTCACACCAGAGCTCAGGCTTAAGGAATGCTGGTAATTGTGTTACCATCATCATGTAAAAGTCTTTCAGCTGCAACCAGTCCCTACAATTCAAGAAAGGTTTCCAAGAAAGTGGGAAGAAAAGATGCTCATGCTCACTGTGTACCTCTTATTTTTAACAGAGATTTCCATGGATGAGTGCTCCCATTCAAGTTGGATTAGTTGGATTCTGGTGAGTGACTTCTTTGGGTTGTCTCAGCTATTTTAAGGTGTAACTGCAGGTATTTTTGGAAAAAGTAGTTTTGTTTTGTTTTTTTACACAAAGAGCAAATATTGCTATGTATTATAAGGCAGCAAAGACAAGAAGCTGCACAAGTGATGTATTCCTTCGGTGAGCTGAGAATGAGAGAGACTACAGCAGTTGCTCCATTTCTACATTTGTAACTGATAATACCATTTAAAAAAAACAAGCAGTTAGTAATGTAGAAGCTGCCAAGAAAAGAAGGGGCAGGGGGGAAGAAAGGGAGTGACAAGAAAAGGCATGTAGCAGCTTGATTAGAAAAGATGCTTTGCCTACTATCTCAGTAAACAATAATTGGAATCTAATCCCGTCATTTGAATTCTTAAAATGTCTGGTTGATGGAAGGTTTCAGTTGCTGTTGTCTAGCATTTTATGTTGCTATGTACACCAATACAAAGTACTGAAAGGACAAATGAGTTTTATCCACATTTTAAGGCTGGTATTGATGCATTTAAGTACTAGATTGTAGCTAAATGATTTCATAAGATGTAATGCAGTGAGAAATAGGATACATAGAATTTAACGGAACTTTACCTCACTGTTCACACTTTTTTTTTTCTGCTAGAGTTTTAAATTTTCTTTTAGCACCCTAAACATTGTAAACCTATTTTTGTCTTCTCTAGTCTTGTGTTTGCAACACCCCTGTGTTGTGCGCTGTTTCCTCAAAAAAGGTACGTATTCCTCTTAGGTTATTTTTTCTTTAATGTTACACTCCCAGATGCATGCAAGATACTGCAGAGACACAAACAAATTGTCATTGCTTCCCAGAGCATACAGTCTCAATTCCCATATAACAAATGTGATAAAAATGAGAATATTCATAAAGCAATAATTGTTACTCATCAGTAATACATAGTTGAATTGGGCTCACTCATTTACAAACTGCTAGCAGCTTCAGAGATGCAGTAAAGTAGGGATACAGAGCAAGAAGAGGGGCTTGGGTGAATAGTTTAACCATGGCATTTCAAGCTGGAAACTTCCCTGGTTATAAAGAACAGCACTTGACTATATGTGCCTATTTGCAATTTGGTTGTTTTTCCAGAAAGAATTTTTCTTCAATACAAGAGCTCAGTACTCAAAACTTAGAGAAAAAATTGTTATAGCTGAGATCAGATGAAACGTGGATGAGTTACCTTTAACTGAAGTTAACTCAAATTGCAGGATGTACTATAAACAGGGTCTTAAATTCAACTAACCTGTCCCTCTCTCATTATTAGTGGTTGCCAGAATTACTACAATAAGTTGACAAGCTGCTAAATGTAGCTTAAAACGTGCCAGCTGGAGCTGAATGGGTTAAAATAGTGAACATTTGTAGTTTTTGACTTACAAAAAAAATACTTCTCATCTGATTTAACGGAATAGCAAAAAACACACAATACCATCTGTTTCCTTGCCTGGCATAGCAAAGAACTGTGGTTAAAAAAAAAAAGCATCACAAGGCTACCTGGAGATGACTTGTTTCACTAGCTTGTCAACTAGCATAGAACTGTCACAGTACTGCTGTACAGTTCTTGATTCTAACCAGGGCTCTCAGTTTTACAGGAAGATTAGATCTCTATGCTTAGGAAATTGCAGCTATTTACATGACCTGGCAGCTGAATTCACTTGACTGTGAGATTGCTCTTATAAAAATAAACATTTTATTGAACTGAATAAAGTCAGGCAGTAAGTTAAATAGGTAAATACATTATATTTAAGAAATAACATCTTTAGGAAAGGAAGTTTCTATTGCCAGCAACAACCTTAAGCAACTAAGTAGATTCCTACCCTCATGATAGTAGGAAATTAGCTGTTCCTTGATAGAATACCTCTATTGCCTTTTACCTGGAGGTGCATTTGCCCCTGTTCTGTGGAGTGGTTCCTCAAACAGTTCAAAAAAATCTGAAAATTTTTCACAATCCAGGAGTTTTAAACAGATGTATCATCTATCTTATTTTAGATTCAAGTGCTTGTTATATATAACCATCTTACTGTTTCTTTTGCTCAGTTCTATGTCTGTAACACGCTTGGAACCAGAATTGCAAGCCAAGATCCAAGAGACCTGCCCTGAACTAGAACGTGTATACTTTAATAAAGGACTATAATTCAAGGAAGGGAGAATACCTGTCAAGGAGGACCTTGTGAACTTATTTTAGAATTGTGTGCCAACATAGTTGAAAAGGAAAACTCACTTTTAACTGATTCTTTTGTTAAACAACTTTGATCATCTGCATTATTTCACATTTTAAAACTTTTCCTCATTGTAGTGTTTAAATTTCAGAAGGTCATTTTGTCCACTTTGGTATTGATTAAAAGTTTAACCATACATATCCAAAAAATGTTTACATAAGCTCTCAAGCAGCTACAATAATAAACAAGCACATAAAGGAGAATACTATTACATTGGATTTGCCACCTGTTCCAGTAACAATGGGGCATGGATCTCATTCTGAAAAGTCATAGAGCAACTGACCGCAGTTGCCATCCTCTGCCAGCAACAGGACGGGTAGCTGAACGTGTCAGGAAGTTGTGCAGGAAGGGCTTTTTACCGGGAGGTTGGTTAGGTTGCAGGTTTTCCCTGTTGGCACAGAACCTTTTCTTTAAGGTAGACACTGGAGGAGCCTGGAGCTTCTGCACAGTGTGGTACTGCTCAGCAATACAGGCTGCTTTCTTCCGCAGATCCAATTTTACCAGCATCATGTTGTTCTGCAGTTCTGCCAGTGTTTGGTCCTGCAAAAGGAAAGATATTTATATTTATATTATATTAAGAAATGTGACAGGCCTAACTCCTTGGTTATTATGAACTGAAGAGGATAAACTGCCTTTGCTGAAGTTCGCTAACCAGTGTGGCTATACATAAAGGCTTTTTCTGTCACCAGTATAGCAGTACAATAACAAAAAAGAAACAAACAGTAAGGCTAAGAAAAAGAATCCATGCTGCTGCAAACATGTTGCCATAGCAACTATGATGGAGTGCAGTAGATAAAGGAATGAGAACTCTGAATTCTCCTACTGATGCAGACCTGGTGCAGACTGACAAGTGACTGAACAGGAAGAGTTTGGGTCTCCTTTAGAGAGTTAAATATGCTGCCTGACTCAGCCACTGGAAAGTTAGCAGTATAGCTCCCCTAATATATTAGACAGTGTCTATAGCATAAGTCATTTCTATTTTCAGCTACAAGAACTTAGGTTTATCTGCTGATTATGTCAAAGTGCAAAAATTAAGTTCCCTTGCACCTGCAACAAAACAGAATATTACCTGTCTAGCCAGAATGTCATCACAGGTACAGAGGGTTTCTCGAAGTTTCCCAGCACTTGTGCTGTGGCAGCATGCCCTCTCTGCAGACTGAAGAGATTCCCCAAGTTTTTGTAATTCCGAACGCAGCAATCTCACATTCTACAAGAGAGGAAAAAAATAATGCAACAGCTAGCTTTAACATCATTCTAGAAACAGAGCCACTCTGGGGGTAATCCAGACATGCAATATCAAAGGAGATTCATCTGAGTGAGGTGCACTGGGATCACAGATACCAATACCTTCTACATCTATGGTAAACGTTTGTTTTCACAGACCCCTTTTCATCAACCATTCATTTAAAAACCTGGAGACAGCAACTCTAAAATGTTTTAAATTGGCAACCTCTTTGCCCTGCAAAAGTTCCCTTCTGTAACAGAGATGAAGTTACCTTCTGTCCATCCTCCAGCTTCCTGTCTACATCCACAGTAATTGGTTTGGCAGAGGGAGGTGGCTCCAGTAATTTCTGGTACTTGCGAAGCTCTAGGAATATAGAAGATTTAGTGACCAACAGTTCATTCATAAGCTTTAGGTTTTTCTTAAGTTTAGACTCCCCTTCAGACAAGCTGCCAGAGGCAAGGTGAGAATAGCTTTCAGTTTGTGCAGACATGCAGAAACATTTCAGGCTTCTCCCTGTAAAGGGACTCAACGTTTTGAACAGGGAAATGATCCTGCCCTAAAGTGCATCATGTAAAAAAAAAAAAAAAACAACGAAGTCCTTCCTGTCCATCCATCAAGTTATTCCGATCTTCAACAACTACAAACAGTTGTTATAAAATGTCTGAATCCCATGTACCTTACTGAAAAAGCATCTCTAACCCTCTGTAAGAATTGCTTGGCCATAATTCAGGGTGCAGCATCACTACCTTACCTGCTGTTGTTGTATTCAACTCCATTTGACATTGCTCCAGTTTGGCTTTAGTATCTAGCAGTTCCTGCTGCAGAGCACATGAGGCAGCCACTCGCTTTGATCGACGCAAGCCTTGCTGCTCTGAGTCTTTCTGCGTAGCATCCAAGTTCTCCAGTTTTTGTTTTGCCACCTGCAGAGCAGCTTGGAGCTCCTCAATCTTCTCATCACGCTCCTTAAAGTGAATTGTTGAAAGATTAAACAAGATTTTCTTAATACAGCTTTTGCTCTCTGAAATTTTGAGTGTTTTTTCTCCAGGAGACATTCTCAATAATTCACTTCCTGCATTGAACCCAGCAATTAAATGTCCTTTAAGTGAAAATAGTGAATCTATTTTTCCTGAGAGCCTAAACCACTTTTTCTAGCCTCTTAATACATTTTGGAGAGTTGGCATCTTCAGAAAGGTCTGCAGCAAGTCCCAGAGGCCACTTATACTATGAAAAATAGGGACAGACTCGTACTCATGATCACAACTACAATTAAGAGAAATTCACAGAACTTAAAATAATCTGAAGATTGCAAAGCAAGCCACTAGCAAAAAGAGTAAAGGGGCAAAGTATTTTGTTGAACAAATTGGAATAAAAATGATTACACATTAGCTTCCAGATTAAGGGCCAAAAATCTGAAAGCCCAGTGAACTACATAATAGTCAAGAAGTAAGAATTGTGGATCAAGTTATCAAGTAATAGCACAACAGGAAGCAAAATCCTTCCTCTCAGCCTGCATAACAGTCACCTTCCTGGACTCAAGTACTCAAGTCCTCTCTCAAGCCACTGCCAGTTTCCTGATGTCATTCCATTCCTCTGAACAAACCTGGATCTCCTCCTGGTAGTAGTCAGTCAGCGACTCCTTCAGGTTATTCAGCTTATCCTCATACAGTTCCTCCAGCAGCTCCTTCTGGGCATCAACATGTTGGCTACAAAGAGAACAGGCAACTATATGCATCTCGATCTGGCAGTCCTTGGTGCTGCAGCACACCCTCAACAAAGGGAGGGTGATCCACATAAGCTGTACCTGCACCACTGCTCCTTCTGTTGTATGTGCTCCAGCATCTCGTTGCAGATCTCCTCACGCAGACGCATTTCTAGTTGCAGCTTCTCCTGCCGCTCTTGCACCAGCAGTTCTCGTGCAGCTTCTACCACACGCAACAAGTCCTGTAAGAAGAAAAAACACTCCTGCCCACACTGCACAACAGGACTAAGACCTAGAAAAAACTAGATGGTCCCATACCTGCAGACTGGGGTGATCTAGGTTTAAAATGCTTTTAGTCACTTGGAAAAAAAGTTGCCAGGTTTGCTCTTAATTCATTTCCCATGAGAGGGTTTAAACACAGCTCCATCTGGAGCTCTATCTCCAGAGCGGCTTCCTCTACTGCACTGCCCAAGGCTGCACCTGCTTTTGCTACCTTGACACATTACATCTCAAGTCTCTGTAGGTATGCATCTTCCATCCTCCTCTTGATCTTTCAGCTATTCCAGGTGCCCTCTTTGAGTATCCAGAAAGTTTAATACCTGCCTCCCAGACCAAAGCTAAGTCATGTTCTTGTTCTTCCAATTCATAAAAGTTGTGGAATAAATCACAACCTACCTCCTTCTCATACATGGAAACATCTGCTTCATCCTCACTGTCCTCTGATTCCACTTCTTCCTTTGCCACTGCCTCTGGACCCTGGCTAGTTCTCCTGCTGTGCTCTTTGATGATTGATTGGATGGATGGCAGTCCCACCTTTGTAGGAGGAGCCTGAACAAGCTGAAAGGGAAAAGGATATTATTACTAGCCCACAAATCCTAGAAGTCATGTAGTCTTTAAACATGGTACTTCTCTGCAACTTGTCAAACTTGTCAACACAGCAGAAGCTGTAGTTACTATGGAGGTTAACAGTCCACTATAAAAGCAAAAGGAAGAAGTCAAAGTGTTTTCCCCACCTTGTGATGGGAAGGCACCCATTCCCACAGAAGCAGGAGGTATCCTAAGCATGTCACAAAGCTTGTTTGTTTTACTTACCTGGCTGGCGATGGCTGAGAACTTGGCTACATACAGGGTTTCATCATATGTAGATGCACACTGATTAATGTTGACAATCATGCAAGAGCGCCCACGTCCAGTGAAAAAGCCCTGGAACACACGGGTTAGCTTGCTGTCCCGGAAGGGAACCACAATCTGCTTCAATCTACGGGGAGAGACAAGAGTGAGACCATGGGAAAGCTAAACCAGCCTCCTCACACCCTCCCTGCGAAATTCCAGAGGCTCACTTAGACTGCTGGTTCTGACGGAGGGCAGCGATGCAGCGCCCCAGGGTATGGAGGGAAGTATTAATGTTGTTCGCTTCTTTCATTCGGTCCCCGCTTTTCTGGTCTTTGCAGCGCTCTGACCCCGCGAGGTCACACAGGGAGAGCCTGAAGAAAACACAGATGGTATCACCTGAGCTGCTAGGTTTGTCCTGTTCTCACCAGATTTACAATTCAGACACCTTGCAATCACCTACCCTGCTCACCCTCCCAGCTACCTCAGGAGGGCACAGAAAGCTCCTTTATGGTAAATTTGGGCTATTGCTGTACAGAAGGACCTACCCCAAGTATGAGGGTTAAACAAGATAACACTAATACAGGCTTAGCAGTGACACATTCAAAGATCCTCTGCCAGTCCCCATGACAGCCACTTCCCAGGCACTTATCCAATTCATTTCCATATAACTACATCTGAGGAACAGGCAGCAGCAGTGAGATCAGCCCCACCACAAGGGCAAGGTTACTCATGTTTACCTTCAGAGAGGCTGGGAAATCTCAAGTTACACTTGGCAGTACTCCTCAAATTCCTCCGCACTATCAGCTGCAGGCCTTAGGAGCAGAAACTCGCTCCTCCCAAGTGCTTCCAACAAGGCCTTCCTTAAAATACTTCTGATATCCCAGATCCATAACAGTTAAGACAGGAAAAAAAAATCCTAGAAAGCATGAAACTCACTCGCTGATTTTGGGAACAATTTCACTGCCACCTCCTTGCAAGTGCAGAATGCGAATTGAGAAGACACTGTGACTGTAAAGAAACGCACAGGTATTTTAAAAAGGAAATGCAGTCTTTTAAAGTTTCTCAGAACTGTGTATCTGTTAAAAAACCTCCCATCCCAGACCTGCGACTGGAGTTCTGGTTCATGTGGGTGCTAGCAAAACTCTGGTTTTTCCGACCCAGTTTCAGGAGCTTCCAGGCCTCATCAGCATCACGGACATTGATCCAGTTTAGATCTGGAAAACCAGGCATGCATTGAGCAAGGCAGTTAAGAGACTGTAGCATTTTCCTGATAACTAATAAACTTCATGTTCCCCTTATGTGAACATGATACCTGGGCATTAGAGACTTCTGAGGGGCTACACAGGACATCATGCTCCCCAACAGGTCACTGCTAAGCCACCCTCTCAGTCCTTAAGCCTCTCACACTTGTGATCTACCAGGGCCCACTTAATGGGCCCCTATTAAATATCTTTCAGTTAAATCTACCTTTCACATAGGGGTTGCCAGTCTGGTCTTCGCAGAGCCGCAGTGTCTGCCTCTTGCGATTCTGGCCAGGTGGAGTTGGTTCTAACAAGTCGTAGATCAACTCATTGTAAATCTCAAAGAAGGAGACCCAGATGGAAAACTGCACATCTCCCATGGTGGTGGAGAGTGAAACACAATCCAAGTCAGCCCAGCGAGGGCCCAGTTCTGGCCAGGAGGGAAGAAAAAAAATGATTGCAGCCTTTCACTGGTTCAACCTGAATGGTTCAGGTCAAGGCTGAGGTGTCTTTCTTCAGCAGGAAGAAAATCCCAGACTGACATCTATCTACGTACATCCTCCCGTTTGGGCTTACATCAATGCCTATGCCCAGTCAGGCAGCCTAAGGTTCCCTTTAACAGTATTTTCCTTTGTAAGGATTTGTATACTTGATCTGCACTCAGGAAGCACAGGATACTGCAGACAGAACTCTTCCCAGGATAAATAAAATTTTAGTCCTCGTTACCTCAATCACGCCCTGCTTCTGGATGCCTCATCAGCTAGTAGTCTCATCAGCTAATAGTTCCTGTTTCTGCATTTGACAATCTGGTCACCAGTGCTCAGTGCAACATGTCACTCTTGGCACCCTGCTTTTCCAGCAGCCTCCACAGCATGGCATTCAGCTGCTCCGTAACCACATCTCACAAATCAAGTGGGTGTCAAGTAACTTTTCCTTTCACAAGATCTAATTATTAAGTAGTGGTGAATATTCATACATTGATAAGACACATACAAAGTTCTTCAGCCAGAGATCATCTTTCAAAGGTAAAATCTGAGGGACTACAGCACCTTGACTCCCTCACCCACAACACAGCATCCAAATAGCTATTGCCTTTTCTTCCCCCATCCTTCAACAAGCAGCAGGTAGTACATACCTTCTGTCTGGCTGATGTCTGAATGGCTGGTAAGGTGGCTAGATGAAGAGAGGCCGGCAACTCCACTGTCAAAGCTGCCACTGGTGGTGGCCTGGAGCTGAGATTCAGCGCTATGACTCCTTTTCAGGGGTGTTAACAGCTCCTCCTGGAAGGAAACAAAGAACATGACCATGCAGTACACCATATTTTCCCGATGATTATTAAGCCTCCTAGAAGCAACGTGCTTACCTCCCACAGGCCTCCCCGCAGCATGGTTTGTTTCTTGGTCTCTTCCTGCCGAACCTGCCTGCTGTCCAGCCAGATCACCTCATTGGAGAGCGAGGGCTTCAGGTCCATGGCTTGGTACAGCCGGTCCCCCACACTATTGAAAATAACTGCTAAGGAGCGAGGCAGAATCCCACCATCTTTGATGCTACCTGAAGCAACAACAGCAGAAAGCTGAGGATTCAGCATGAATGTAGAAGCACGCAACTACCTCAACAGGCTAGTAGCCTCACACTCTCCTTACCCTGAATGGTGTGTGTCTTCCCTGAATTGGTGATCCCGTAGGTGTAAACCAGCCAGTTCTGCCCATCCAGTACGTCCTTTACCACCTGTTTCATTGTCTCATCAAAGAACAATTTCTGCCCCACATCTGGTCCAAAAATCTGAAGCAGAGCACATGAAAAATGGCTTCCTGTAGGTATTTTCTATCTTTCAAATGCAGGTGATTATTTAAAAAAAATAACATTTAGTCCTTAGCTCCCCTTCCATGTCCCCCACATTATGAACAAACCCACTAGCAATTCCAGTCCAAGCCCTCTACAAATACAAGCAGTTCACTAGTAACATCTAGTAACCAGTATCATTAATCTAGTAACATCCAGTATTATTACAGCCGCTAGCCTGTTTAGAGCTTCACAAGCAAAATAAGAAAACGGCAACAAAAACAAGTAAGCTGTACAAGAGAACATGGTTCACAAAGATATTATTATGTACTAGTAAGCCATCTTTTCAAGCTGTAATACCAGTTTAAGCTCAAATGTCTTCCAGATTGTTTGTCCCAATTACCTACTTGAGTGAAAGAGAACCTATGCGCTGCTTGTCCCACTCCACGTTCTGTGCTCCGCATGGTGAAGGAGTCCTTGGGGGCTCTTAAAAGAAGGGTCTCTGAATTCTCAATGCAGACACAACCCTGAAAGAACAAATAAACCCCATCAGTTCAATGCCTCACAAGATGCCGTGGCATAGACAGCAAAGGAAGATAGCTTCTCCCAGCAGGTACACAGGCACCTAGCTCAGAGTCTGCTTCATTCAGCATCTCACCTGGTCTTCCCCTTTCTCCAGCTCTGTAGATTTCAGAGGTCGAACTCTCAGATACACCTTTAATTTCCCATTAATATCTTCAGCAGCAGCCTGCTAAACCAGCACAGATTAAACACAGAAGCCAGGAAGGCAGTACCCAAACGTATGGAACACACTCAGCTAACCTGACATAGTGCTCAGTAGCTAATGGATGCTTTGCTAGCACCAAGATCAGCAACAGCAGAAGATAAGCCTTCCTACGCATTTCCACATGCACCTACTTCCCTTTTGTTTACGTAGTGAATCAGACACAAAGACCTGACACCAAGAGCAGCCCCAGAGATAAGCACCTCACTGGGAGGCACCACGCTGACCGCAGCTTTCACAAGCACGCTGCTCAGAACAGAAGCGGTTCCCCCCTGGCCAACGTTTCATTCCAGGCTCTTTTGAAGCGTCCCCCCCCGGCCCCGCACCACAGCCCCCGCGTGCTGTGTGTACGATATTGCACCCATACGCTAAAGGAGGCCTGTACACGCCAGAGGAGCTCCAGCCTCACCTGCTGCGAGGCCTCGAGGTTGGGCGAGATGGCAGAGAACTCCGACAGCAGGGCCTTGCGCACGTCGGCCCCGAACCCCGCTGCGGTGGACTCGAGAACGGGCGAGGCCGCGGCCTCGTCGTCGGAGAAGAGGCCGGGGGAGGCGAGGGCTTGCGCCATGGCGGCTCAGGCGGCCGCTGCGGAGCGGAGCTGTACCGATGGGACCGCCGCCGGCTCCCCTCGCACGGGCCCTACCGAGGAGGCTTCTCCGCACGCACGTTACCACCGATACCCGCCTCGGGAGGGCCCAGCCTCGTGCCCAACCCCGCACTGACCCCACACTGCTCCAGCCCCACCGCCCTCCTCTGAGCCGTGCGGTGTCCGCTGCTGCGGTTTCAAACCTCGCCGCCCGACCGCTCCACCAATAGAAACCCGCGCCCTCGAGACATCCAATCAGAGCCGGCAGGTGAGGGGGAAGGGGCGGGGCCTATGCCTGCGCGGCCTCTTCTTGCTCTGAGAGACGGGTAAGGGCGTGCGCATGCGCACACGTCCCGGCGGGCTGTGCGCACGACTCCGCCCTGCGGCGCGCTCGGGCCGGGCGGGGAAGATGGCGGCGGGGACGGGCAGTGAGTGCGGGGGGGGGCAGCGAGAGGGGCGGCGGGAGAGCGGGCGGTGGCGGCGGCGGCGGGGGTCGGCGGGGGTCGGCGGGAGAGGGCTGGGAGGGGGCGGGAGGGCGGCGCGGGGGGGGCTGAGGGGCGCTGAGGGGATGGGGAGGGGCTAACTGGGTGGGCGGGGCTAACGGAGAGGTGAGGGGCAACGGGAAGGGGGGGCCTAAAGTGAGCGAGGGGCGGGGCTTCGCTGTGGGAGGGCGGGGCTACGTGGGACGGGGTGGGGCTATCGGTGGGCGTGGTCGAGATGTGGGCGTGGCCTCCGCCCCACGGGCGGGGTGCGGAGCTGGGCTGTGTCCCCGCAGAGCACAAGCTGCTGGGCGCCGGCCCCACCGAGCCCTGGTCCATCCGCGAGAAGCTCTGCCTGGCCTCCTCCGTCATGCGCAGCGGCGACCAGAACTGGTAAGGGCCCGGGCACGGCGGCTCGGCCTCCCCGTGCTTTTGTTTGCAGCACAGGCAGAGGTGTTAATGGTGGAGGAATCAGACACGTGGCTTGGAATTCTGCTTGCTTCTTTGGTAACCGCTGCATAAAACTGCATTAGTTAGAGCAAAGAGCGTGTGCATAAATTGGGAAGGCGAGCTGCAGTCCAGAAATCCGTTTAACAAAGCATCACTTTGCATCACTGCTGCACGTGTCACTGTGTTTTACTCCCTCACCAAAGAAAAGTTTGTTTGTGGAAATGTAACGGTGTCATCAGAAGCTGGAAAGCTGCTTTTCAAAGCAATAGAGGGAAGCTTTTCATTTAGGAGCAGGCAAATATTTTTGAGCCCAAGGGCTATATTTGAACAATCCTTAAAAAAAAAACAACTCCATCATGGCAACTCCATTGTGTTAATGGGGATTATTCTGTGATGAACTTCAGGCCAGGTCAGCATATTTGCATAGCATGTTGGTTCAGTTGGGAAGTAAGTGAGCAGTGACTCGCTGTTTCTCTCCTGTAGGGTCTCAGTCAGCAGAGCCATCAAGCCTTTTGCAGAGCCAGGCCGCCCACCTGACTGGTTTTCCCAAAAGGTAAGATACCAGCAAGTGAATCTTGGAGAAAACAAGTTCTATACGGGATGTGTAAGACAGATGCATAAGATGATGTTGGAGTTTTCTGTTGTTGTTAAAAAAAAGTTTGAAAAAATAGCAAAATCAGTTTTTAAATAAACTGATTTTGTTCAAATGAGATTAAGTGAGCTGTGGATAAGGTTGGATAAGGTAAAGAAAAAGACAAGGATGATCAAAGACTTGAAAGAGCTTCCTTGTAAGGGAACAGTAGGTAAGGTGGAACCTTTCAAAAAAAGAAAGAGATGACTAACGAGAAACAACAGATGTCTGTACAGTTAGGAGTGGCACAGCAAGAATGAATGACGCTTAATTGTTCAGTACCCTGTCCAATACAAGATTTAGAGGCTATTAGGTAAGACTAACAGGAGGCAGGTTCAAAGCAAAACAGAAGAGACTGTTCAGCACCAGGGACATAATGAAGTTGGGGAATTCTTTGCTATGGGGATTTGTGGATGCCCTTGTATTTTGGTGTGTCCAGCTGTTTGGTCGAGCATCTGGGATTTTTGTTATATAACGACCAGGAAGAGATAAACAGAGTCTATATATCTCTTCATGTATGTGTGTGTGTATATTATATATGTAACTATTACTATTTTAAACGTTACTTACTATATTCTTAGTTCTCTTAAGGCACGAACCTAACCTTGACATAATGCTACCTACTCCATTGAAATACTTTTGGTTCATGTTCGCAGACAGCTACAGTTTTTCTAATTATGTCTGGTTTCTTTGATTTCTAAATTGTTCCTTTATCTTTGTTTTGAAGATCAGCTCGGGCAGTACTAGAGTATAAGAGTGAATATGTCTCCTCATTTTGACAAACACTAAATTATAGCCTTGGGGAAAACTGTGGAGAAGACTGTCAGATATGTTCATACAGTGCTAGACCTCTGAAAGAGGAGGTGCCCTGTGGGTTTTGTTGATTTGCTGATCCTTATTCTTTGGTATCCTCTGACTTTTTTTGTTCCTTCTTAGCATTGTGCATCTCAGTATTCTGAGCTCTTGGAGACTACAGAGACCCCTAAGTAAGTACAAAGTCTGAAGCAAGTGCAGTCCGCAGTAGTTTTGGGTGGACTTGACAGCTCTTAGACCAAAGCACTTGATCATGCTTGTCCCCAAGAGGAGTGTAGAGGAATGACAAAATTTTAGTTGTGATAACTGGCTTGGGTGGACAATCAGATTAGGGTATGGAAGGTGTGGAAGGCTGGCTCAATGGGAAGAGCAGCTAGGAAGCAAAGCCGAAGTATTTCTTACCTTTCCATATTTCTGTATCTTGTCTCTTTTGTTTTGGAACTTCACATCAGCTGAAACTAAAGGCAGGGTATTTAAAAGTAGCGTTTATTTATGTTAGTGCTTAACGATCTTTAGCAGTATAGTTGCAGGATAAAGGACATAGTAGAGTTACTGAGAAAAATACAGGTTTTATTGTGTCTCTGAAGCTGAATGCTGGGTTTTTCAGGTTGAGAGTTGTAGTGGCCTTCCATCGTCAGTCTACTCCTGAAGTCTTTAACTGGACACATTTAGATAAACTTCACAGTTCAGAGTGTTTGAACACTGTGCTTTCCGGTATTATTTAAGGGAAATTAGAAGAGGAGGTTAGTTTTGTGTGTATGTGGTATGAATGACAGGCAGCAGGCAGGTATGGAAAGAGAACTCGGGTTCTCTGTTTAATGACTTTTGTTTTTCTCTTCTTTTATAGGAGAAAACGTGGTGAGAAAGGAGAGGTGGTGGAAACTGTGGAAGATGTTATTGTGCGGAAACTGACTGCGGAACGAGTTGAGGAATTGAAGAAAATTATTAAAGAAACACAAGAGAAATACAGGTGTGTGGCAGAGGCGTTAAGCTGTGGTGTACCTGAGAGTCCTGTCTTGAAGAAGTGGCATAAGTGGAGCAATGCTTGGGGCAAAAATGCATGGAACAAGAGCTTCTCAGTGCATACTGTTCAGTGATAAGTCCATAAGAAGATTTTCTGATTACAGGCAACTCAAGAAGGATGCAGAGCTGATCCAGGCTGGACACATGGATAACAGACTGGAGGAGCTGTGCAATGAGATTATGATGTGGGTTATTTAATTGTTTCCGCGTTATGTTTTCTTCTGAGATTGTAGTTCCCTGATGCTTTGTGTTAGGCTTTGTGTTACTTTTGCTCAATGCATTTTGAGCTGAGACAGATAGGGCAGCTGGGCAGATGCTTTGGCCTCTGAGGGTTGTCTTAGACTGGGGGACACCAGCTGATGTGGAACATAATTTGCAGCTCTCAGAAAGAGCTTAGTGATGGCTTGCAACATCGTGCTTGCCTCCTCCGTTTTGATAATTATCTGGAACTGAAACTTCCTGCAAAGTATGTTATTCTCTGACTGGCCTCTGACTCTGCTTCCCTCTTCAAAGAGATGGAGCCTGAGTCCACAGAGGCAGTTCATTGTTGTCTGGAGATGAAGGGGTAGGGACCAGTAAGTTGATTGTGGGGGAGAAGCTAAGGGGCAGTGGGACATTGTGTGACAGTTGGTTCTCTTCACAGAAAGAAAAAAATGGAGGAGGAGGAGGCAGAAGTCAAGAGGAAGGCTACAGATGCTGCTTATCAGGGTAAGCTGGAAATGTGCTTACTCCTCCTCAAAGGGAGGTGCATATGTTTGTAAGATCCTTCGGAAATACTGCGTCTTGTTAAGACCTGTTCAGGAGGAATTCCTTGACACTAGGGACTGGAGGGAAAGATTGTATTCCCTTCAGAGCAAAATACAGAGGCTTCTGATAAGGAAACAAATCCTGTAGAAAAGGTGTCCGTAAGAGGAAGAAGAATTTGTTCTGAATGCTTCATCCATTTATAGTTTCTGGAGCAGCTTGGTGAGCTAACCTGCCATGGTGAGCTGTGGTGAATACCCAGCCACTAGGAAGTTGTGAAATTAAAGAGCTTTACCCCTTGCTAGTTCTATCTGTGAGCTGAGTGTAATGAGGTGAAGGAAGTTCCTATAACATAAATTGTTTTCTTAGTGTTCTTTAGGACAAAGTGAGAGGTACCTCTCAGGGACTGTCCAAGGTGGATGGAGTCATGGAATCCCACTTTTTTTTTTTTCTGTTTTCTTCCAGCTCGTCAAGCCATTAAGAATCCGCCACGAAGATTAACGGGTGTGATGGTTCGCTCCCCTGCAGGTTCAACCTCTCCAGGGGGAGACTATGCTCTGGGAGATCTGTCTCAGCCTGCTGTGGATGAGGCCAGCCCGGGGGTAAGAATATTTCCCATGGTAAGAGGGGAAGAGCAGCTGGGGACACAGGCTCTGCATACATCATGGAACAGCAGCCTGGGGAGAAGCCCTTGCCTTGTTTTGCGGACTTTTTGTTGTGGTAGTGCTGTAGTGTGGTTGACGTACAGTGCTGCTCGAGATACGTGTCCTCTTCCCTGTCTGTGACTGTCAGGTGCCTGGATCAAAGGCTGTGTAGGGGCATCAGTGGGTTGGCCAGGAAGTCTGTGTGTGCCTGGGAAGTGGCACTAAAGGGTAGGGAAAGGGTAAAAGCAAATGCCCGGAGTAGGTGTAGCGAGTGAATGGAGAAGGTGGCTGTGGTGTGCTGGCTCAATGCTCTTGGGGGAAGGAGCAAGTGGGACTAGTCCGTGTGTTGGAGTGTGGCTTTGAACAGTGTGGTTTTTCTCTTTCTCAGGTCACTCCAGGGACATTGCCCAGCACCCCAGTTGCCTCCTTCATTGGAATCCCTGACACCCCTCCAGGCTCTGCTCCCCTGGATGCCCCCATGACCCCAGTCACTGATGATTCACCCCAGAAAAAGATGCTAGGACAAAAAGCAACTCCGCCTCCTTCCCCTCTGCTCTCAGAGCTGCTGAAGAAGGGCAGTCTCCTGCCCACAAGCCCCAGGCTGGTATGGAGCTCTCTGCTCATGTATGCAAGCACACAAACAATCTGCTCCAGAGTCTCCCACTAAAAAGGGGGGAGCCACAGAGGCTTTCTAAAAACACAGTTTTGTGAGAATCTCAACAGAAGAAAAATATGAGAGATTTAGTAACCCGTGTGAAGCCACAGAGGAGGGACTCTTTCCTGACAGTACTGTGGGTGCAGGGCTGCAGGTGTCAGTCAGCACATAGGACTGGCTCTCTCCAGTCACAAGGAGTTGGAATTTCAGGCTTTGCTAGAGGAAGTGGGTCTCACTGCGGGTGCGTGGTAGTAGGCATCGTCCCGATCGGTCTCCGTGGAGGTGTTCTTGCTCAGTTCTCTTTGGGCTCACACTTCTTGTTTACATCCTGGCAGGGAGTTGTGTTTCAGTATTTGAAATGGGTCTTAGGATAGGAATAAGGAGTCCTTTAATAAAAGTTGTGACCAGTATTGAAGGGCTTCAGTCTTCTAGCTGTAGACAGTAGTAAAATGGCTGTGATGATTAATCAACCCTTGTGGTGTTAGTGACTGTGGAAGTCTGAGGAGGGCAGCCATCGCTGAGATTGTTCAGAGCCCTGTTCTGAAAGCTGCGGCCATCAGCCTGTGCATGATATTGATTCCCTGTGTTAGTGCTCATCTGATGGAATAGGTGTATTGCTGTTGACTTTTTTTTAGTAAGTCGTATCTGGGGTCTTCTCTATTAGCTTATATAAATGTTCCGTGGGTTCTGTGTTTGCAGGCTGCAATGTAAGATGGTACAACAAGAAAAGAGAATGGCTATGGAAGACTGGGCTTTCTTTGTATCAAGAGGGCTGTTTTGTATCTGCTTCAGGGTCTGTCAGAGGGTTACATTGTGACCTTGACAGAGGTTCCATCCTGCTTCAGTTTACGTCTACTAAGAATAAAGGAAAATTCTTTGCCGTTTTAGGGGGCAGAGACACTAACACTACTGGTATCTTAACAGGTCATAAGGTCTTTGAACAAAGAAACTAAGGCAGAGTAAATTTTCTATTTGGCTTAACTTAAAGGAAGTGTGCACCATAGCTGTATTGTAGCTGGAGAAGAATAACTAGTTTCAGACTGTTGTGCACTTGCATAAGGGGCCTCAGGCAGGGAGTAGACTGGACAAAAAGCACAAAAGAAATGCTGAGACAGTGAGTGATGGACAAATTCATGAAGGAGCATATCTGGCAGAGAATCGCTGTTGTGATCATATCTCCAGGAACTTCAGTTGTGTCTTCCTTTGACAGGTTGGTGAAAACGAAATGGCAGTGGCTTCTGGTCACATGAACAGCTCGGGAGTCCTGCTGGAGGTAGGAAGCGTCCTCCCAGTGCTGCACAGTGGGGAAATGCAGTCGGCACCTGGTGCTGTCCCTGCATCTCCTGCTGCTTCAGGTAACTCCCAAAGACTCTCTCTGTACAGTTCTCCCCTCCGAAGTACTCGAGGCTTTAGCAATTCGACAGTTATGTGCCATAATTTCACAGACTGCTTTATGAATTCTCTTTGGAGAGAGATGAAGGACATCTAGCCTGGCTGGTTTGGGGGCTTCTTTATGAACTCTGTTGCTATTTCTGTACCCCTGTCCCTTTCCCCTTTCTTTTTCCTAAGAAGACTCTAATTCTCACAGGAGAAAGAAAAGTGCCTTGATCTAAAATGACTGATTTGATTTGATTTGATTTGATTTGGCCCTGGTCCATCCAGACCAGTTTTTTGGGGGGTTGACACTGGCTAATACCAGGCATTTTGGTGCCTGGTTGACATCTAGATGACTGGGAGCTGGGGAAAATTGGGTCTACTGTCTCAGTCTGTCTAAATTTCAGTTCCCTGTGAACCTGAAGACCTAATTTGTCTCATTTGCTTTAGCTCAGGGGTGTGTTGAGGGTTAGACTGCAGTAGACTGTGAGTCCTGGAGCAAGTTCCATAGGCAGGTGAGAGGGAACAATGCAGGAGTCTCTGCACTGGACCTTCTCAGAATATCCTGCCTAAGATGGACGTTTCTTCTCAGCTCACACTAACAAGGGGTTAGTCATGTTGCCTCTAACTGAGGTTTTACACCATTCATATATAATTCTAAATGAATAATCTCACTTTCCTTACACATCTCTATTCTCCAAGACCAGTTACTTTGGTCCAGACGGTTCAGTAAATTCAGACTGGAAGGTACGGCTGAGTGGCAACCTCTGATAGAAAAGTCAGTCTCCAGGAAAGACCTGCAAAGAGATTCCGTCTGCTCCCTTCCACCCATGTCATGGTTGTTTGTCTTGGCTTACTTTGTGTGGCTCTCTCAGCACTGGTTTCCAGATTTCCTGTAATTATATTGGAATGAGCCTCTGGGAGGGTATCTCTCTGCATGTGTGGCTTAGCCTGTCTGGCCCTTACATTGGGCACTGCCCCAGAGTCTGCATGATCCTATCTGAGACTGCACATCCCGAAGAGTCACGCGTTTTTGGTGCAGGTTCTCTGTATAGCTTTTGGGACCATTTCTAGGTACTTTCCCAGAGGAAGCCAGCAGACATTGAAGAGCCTAGCGCTGGCTTTGTGGACGTCGGTGTTGGCTGCTTCTTGCTCATGTGCTTTTCCCTTCTACTCTCTGTTAGGTGCTCCTACGCTTTCCCGGCTTTTAGAAGCTGGTCCTGCGCAGTTCACCTCACCTCTTGCTTCCTTCTCCGCTGTTGCCAGCGAACCTCCAGCTAAGCTCCTGCCACCCCCAGTAGAGCCTGTGTCACAGGCAACAATTGTCATGATGCCCACGCTGTCAGCACCATCCGTTGTGCCACCAGCTGCAGCTCCAGAAAGCGTAGCCACAGGTGCGTTCCTGAACTACGCACTCACAGGTCATGCACTGCTGGAAAACAGAACTTCCCTTGGGCTCAGCACCCAGGAAGCTCTAAGCTGGCGTTTTGTCACCTCAGACTCACCATCCTTTCTGAAAGAACAGTTACGGCTGAGTTCTCGAGTAAACAGATGGTGAAGATGGGATTTAAATGGGATTTGCTGGGTGGGGGTGCTAGTGGTATGTTGCTGGATTGTGATTCAAGGGCTGATTCAAGGCCTGGAATCTCACTTTGTCTCTACCGTGGGAAAGCAAACATGTCACCCATATTTGTCTTTTATTTTTCTAAGTCATGCTGTTGTGGGTGGAGCTGGGATGCTTGCAGTTGGTGCTTGGTCTTAACCACTGTGGTATTTGCTTATGATTGTCGTGCTGATCCTTGCGCAGTGAGCCAGCCCGAAGCCTGTGTTTCCATGGAGGCGGTGTCTGATTCTCATACAGTGACGGTGTCCATGGACAGCAGTGAAATATCCATGATCATTGACTCCATCAAGAAGGAGTGCCTGGGTTCTGCAGCTGGCAGCACTGCAGGCTCTTCCAAAGATCACTGCATGGATGGGAAAGAAGACCTGGATTTGGCTGAGAAGATGGATATTGCGGTGTCCTATACAGGGGAAGAGCTGGACTTTGATACTGTTGGAAATATCATAGCCATCATCGAGGACAAGGTAAAGAGGCAAAATAGAGGGCCAGTAGCTTTTGCTCCTCATCTAGTTAGGTTAATCTCAAGTGATTACTGCTTGCCAATTTAATAAGTTTAATCAAGGAAGAAACTATTGCAAATTGTTCATTTTCACAGTACTTGTCCAGGTCAATAGGAAATGACCATATGACACACCTGCTGGTAGCCTGCCACGATTAGCCTGGTGCTTCACTCACAGTACAGAAAGAAATATCTTCCTCATGTTGGGAAGGGTTTGGGTCACAGACCTGGCAGACAAGCGAGCACTGCTTACAGCATGCTTTCCATGAGTGCCAAGTTTCTGAAACTGAAACTACAATGGGGACTCCACAGGGAGTGATGGGAGTCTGGCTGCTCAAGGTGATTTTGTAAAGCCAGTACACCACATTTTCCACAATTGGCTTGTTACCAAATAATAGTGATTTTTTTTAATCCCTCTTTCTGACCTCAGCCTGCATTTCTGTTTGTTTGTTTTGACAATAAAGGTAGACGACAACCCCGAAGTCCTGGATGCAGCAGTTGTTGAAGCTGCTCTGTCTTCTTTTTGCGAAGATACTGATGACCCTCAGGCCCTGCCTGGCCCGTGGGAACACCCAATTCGTCAGGAGCACGAGAAACAGGCCCAGATACCCCAAGTGTCTGTGACTGTGAAACAGGAAAGACTGGAGTGTGAGGAGCCAGAGGCAAAGGGAATTCGAGAGCTAATGGGCATTGGAGAGCTGGGATCAGAAATAAAGACGGAACCTGCAGAGCAAGAGCAGAATCAGCTGGGCGCTGAGGAAACCATAACAGCAACTGCAAGAGTGACAGAAACACCAGAGCTAAGGAGTCAAGAGATAGAAGAGGATCAAAGAGCAGCTGTGGCAGCAGGAGAGAGTTCTGAAATTGAGATAGAATCGACCAAGGGAGAAGACACGATGCACAGTACGGTGAAGACAGAGGTATGTGAGCAGAGGCTGCCTGGAACTGGTGGGGGGAAGGAAAGGAGCAGTTGTGGCAGGCAGGAAAGTTTAGAGAAAGGGTGACTGCTGGGCTGAAGGTGACCCTTCCATGAATGTGGCTGGCTGTTTTCTTGAGAGTCATGCTGCTGATCTGTTCGATCTGCAGGGAAGCTCTCTGCTTCAGGCAGTGCCTTTCTGTATCTCCCACCACCCATGTGCAGAATTGCTGTTGGGAAGGTGCTCAGTGAACTTCATTGCCTTGAGTTAGGTTAGGGTGAGTGAGATGTGCCCACACCTTCACTGAAGTAAGCTGACACAAACATCTAGATTTGTGCATTTCTCTTCCCTCCAGACCCCACCTGATGATGATTCATCCCCTCCACAAGTCCCAAATGTGAGTGAAGACTCCTCACAGGCTGATGTTCAGCACAAATTTGAGCTGTCAGGTAACTTAATTCAGCTAGGAAATCTTTTACATGCAACATTATTAGCTGGATAGATGTCAGTGATCTGGTTCAGGTGTTTTGGGGAGGAGGGAGAAAACAAGATATGTGTAGGAATAGTGGTAATTATTGCAGGATGGTAGGCTTTGGTACAGGAGCTTTTGTAGGAAAGACTGCTTTGGAGAATCATAACCTTTCGGCTTTTCTTTCTTTCACAGACTCAATGAAGGAGGAAGCCCGAGCCCTGTTTAGGAGTCAGATGAAGGTAATTCTGAATTGTTGTAGTCATCCTGGATGCTCTGGGGTTCATTCTTGCTTCTGGCTCCTACCCGCTGAAAATCAAAGCCTGCTTCAGCTTTCTGCACTGAGAAGTCGGCAGTGTGAGGTCGGGAGCTAAAGGGGAGATTGCTTCAGGCCCTGTTCAGCTGGGTATAAATGTTTCTATGCTTATGTTAGGGTGGTGGGAGGCAGGGCAGGATAGTGACCAGAATTTTCTGGATGTGCCTGTAGATGAGGTTGTCAGTAGCTGTGGTTAAAAAGTCACTTTACTTTCTGAACTATAATTTCTTTGGAGGCTCTGAGTTGCTGCTGTAGCTGGCTGCGTAGACTCATGAACTCTGTGTTTCAGGATGGGCAGGGTGAAGAGGATGATGAGGATGGTGCCAGTGAGGCCGCCAGTTTGGAGGAGCCCAAAGAAGAAGATCAGGGTGAGGGATATCTGTCAGAGATGGATAACGAACCCCCTGTGAGTGAGAGCGATGATGGCTTCAGTGTCCATAACGCACCTTTACAGTCTCACACGCTAGCTGACTCCATCCCCAGCAGCCCGGCCTCCTCGCAGTTGTGAGTATCCGTGAAAATCTCAGCCATGCAGGTGCAAATCCCAGACAGTTTTATGGAGGGAACATAGCATTCTCATTTCTGTTTTGCTGACTGAGTGGGTCCACAAAGGGAATTTGATTTGTCTGGCACTAGATTCTCCTTACTCACAAGTGCAGTGTGCAGACAGTGCACTTGTGAGTAAGGTTCCTTTTTTTATTTCTGTCTCTGGCAGGGGTTAGTGTATGCAAAGCAAAGACAAAATAAGATTTCTGCTCCAAGGCAGTATGGAGACCTATGATGGAGGTCTTACTCTTTTTTTTTTCTCAGCTCAGTGTGCAGTGAGGATCAGGAAGCAATACAGGCCCAGAAGATCTGGAAGAAAGCCATCATGCTAGTTTGGAGAGCCGCAGCTAATCACAGGTGAGTTTAATGTCTTGAGAATTGGCAGAAGGAAGTAAATAATCCCAGACAAGCCTGTACTCTCCCACCTCTGAGGCTTACCTGCCTTGTTACGGGGAGATGACGAATCAAATTGTTTGTGATAGCAGACAAACATGACAGCATGAAACAAATATTTGACGATTGTTCCTTTATCAGCAAGGATAGGGCATTCAGTAGATTCCTTCTCTCTGCAGGTATGCTAATGTCTTCCTCCAGCCTGTGACTGATGATATAGCACCAGGCTACCACAGTATTGTGCAAAGGTGAGTCTCAGCAGTCTCATGTCATTAGATCTCTGGTATATTTGTGTAAGAATTTAAACCAGGAAGGTATAGTCTTTCTCATTCAAATTGCAAGACTTGGAAAATGCTTTTCTTCTGGCGTCTTCCAGTCAGAAACAGATTTCCATAAGAAAAGAGTCATCTGCAGATCTTCAGTAATAGACACAAGTCTTTACCCAGCCCTGTCCTTGAATGAAGTAAGCTAACTTGCACAGAACATTTTTTGTCAGTAAGGTGGTATGTGACTATGATCAGGTTCTCTCAGTTTCTGTCTAGGAGTAGGATTTAATCTTTAAGACTCCAAAGACTTTGATGAGCTCTTTTACTGTCTCAGACAGTGGACTTTTCTGGGACAGTTAACAGAAACCACTGCTAGCCTCAGAAATCTCTGTAAACAGTTCAATGGCTGTAGCTCTAGTTCCCTAGTGTCTCCTTCAGTGAAGCCTGGAAAAGGCAAATGTCTCTCAAGGCATCTGTTATGTATTGTCACCATTTATGGTAACTGCTGGACAGCTTGTGTCTCCTGATTTGAGGCCTTGGAACTCAGGAACACAGCCTATGTGGGCGAGAAGATTTTCTGCCAATTAAATAGATGGTCTAATTAGACATGTCACAGACCCAAGGCTGCTTGCAAATGAGAGGGGAAGGAGTTAGGTATGTCTGTTGCTATGCTGAATGCATTTCTTTCCTAGGCCAATGGATTTATCTACAATCAAAAAGAACATTGAGAATGGGCTGATACGAACCACAGCTGAGTTCCAGCGTGATATTATGCTGATGTTTCAAAATGCAGTTATGTACAACAGCTCAGACCATGATGTGTACCACATGGCTGTGGAGATGCAGCGAGATGTCCTGGAGCAGATCCAGGTAAAGTACTGAGCTGAGACCAGGAGCAGTGCAGAACAGAGCATTTGCCCTGGTCTACAGGTGTAGGAAAGACTTGACCACAGCTTCACTCAGTGTCTTTGAATGATGTAGTCCCATTTTTTCTGCATCTCTATTGTGCTAGGTGTTTGTGGTGAGCTGGATTGTGGATAGGTTAAAACTAACACAGCAAAATGTCAGTTAGGTTCAGCCCAGACCAATTTCAAATCTGATTTCCTTCAGGGGATGTACATATGCTTAGGCCAGCAAGAAGCAGGGCGTGGTTCAGGAAGAGAAACAAGCAACAAGATCAGTGAATGACAGGGGACGCGATTGCTTCTTTTGGTGGCTGTGCTGGCTTAACGTGTATATGAAACTGGCCTGTGTATTTGTGTTATTTAAAATTTCTTACGAAGTGGAATGTCCCAACAGCCAGGGCTGTAGCAATGGATTCCAGTTTGCAATGGATTTTTATAGTCCCTCCAGACTTGTGGCTTCTGAGGTAAATGGGGGAAGTTACTCTGAGCAGCAAACAAGGAACTGAAACTGCCTCTGACCCAATCATTCCCAGCCCTGTGGTTTTTGATAGTTAAGTGACAAGCACTAACTGAGCTTGTTTTGCTTGAGAATCTTAACAGAGTGTGGTTTTCCTGCAGCAATTTCTGGCCACACAACTGATCATGCAAACATCAGAGTCAGGGATCAGTGCAAAGAGCCTGCGTGGGCGAGACTCCACTCGCAAGCAAGATGCTTCGGAGAAGGTGAGAATGCTGCACCCTGCAGAAGGGCAGTTGGTATCTTTTGGAGAGTTTTGAGATACTGCATGAAGTTCCCGTAACAAAGATATGCAGAATGTTTTTTGAGGTCAAAATAGCTTCAACATCTTTATGTGAACAGTATTTTTCTTTAAATGTGTCCACTGACTAGATTTCAGCTCTGGAGCTGTGTGTCATCCCAGAGGCAGGTTAATAATCATGAGTTACTCCTGTAACCCCTGTGTTTGTTCCCTGATTTTAAAAACAAGTATATCAAAACTGTAGGGAAATGAGCAGAGTATTGGAAGAGGTGTGATATGGCAGGAAGGTGAAAATGTAGAGATGTGGAAGACCAGCCTCTGCCATGTTCTTCACTTCCAAGTCAGGTTCCTAGAACCAGGGAATTACTCTAGTCTGGTTTGTTGTTTAAAACACACCATTGAACCTTTGGCTTCGACATTGATCTGAACCAATAGCAGTGTCATTTTTTTTCTTCTGTAAAGATGCATCCAGACTTGATTACATGACCTCACATGCTCTCAGCTGGTGTACATAACATTGTAACAGCAAGGGCTACCTGCTTCGTTCTTGTGCTAGCATGGCTGATTGCACAGTGCAGCAATTGTTTGGTAGCCCAGGCATTGCTATGGTTGATGAGGGAATATCCCTTTCCTAGCACTCTTACTCTCGCCATATCCCTCTTTTGTGCATTTATATGTTCCTGCTGCATAAGACTGAAGCCGTGCAGGAAGGGGAATGGGGCAGATGTTTCTCTGTGCTCGTGTGTGGGCTTATTGCTTCTATGTGGCGTGTGCATTTCCCTATCTGATGAGTGCTTCTGTTTTGGCCTTTTAACAGGACAGTGTCCCAATGGGCTCTCCTGCCTTCCTTCTCTCTCTCTTTGTAAGTATTGAAAGGCGCTAGCAAGTACTGCTGGCAGCGTGCTCTGCTCCTTGTCTGGGTGCTCACTGCACTGTCACAGCATCCTTAGCGTCGCAGCAATGTGTTTAACATAGGGGCTGTACAACCATGATCGCTAGAGAAGAAACATCTTAGTCCCTTCCTCTCAGCGTGGGTGAGTGGGTGGGGCTTCAGTCTTTCTTCTGGTTCCAAGCGTTCTTGTTTTGTCATCTGCCTTTGCTTTTTTCCACAACTGCTCTCCTGCTTTCTTTCCATGTAAGTGGGAAGACACGCCAAGTGGTGCAGTGCTGTAGTTCTGACATCTCTCATGCTTACACAGCTGCCCCTTCTTCACATTCAAGACAGTACAAAGGGTCTGGGGAAAGTGAGAAATCAGCTGTGTACTCCTTTATCATTCATGGTCCAGAAAGCAAATAAGATACTCTGCAGAAATACCTTGCTCTGTGCCTCTGGTGATCTGGAAGTGTTTGGAAAGTATTCCCTCTGGGAAACCCCAAGTCTTTGAGTTGCGGGGAGGAGAGAGGGGAGGAAGATGGAGAGTTTTTTTTTTTTCTCTCGCATATATCTAAAGACAGAGGAGTACTCCGGGAGAGTCAGCATGTCAGCCAGAGGGAGAGGGCAGCGGATCAAAGGAAGCTCTCAGCTCGCCTTCTACTCATGGAAAGGAGCTGTGCGGAGAAACTAGGGAGCTAGTGCCAGGGTCACTCAACTGGAGGAGCACTTGCCGTAGGGATCAGCAGCTGATAAGGTAGGTTAGTCAGCAGTTTCCTCTTTCCATCTTAAGAGCCAAGCTAGAAATTGTCACTTAGGAGAAAGCCTGCAGTGTGCTGGCTCCAAAAGCACCTGTCTGGGTGAGAGCCTTGTTGCCCATCTCTCCTGGCTGCCAGCAATGCACAGAGATGCTGCAACTCCCAGCATCTGTGCTGTGTCCAGAGTGAACATTAGGTAGGTCTGCAGACAGGCCTCCCCAGGCCTTCCTGTCAGAGCTTCCCTTTCTCCTGTTCAGAAGGCATGAAAAGTATCATTACTAGATGCACAATTCCTTACCACTGTGTGCTGGAGGAAGTGTTTTGTGTTTAGGCTTGCATAACTAATTTCTGCTAATGCCAGTCCTTTTGTTTGCATGTGACTAGGATGGAGGCACCAGAGGGCGTCGCTGTGCCATCGAGGCAGACATGAAGATGAAGAAATGATGCTGCAGACAGATAAGAAAACCTAGCACCTGGCATCCGGAGCTGGAGTGCAAGCAAGATGCTGTTAAAGCTGTTGGAGGAGGAAGAAAAGCTGCAGGTCTATTTCTGGGACCTGTTCCACCTTCTTGGCTTGACACTCTGGGAAGCAATTTCTCATCAGAATGTGTAACCCAAAGAAACTTCCTCGGAGGGGAAGACTAGCCCCCCTGCCTGTTCTAGGGCAGTCGTCTTGGGCTTCATCAGTGTTCTGGTGTTAGCTAGCAACTGGTGGCTCGTATGTACTGTAATGTGAAGTGTACAGATTTTTACTAGTGATGTGTAAATGTGTATGTATATTAAAGTCTGGGGAAAAACAAACCCGGTGTACAGTGTGCAGTGTATGAGCATCACAGCTCTCTGCAGGGAGGAACCCT
Organism: Oxyura jamaicensis; assembly: GCF_011077185.1. Lineage (NCBI taxonomy): Eukaryota > Metazoa > Chordata > Aves > Anseriformes > Anatidae > Oxyura > Oxyura jamaicensis. The sequence goes on from NC_048905.1 coordinate 10,197,007, forward strand.
GCCTCTGTACAAGTGTGCATACATGCCTTGAACACCTACAAACAAAACTCACTTGCAGTTACCTGTTGGAGCACACAAGCACTGCAGGTCTTTGACATCAGAGACAATGCATTAATCATTAGAATGCTTGGATGGAGGGCAACGTTCCCTCTCTGAGTGTGTGAGGATATGACAGCGTGGTTTTGAAACAGGACATCTTAACCACGGAAAGTTAAATACTACACTCTCACTGGAGCTTTCCTTAGCAGACCATTGTACTGAATGTACCACATTCCCCAGAGATTTGAACGGGGTAAGTTATTTAGGGTGAAGATGTGATTCCAGCTGCTGTAGTCATCCCTGCATCTGGTTTCACAGCAGAAGTTTTGAATCGGTTCTCTTGGATGGGTGTTAACAGTTTTCCTCAGCAACCTGGAGTTGTTACCTGATTTTTTTTTCTGCTAATATGACCTGTGAACTTGTGCATTTTCTGCCTGTGTATCCTTCCATGAGAAAATAACAAAAAAACATGATCCTTCGTGATACTTGCAGCAGCTGGGAGTTGTCTACAGCTTTTTTTGTTCAGCATGTACAGGGCTCAGTGTTATGTCGCACCAGTTGCAAGAAACAGTCATTGCAATTACTACAGAGGGATTGTTGCCTTGTCTAGTAAGAGCTTTTGGTTTTCATAAGTTTAATGAAGTTTGTGGTGCCCACCGTGTTGCATCCCACATTTGGTAAAGGTAAGGTATGTTTCCACCAAGAGTCGCTTTGTATTTGATGCTAGAAATGTGGAGTCCTTAGGTTTGCTTCCTGCTTAAATGTCCTTCACTGCTGAACTCGGAAACAAATTTCTGATTTGAATTTTTATGGCCTCAGTCTCCAGAAATTACAGGTTGTCAAGTTCATGGCACAAAAAGTTACAGGGTGTTTTACTTTCTGGTATTTTGTGGTATTGGTAAGGTTGGAAAGGATCTCAGAATCAGCTAGTCCAACCTGCTGCCCTACACCAGCTTGAAAGGCAGATCAGCTTGCTTAGGGTCTTGCCTAGTCAAGTTTTGAAAATCTGCAGGGATGGAGATTTCATAACCTTTCTGGACAGCTTGTTTCAGCGCTTACCACCCTCACAGAGTAAACATTTACATTATAGCCAGTCTGAATTTTCTTCGGTGCAACTTATCACCACCACCTCCTTTTACTGCTGGCCACTAAGAGCCTTGGTGTAACGCCTCTGCTTGTTTGTGTCGAACAACTGAAGTTGCATCACGTGGGAGGACCTCTATCATGCCCACTAGTAGATTGTTTTTTATGGGAAGTATCGCTGTTCATTCCTACCCTTGGTTTCTTCTCTGAACCAGGTATTTTTCCCCTCAAAAAGTCTTTTCTCTTGCCCCATGACATTTTAGTAGCCTGTAATGATGTTATGTAAGATCTTCAAAAATCTAAGTTACTGGTTTCATCTTCAGAGCCCTGTTGCCTCTTTCCAAATTCACCATCTCACGCTCCAACTCCTAATTCCTTCGTTCTTTGTAATATTTTGTACTAATCTGTCTAGTTCAGAGCTCGGGCTTACTGTGCTGCATCTCCCGCCGTACACCTTGTCACAGACAGAAATAACAATTGACCCCTTGTGTTTCTTGTGCTTTGGCTGATGTAAATGACAGGTTACACAGCAGAGGTTTGGTCATGTTATGTTTAAGCCTCTTAGGGACTCATGAGTGAATGCCAAGTAGTTCCAAGGCTTAATGCCTCCCTTAAACTGCTCTAAAACCTCCCCTGTTGACACTTTAATTGCAGGCAGTCCCTCGGACCCGTCCCAAGAGAAAGTCTCTCTGACTTTGCTGTCCTCCTCTGTGGCAGCTGCTGGTAATGATGATTAATTTGGTTTTTCCAACTGGCCCTGTTTTCCCCTGAGATGTTTGGCACTGGTGGTGCGTCATCCCCACTGATCAGCTGGCAGCTCGCTGCTTCTGATGTTTTTGACGAGGTTTGTTGTTGTTGTTTGCTTTTATGTCTTTAGCAAATTGATCTTTTTTTATTTTTTCCTTTTTTGCCTACTTCATTGTGGATTCTACATTTCATTTGCCGAAGTTCGGGCTTTTATCATTTTCCTTGTTTTGACATGTAAATTCCTTTTAAAGGCTGTCGCCTTCATTTCTAACATCTTTTTCTTGTATCAGCAGGAGTTGTGCAGTATCTGATCTCTGCAAAGTGAACTAAAACTTTCCCATTTGATAATGATTCCCTGTTGGCAACTTACGTAAAGTCTGCAAGGAAGATCTTAATTAAAAGATAAATTGAGTCCCTTCTCATCCCTTATTTTTCGTACAGAATCGGTGTGGAACTAAGCAGGCTGTAATTACTTCACTCAGCCCACTTGTCTTACAATATTTCTGCTGCTCTGCTCTCTGACATCTCAAGCCTTCCAGGACTTAGTAAAACCGAACGTAAGGTCAAAGCCCCTTTTAATCGCTGCTTATGCCCACGTTACCTAGGCCTCCTGATTTTAAATTGCTGATCCCTCTGCGCTGGAGTACAGAAAGATGATCACAAGTGATGGGATTACCCTAGCCTAAGGCTTTTGCTCCTCAGCTGAGCTGCGGTGACCGGTTGTGCGTGTGCAACCAGCTCTGCTGATTGTGCAGAGCAGTGCTCTAGGCACGGTTACTCCTCCGATGGAATCAGTCCGCCCGACTCCTTTAGCTGGAAGACCAGAGCAGGCAGCGTTATCTCCTGCCTCATCAAATATTACTCTCTTCCACTAAAGTTAATTTTGAAAGAGGCTTTAGAAGGGAGGCCCGCGAGATCCTGGCTCTGCCTGGATGTTTATAAAAGAAGCAAACGAGTTTTCCTGTCCCAAAGCCGGGGGATTCTTTATTTCTCCCGGTTAGGCACCGCAGGCTGTGTTTGCTGCTGTGGTGGCAGTCCTGAGGAGACAAAGGGAAGTCAGTGAGAAATGCGTTTGTTCAAAGCCCTGGAAAAATGAGGTTGTACGTAATTAACTGAAAACTGTAAAGACATTTTTAATGAATGCACAGAACTCTCCATAGGTGCAGCATGCAGCTCAGTAGCAAGATGCAGATTTTTCTAACAGCACTTTGCTGTTGTTATGGTGATTCTGCAAGCAATTCCCCAGACTTTAGAGGAATTGTAGGGAACTCATGCAGCAGAAGAGACAGCCTAACAAGCAGAGGTGAAAGGTGTGGCTTCTTCCATCTTAGGAGAATGCTCTTATTTTCTGACGTGCATGCAGAGCTGTCCCCTGTGAGCCTGTGACTGGGTCAGGTACACAAGATACTGCCACCCAGTTAAATTACTTCTGTCATTTCCAAACCAGGTTCCTGTAGTGTTTGTAAGAAGTTGTTTCCAATGTACCAGCAAAAGGGGCAGCAAAGGGAATCTCAGTGAGCTGCCCTTGGAGTCACAGGTTGTCCACAGCTGTCAGCAGCTCCTGGCCCCAGCATGAAATGGTTTTGAGCATGCTGCTTGCTGCCTTCAGCACCTAACGGTGCCATCAGACACAGCCACATGCTCCAAACCAGTGCACTATCCCCTGAGCAGAGTACCCACTGTGCTGTCAGGCAAGGGGAGAGCACAGGGAAAGCACTGGGAAATGGAAACGTGGTTGTTGAAATGGTAGTTTGTGTGCCTGCACAGCTACAGCTCTGCCCTGTGCTGTGAATTTTGGGCTCAGGAGCAGGCTGCTCACCTTGCGGAGTCCTTGCCATGTTTTGGCTCTCTGAGCAGGTCAGGAGATGAACTGGGCTTTGCGGTTCCGGAGCAGGGCACAAAGAAATTGCTGTGTCTCTGTTTGTTTGCAGATGGGCCATTCCTGGCTGTGGTGCGCGTCTGAGATGGAGTCTCCCAGCGACTCAGAGAAGAACAGTGACTTCCAGTCTGTTCTCAGCTGGGATTCAAGCTTGGATCTGGAACTGGGAAGCTGGCGGAACACTGAAGAGGTGGCCTTGCGGAAGCTGGAGGAGAGCAGCCAGGAGACAGACTACAGGCCAAAGTTCAGTGATCCTCTCTGGGAGGATGATAGCGAAGACTACCCAAAAGCAGAGAGGCAATGTGATGATGAAAGTCTTCTCCAGTTCTTCTCAGAGGTAGGGCTGTTTGGATGACAGGAAAGTGGGCTGCATAGCTTAGGCCTTCCTGAAATACTAGTTTTCAGTGCCTCCACCATCCTGACACACAGAAATATTCTGAGGGAGGTGTAGATGCCCTGAGCTAACTTGTTCCCTGTTCCAAGCCTAGCCCTTGCTCCCATTTAAAGCTGGCACTGCAGCCAGGCAGCTGCTTTGCCAAAACACAGCTCACCCTAAAGCACAGAGATGTCAGCGAACTGACACTTGTAATAACAACACAGGACTTCATCAGAAGATTTTGCAAGGATTCCTAAAAATGGAAAGACGTTCGTGAGTGAAAGCAAAAATAGCACTTGTGCTGCTTATTTATTCTTCCTTTTGCCTTCACAGTTTGAAGCAGTGTATTTCTGTGTCGCAGGTAACCCAGTTGATGGAACCTCTCCGCATTAGCTGCACAGATTCAGCTCAGACTCCACAGGATTATTCTGGCTCTGGAAAACAGGGTGATGGAGAAGATGTAAGATGCCAGGAAAAGACCACAGGGGCAGTAGTCTCAAGAGCAGAGGAAAGTCATCTGCATGTCCTGGCAAAAGACGAGAAAGAACACCTCCTGGGAAGAGAGGTAGGGGAGAGGTGGTCCTAGGAGAGCCTCCGGTGAGAGATGAGAGGCAGTAAAGGAAATCAGCTCTAGAAGAGATGGGGAAGTCCCACGTTCCAACTGGGGAGATGGGGACACAGAGGAGGAGACATCAGGGAGGGGAATGCAAAAGAAGTATATGAGGGGAAGGATGGATGTTTGTTATGTATGGATATGAATCTTTATGAACAGGAAGCTCGTTACAGATCAAACCCTCAGATGTGAGTTGGAGGCATTGCTCCTTGGCAGCACAAAGGTGACTCATGAGAGCTGGCAGCCTGCTCTCAGGTTTAAGGCAAGACTGGAATACTTGGTTTGTTCTAATTGCTGTGTTATGCAGCACGCAGCTTGGCTGGTTTCAGGCCCACGTGGATGCAATAGCAGTAACCATCTGCCCCTGGAGACCGTCATGTCTTGGAAGCAGGCGCTGTTTAGCCTGGGTTTGTGCTAGTCCTGTGTCTGGGGGGTGCTGGGCTCCCACCAGCCTGTGAGGTGGTGCTGGGACAGGCTGTAACACCAGAGCAGTGGAAGAACAGTGCCCAGTTTTTCACTCCTGCACTCACATTTGTTGCTTTGCAACCTTAGACACTGGAGACAGAAATGACTTTCAGGGTTCTCACAGTTCACCTGTGCAGCCTGGGCAGGGTTATTCCCAGCAGTTCCTTCGTGGTCTGCCAAGTGGTCAAAGCCATACCCAGCACAGGGAGAGTCTGCTCCATGCTTCAGATCTCCTGCTGAGCAATCCTCAGATGTTCCTGTACATAATCCCATTTCTGACCTCCAGAATGCCTCTGTCCCTGCACCTCCCCCTCTGTTTTGTTAGCAAATCACTGCACCAACAGCACCACTCTCCTTCCTGGTTGAGTCTATTCTCTGTCATATTCATGTGGGAGTTTTTGAGGAAACAGTCCTGTTGTACTCTTGGGGATCCTGTTTTCTGTGTCTTGAGGTTTAACAAGCCTGAGGCAGTCTTACCTCAGATCCTGATTGCCCTCTGTACATCCATAACTCTTCCCAGAAAAGAAACGAGACACACCTCTGGGCACCAGTCAGCTCCGCAATGTTTGTGTTTGCCAGAGGTGGTTGTGAGCCAGGAGATCAAACCCAGCTGGTACTGGAGCCCTGGCCAGCACAGTGAAGATCTGAATAGGGTCAAATATCATCCTCCAGAGTAATACAGAGAGAACTAGCTCCCATTTGGGACTGGATGCAGTCAGGGGATGTGCAGCAGGTTGGTTTCTATGTGAAGGATTGAGGTGATGGGCTGCCATTTTAGCCATATCTCCATTTTCCTCTATGCTCTTCAGGCCAAGACTCAAGGGGCACCTGGAGATGAAGCTTTAGGTGAGCCATGTGATCAGGAGAGTCATTGGGCCCAGGATCAAGACGATAGTGATGGTACCTCTGCAGATCCCATGCTGGGCGCCACAAGTCCTGCCAACATGCAGATGTAAGTGGTTCAGTCTGCTCTCTCACAAGTGCAGCAGAATGGTTGTTTTCCTTGTCTCACCTGAGAACAATTATATGGCACAGGTCAGCTCCAGGAAGGTGTTATGTCCAAGGAGGACAGGAGGGAAGGAGGTAACTTGTGCCATCTCTGTGGGTCTGCCAGTATTTTGGGCATTGATCCTGTACATAAGTGAGAAGAGTAGCGATTAATAAGAGGTTAAATAGAAAATTCATGTTTCTACAGGGCAGCTAGGTCTGCCGTGAGCTGGGCATCAGACTTCATCAGGCAGTGTCCAGTCCATCTCCTAAGAGAGGCATTGCCATCCCCCTTGAGGCAAGGGCAGGCATGTCAGTCACGGGGAGGCTCTGCCATGTGTGTGATTACCTGGGCTGCCTTTCCAAGGGATACCGTGGTTTAATGGGATAGGAATCTGAGTTAAAAACACCTTAGTAAAGTTCTAAACGTCAGAGTAGTGTGAGCTTTTCTGTCTGACTTGATTACGCCCTTTAGAGCTGATCAGCTCAGTTGAGCCCTTGTCAGCCAGCTGCCTGTCATGCTGCATCTTCCTGCATGGTTGATGGTTGGCTGTGCGTTCAGATGCAAACACTTCTATCATGTCACCCCAAGAGGCTTAGTGTAGCTACAGAAAAGGATCTCTGGGCTGTACCCACCTGGATGTGGGTACAGAAGTGCTACCTCCTACTTTGGCTCGAGCACGATGATCTGGCAATACATTCCTTCCACAGGATGCAGCTGAGTTGGGATAACCCCATGCAGCATTCACACTTCAAAAGAACCGTCCTGTCCATCTGGAAGATGATAGCCAGTCACAGGTATGTGGGGGTGCAGGGTTGGATTAGCATTGTCCTGAGTGCCACCTCCCATGTCAACGGGCCGTGTGCTCCCCTCCACGACAGCCACCCCAGTCGGGCATGGCTCTCCATGACTTTGCTTCTGGCTGTCCTCGCAGGAAGAACAGCTGGGCGCTGTAAAAATTGAGAGAACACTGCATATTTATTTCCTCTGCAGAATGTGCCAAAGCCCAAATGTTGCTTCCTACACAGCTGGCATGGCCAGCCTCAGCAAGGGTTCAGCCTCCTCCCCTGCCTGGCTGTGTCAGCCGCCCTGCACAGGGAGTTGCTAACAGGCTGTGCCCCTTGTGGCAAGCAGGGAGAGGCCAACACTAGCCTGTGCTGTTGTGTTGTCTTTGGCCCTCTGCTCGGAAGCAGACAGAGATCATTTGTGCTTGTCCTTGTAGATACAGCGGCCCATTCCTGAAGGCGGTGTCAGAAAAACAAGCCCCGGGATACAGGGATGTGGTGAAGAGGTGAGTTTGTGGAAGAGCTGTTCACTGCTTCATTTCTCTCTGTTTCTGTCTTCTCTGGCACCCAGCACTCGGAACAGGAAAGACAGGTTAAGGTCAGCCTCTGGTTTCCAAAGCACCACTGGGACTGTCTCCCTCTTCCTGTTCCGCAGAGTTTGGCTGTCATCACCTTCTCCCAACGACTTATTTTATTAAAACTCCCTCGGGGTGATCAGGACCTGGAGGTGGCAGTGCCCGTGGGGCTGACACGCATTGTGCCTGCCCTTTGCTGGCCTTGCACAGACAGTCTGCAGCTGTAACCCCTGCCTGAGCTTGGGGGATTCAGCCTCTGCAGCCCAGCAGTCTGTTATCCCCACGTTGGAAACGTGTGCCTCTGTCAATCTCCTCTCTTCATCCAGTGCTCATTTCCCAGATGTTTTACTCTCAGTGGAGAAGTGGGTCATAAGAATATTTCCCAGATAGATTAAGGGCATTTTTCAGAGCTGAATCATGTTCTATTCTGGTCACAGTTGTCCTCTCTGCAGCCATTCATTTTCTCATTCTGTCAAAATAAGGGAAGTAATATTTATTCTCCTTCATGTTCCCCTTATCAGCACTGCTATTTTTGCTAGTGGCACCATTTGATTTTAAGGGGCTTTAATAGATACCTATTTTAGCAACTTTTCTTTCTCTACTCAGACCTGGGCTGACTTCAGGAAGACTAATTACTAGAACCGCTCTGCTTGCCTTCTCTGGAGCTCAACTTCGTATTTTTTTAGAAGCGACTGCTAATGGCCTGCCAAGTTGGTTGGATGGCAAGTGTCAGATTGGCTGAACTTACTTTGGTCTGCCTTAGAAGAACATTTCTCACTTCCCCTCTTTGTCCCGAGCAATAATATTGATTGAAAATAGCCGTGCTTTCAGGGCCACGCTCAAACGAGGACAAGCACGTTTGTGCAGAACCTGGCTCTGGCTTCCGTTTAATTTTCCTGATGTGTTATTTTTCATAGGCCCATGGATTTAACCAGCATAAAGCGAAGCCTGTCCAAGGGGCACATCCAGTCCATGGCCCAGTTCCAGTGCAGCCTGATGCTCATGTTCCAGAACGCGGTGATGTACAACAGCTGCACCCACCACGTGCACCGCATGGCCCTGGAGATGCAGCGGGAGGTGCTGGAGCAGATGCAGATGCTGGGTGAAGCCCTCCTGTGCTCGGAGGACAGGCTGCGGCTGGGCCGGAGGTGACGGGGTGCTGGGGGCACTGGGAGAACTGGGAGCACTGGGAGCACTGGGCATGCTGGAAGCACTGAGGGAGCACTATGAGCACTGGAGGTGCTGGGGGCACTGGGAGAGCTCTAGGAGTACTGGGGACACTGGGAGCACTGAAGGCACTGGGGGCCGTGCCCTGAAGAGCACTGGGAACGCAGGGAGAACTGGGGGGGCACGGTGGGGACTGGGGGGCACTGGGAGCACTGGGGGCCCTGCCCCAAGGAGCAGTGAGAGCACTGGAGGCACTGGGAGCTGTAGGAGTACTGGGGACACTGGGCACACTGGGAGCACTGGGGCAGCACTGGGAGCACTAGGGGGACTTGGAGGGTACTGGGAGCACTGTGGGAGCACTGTGGGGACTGGGGGAGCACTGGAGGCCCTTGGGAACCCTGCCCCGAGGAACACTGGGAGCAGCACTGGGGGCACTGGGAGCTGTAGGAGTACTGGGGCGCTGGGAGCACTGGTTTCACTGGGGGCCAGGCGCCGCTCGCCATTGGCCGGGGCGGTGGGCGGGCTCAGCCAGGGCGGGTTCCCATTGGCGGCCGAGCCTTGCGTGCCCCGGAAGCGGAAGCGGCCGGCGGCAGCGCGCGGCCATGGCGCGTGAGAAGGAGGTGGAGGCGGCGGAGGCGGCCCCGGAGCTGTCGTACCGGGAGCAGCTCGGGCACCTCAACCCCATCGCGCAGCCGCTCGCCTCCCGCAAGCTGACGCGGAAGCTCTACAAGTGCATTAGGAAAGGTCCGGCCGGGGCTGGGGGCCGGGACCGGGGGGACGGGGGGGGGGGGGGGGGCCGGGGGCGGGGGCTGGGACCGGGACCGGGACCGGGACCGGAGCCTGGGACTGCCTGGGCGGCGCATCCCCCTGACGCCGCGCCTCTCTTGCAGCGGCCAAGCACAAGCAGATCCGCCGCGGCGTGAAGGAGGTGCAGAAGTTCATCAACAAGGGCGAGAAGGGGTAAGTGGAGGAGCCCCGGCCCCGGCCCCGCCATCCCGGTGCAGCTCTGGCCGCTGACGCGTGTTTTCCCCTTTAGGATCGCGGTGCTGGCCGGCGACACGCTGCCCATCGATGTGTACTGCCACATCCCCATCATGTGTGAGGACAGGAACCTGCCATATGCGTACGTCCCCTCCAAATCGGTAAGGGCAGGTGGCTGCACAGCCCGGAGGTACTGACCACACTGACACCAAGCCTGGTGCGCTGCAGGCAGCCCGAGCCTCTGCAGGAACTGTCCTGGGGAGGCTCCGCAGTGGTGTCCAAGCGAAGCACCGAGTGCTTGTGTCATGCGAGGACACCAGAGGAGCAGATGTTCATGGCTCTGGTGTAGGAGGGTCTCGCTGCACGAGCGTTTGTTTCAGTGGAGCTCCTGCAGCAGCACCGGAGCTCTCTGGAACAGAGCTGCAACGGATTTCTCCCTCCCAGTTCTGAGCTGGGACCTGGATGCTCCTGGAAATGAGATGATGGCCAAGATGTGGCGGCGGAGAGATGTCCGTCCCTGCTCAGACTAGAACTTAGTGGTGGGCAGGGGCTTTGGGGCTTCCCTGCTGTGGGCAAGGAGCAGGGTACCTGAGGCAGGTGCCATGCATTCGCAGCGTGCGTCCACATAGCATTTGGGCTAGGAAAGATGAGCTGGAAAAAAGGGTTTTGTGCCCAGCCCATGCAAAGAGTGCTTGGACAGCTGGGGCATGTCAGGGACACCTTCCCCATGTCCTGCTAGGGGGTGTCAGTGCTCCCCCCAGCAGGCTGCCTACCACCCCTCAGCCCTTCTCTGCCCTTGCAGGACCTGGGAGCCGCAGCTGGCTCGAAGCGCCCCACCTGTGTCATCCTGATCAAGCCCCACGAGGAGTACCAGGAGGCCTACGATGAGTGCCTGGAGGATGTGGAGGCACTGCCCATGCCATTCTGACCCAGAGCGGGGGTTGGGGGGGGAACGGGATGGGATGTGAGAGGGGAATGGGATGGGATGTGACAGCAGGACTCTGCTGAGGACACGGGCAGGGGGTGAATAAACGTGTGGGAGGTTTGTACGAGCTGTCCGAGTGCCTTTTTTGTGGGGGCAGAGTCACCCCGGTTGGGAGGGAGGTGTCAGACCATGCTATTCGGGGCAGTGAGGGAGGCCCCATCCCGCCAGCAGCACCCCGGGGCTGCCCCAACCCGCCCAGCCCTGCCCTGCTGTGACTCAGCCCCAGCCGGTTGTGCCGCCAGCCCCGCGCCGCCTCCTTCCCCTCCCCGACGCGGCAGCTCGCCCGGCCAGCAGCTCGTCCCCCCCCGGGCAGCCCCCAGGCACCCCCCAGTAGAAAGCAGAGGCCAAGGGCAGAACGAAATCCGGGTTTATTGCAGGAAAGACCAAGGAGAGGGGGCCCCGCCCGGCCTTCAGGGGGCTCCACGTTACAAGCACAGCGCCTGCTCCTTCCAACACCTCTCCCCCTGCTTGGCCCCAGCTCTGCCCCTGCAGGGATGGGAGATGCGGGGATGCTCCAGCTTCTCTGGGCACGGCCCAGCCCCCTGCTCCCACGGCAGGACGCAGGGCTCCCACCCATCGTTAGACAAGGCCCTCACCTCCTCTCCTTGCCCAGCCTCGGTGCTGGAAACCTGTAGTAACCCACCTCTGCTGCAGAACAGCCACAGTACTGGTGCCACAAAGCACAGGTGACAAAGAGGGCAGCTCCCCCTCGCCCAGCTGCACCAGCACTGCGGGCTTTCCTCCTTCAGCTTCCCAGCTGCAGCAGCAGCGTCTGGGCCTGGCACAGCGCAGCCTCTGCGAGCATCAGCTGGAGCAGGGGGGCAGGGCCAGGGCTTGAGCCTCTCCTTAGCAAGATATTAAGTTAGTGGGGTGAGGGGAAAAGGGGAGGCAGAGCAGGAGGGATGGGGAATGTCTCACAGGGCTTTTGGTCTCTGCCCCACGACTGAAGGGATCGCAGGGCAAGTGCACCTGGAGGCAGAGCACGGGGCACATGCAAGACCCCTGCCCTGGCACGGACGGTCCCCTCTCCAGAGACCACCCCCCCCCACGGGCCTGAAGTGCTGCAAGAAGGAAAAGTTCCCTTGTGGCCTTCGGTCCTTTCCCCCAGCACAGGGCCGAGCAGCTGGGCCTCGTGACCCTGAGCTCATCCCATTGCAGCAGCAAGAGACCTTCCCCCTTCACAGTCCCGCAGGCGTCCTGCCGCTCAGATCTTGGAGGATTCCACTCGCTCGATCCACGGCGAGTCGGCCCCGACGTCCCTGGGCTCCGAGCGCAGCTGCCGCAGCTCGCGCTCCAGGGCCTGGCTCCGGTGGTACATCTCCATGTAGCTGGCCTGGAGCTCCCGCTGGTACCGCAGCACCTTCTCCTTCTCCTCCTGCCAGGTTTTCCTCTCCAGCTCAAAGTTCACGGCCTGCAGCTGGCCCTGGCGCCGCTCCCGCAGCAGCTCGGCCCACAGCCACTCCACCTGCCGCTCCAGGGGCTCCGCGGAGTCGCTGTGGAGGCCCCGGCACTTGGAGTCATCGGTTTCACAGCCAGGGAAGTCCTGGCACGCTGGCATGGGGTCGTCGCCCAGCGGCAGCGAGGCGCCGGGTTCCGGGGGGCTCTGGAAGGAGTCCGCCAGCTGCGCCAGCTGCGAGTCCCGGGCCTGGACCTCAGCCTTGGCCTCTCGCAGCTGCGTCTTCAGGCTGAAGATCTCGCCCAGCTTCTGAGCCATCTCCTCCTGGGTGTCCCGGAGCTGCTGCTTCAGCAGGGAGATTTCGGCTGCCTTCTGACACACCTGCAGGGCACAGGCAAACGGTGAGCAAGGAGCAGGTCCCCACGGGTGCCAGCACCCCATTTTATCGCCACAGCATCCCTGGGAGAACACAGGCACCATGCCTGGCTTTTTCTCCCATCCCATGGCAGCGAGTGACACCAGAGCAGAGAACCACGGCCCCAGTCCTGGCCATTCAGCCAGGAGGGTGGCAGGAAGGAGGGAAGGAAGGGGACTCACCTCCCACTTGGTCTCCTCCAGCTTGGGGCTGACGCGCTCGCCCTGGGACTGCCGGAGCTTGGCCTCCTCGCACTGACACTGCTGCATGTTCAGCTCCTCCTGCAGCCGCTTCTTCTCCTGCTGCGCCTTGTAGAGCTGCAGCTGCAGCGCCCGCTGGCCGCGCTGCGCCTGCTGCGTCACCTGCTGCAGCCTGGCCATGTACATCTGCTTCAGATCCTCCAGCTCATCCAGCCACAGCCGCTGCTTGTCCTCAAACACCTGCCAGCAGAGATAGGCATGGGGGACGCTCTACATCCTGTCCTCGTGCAGGTCAGCGCCCAGGAAGGATCCCAGGAGGTCCCAGAGACCTCTCAGAAACCCAGCAGCTCACCTGGGCCATTCCATCCCCAGCTCCAGCTGAGGAGCAGAGGTTTAACAGCAGATCCCCAGCCGCTCCTGCCCCACAGCATGGCATGGGTCCTCCCATGTTTGGGCACTCCCAGCCACCGTGGCAGGACACCAGGTTCTTCCACCCCATCATCGCTGCCCAGGGGCACCCAGCGCAGCCCCAGCCCCACGTCTCACCTGCGTGAAGGGGTCCTCGGTCTCGCTGAGGCTCCTCTTGAGCTGCCGCAGCTCTCCCCCGCTCTCCTGCAGCCGATCCTCCAGCTGCTTCACCGCGTCTTCCAGGGAGTAGGTGAACTCGTAGGGCGGCGGGGGCTCCCCGGGGCTCTGCAGCCGGCTCAGCGTGGCCATGCTTTTGCAAGACAGGGGGGCCTTTTCGGGAGCCAGGGGGTCCCTGGGGCTCCGGGACACCCTATCCAGGGACCCCCCCGATGTGGTTGATGTGGCCCATAGAGGCGCTGAACTGGCTCTGGGCAGGCTTGAGGCGGGAGCCATAGGAGGGGAAGCTCTGGATGGAGTTGTGGCTGGAGTCAGATGCCTCATCCAGGCTGATGGCGTGGAGCAGGTGGGTGCGGAGCGGGCCGTGCTGCGAGGGCGCCGTGCTGCTCTGCGACAGCAGCGTGTGCAGGCTCCCGTTGCTCTTGGACAGCTTCTGCCCCTTGGACGAGGAGAGGCCCTGCATGGAGACCAGCCCCTTCCCGGCCACTGCCTTGAAGGCCGAGGGCCTGATGCGGCACTGCAAAACACGAGTGGGGTCAGGCTGGGCCCCCACCAGCGTGAGGACCCCCCCCGAGCTCCAGCCAGAGAAAACCCATTCGCTCCCGTACCCACCACCACACCTGGACATCCCCAAACCCCCGCCGTCCCACCTCCCACTCCCGGCACATTCTGCTCCAGCCCCAGCCACCCCAGAGCAGGGCACATTTTCGGAAAGGGGGGAAACAAATTTCCTATCTCACCTTGTCGAAGCGGCCCCGCTCAGGCAGCGAGCTCTTGGAGAAGTCGGACCCACGGTGATGCTCCCGGGAGCAGCGCTCGGGGGACCGGTTCTCACGGTCGCTCTCGTAGTCCCGCTTGTAGCAGGCGCCCGAAGTCTGGTGCTTCCGCTCGGACCGCGTCTCCTTTTTGGCCCCGTGCAGGTAGCCGAAGAGCTCCCGCTGGCTTGGCCCCTTGCGGAGCAAGCCGTCGGGCTGCCGAAGCCCCCGCGAGCCCCCCAGCGGGGCCCGCAGCTCCAGGGGGGACAGGTCCTGCTTCTCCACCAGGCTGCCCACGCTGCCCATGCTGCTGACGGGCACAGAGGAGAGGTAGGTGCCGAGGACGCGGGTGTCGGGCTCACAGGTCACAGGGCCCTGTGCTGCTGCCATGGAGAATTAGAGAAAAGCCCGGGACCAGCACTGCCAAAGGAGAGACAAAGTCAGCACCGCCACCACTGCCCCGCTCCCAAAGCCCATCCCACCCTCGGGGACCCCCAGCCTGCACAAGGGGTGCGGCGATGCCCGCTGCTGTTCCTTCATTCCCCCCCACTTCCTGCACCCCTGTCCCAGCTGGCCCTAAAGGCTTCCAGCACCGGGGCTGGGGGGACCCCCAGCAGTTCCCCCCCAGGGCCCCCAAGCCAACAAAACCGAGCACGGAGGGCGAGAGGCAGCAGTGGGGGCTCCCCACCTTGCCACCCCCCGTGGCGCAGCGCCTCCCTCCCACACCCAGCCCCACCTCCCGCCCGCGGCCGGGGCCGCCACCAGAACAGGCACCTGCCGCCCAGCCAGGCGGGCGAGTTCGGGAGCCGGCAGCACCTGCCTGGGCCTGGCGCCAGCCCCGGCCCGGCGGCACCCAGCCGCCCCCTCCCCAGGAACCTCCGCGCGGCCTCCCCACGCCGGCCTCCCCTTTCCCTGCCCCCTCCGCGAGGCCACGATTATTACCGGGGCCTGGCACCGAGCTCGGAGCTGCCGAGCCCGTAAGTCCATCCCATCCCGCCGGGGACACGGCGGCGGGGCTGGGGACAGCCTCCAGCCACCCCCTAAGATGACCCCGAGGAGGCCGCAGCCCCGTTTGGCCGCTCGGCTCGGCCTCCCCACGGAGCACACGCGTCTCCCGCCCCACGGCGACGCTTCTGCTCGGCACCAACTCCTCCGCCGTTCGGGTCAGGGCTCCCTCCCGCGCTCCCTCCCTGCGGCCCCAAGCCCAGCAAGGCCGGACGCGGCTGCAGGACAGAGGCGGGAGGAAGGGGAAGGAGGCCGCGAGGACAATGCAGCTTCCTGCGCAGGTGGCCGGGCCTCCCTGCGCCCCGCGGGGCCGGAAGGCCGCCGGCACGTCTTCGGCCTCACCGCCTGCTCCCCACGGACCGGGGAAGGGCAACGCGGCCCCCGGCCAAGCCACGCGGCCCCCGGTGCCGTGGGGAGCCTCCGGGACCTCCAGCCTCCGGCAGAGGCTCGCCGTGACGCCGGGGCTTGGCGCGAGGCCGCGGAGCCCCCCGCCGCCACCGCCAGCGAGGCCGGTGGAGGGCTACACCCAGGAAGCTGCCCTGGTTCTCAGCTCCACACGGCGGGTAAACAAACACCCGCCGATAATTGCTGCCACGCACAAACCTGTCTGACAGCTCCCGGCCCGCGCTGTCACCTCCCTCCGGGAGCACAGCACCTGCTCCGGGCACCGGCACCCCCGCGGCGAGGACTGGGGGGAACCCTCGGGGGGTGCCCGGGGCTGTGCGGGGGGCCCGGTGGCCGGCAGCCCCGGCGGGGCACGGCGCAGCTCCCCATCGGGCGAGGCTGCTGCTCCCCGAGGAGCGGCCGGGGAAGTAGGTCAGGCCCAGGGAGCCCGGCCGGGCCCTGCCGCCGGCGGGACGGGAGGCACCCGGGGTGGCCTGGCTCCGCCGCACCGGCCCCAGCCGGCAGCCCGGAGGGAGCCGTGCCCGGCTCGGGGGCTGCTCCCCGGCGGAGCCCTGCCCGGTGCGGCCTCTTCCCGTCCCCTGCGGGCACGGTGGGGGCTGCGGGGCTCGGCCTCCTCCCCGGCTACGGGAAGGGAGAGGCGGCAGAACTGGGGAATGCTCCCGGGGCCCTGCGGGTGGCGAACCGGGAGGGCAAGAACCGGGGTGGGCCGAGGCCCGAGGACAACGCACGGGGGGGGGGGGGGGGGGGGGGGGCACACGGCGAACCGGCGGCGTTACCGGGACCCGGCGGCGCTGGGGCCGGGCCGCACTCACCATGCCGGCGGCGCTGCGGTCCCGGCGCTGCCCGCTCCGCTCCGCTCCTTCCCTCGCCGCGTTTGAACGCGCCCCTCGGCCGCGGCCGCGCGGGGAGCGGGCGGAGCCGGCACCGGCAAATCGCGGCGCGGAGGCGGGCGGCGCCCGGGCGGGGCGGCCCCGGGGCGGGGCGGGGCGGCGGCACCCAGCTCCCGGCCCCCCGGAGGGGCTCCCCGGGGTAGGCCGCACGGCTCGGGACCAGCCCCGGGGGGCGGCGGAGCACCGGGGGAGCGGCCCCGTGTGCCCGCCGCACGCCCCCCGGTAGGCTCCAGCAACCGGCGGGGGGTCGGTGTGGCAGCACCCGGTGTCCCTCGGTGGGAGGCGATGGGCCTCGTCCCTCCGCATGGGCACCCACCACCCTGCAGCATGCCGCATGCCGTCACCCCAGGGAGCGGGACACCGGCAGCAGCCTGCACACATGCAGCACCCGTCCTCCTCTGGCCTGGGTCCGGGCGTGCGAGCAGCCAGGCCCGGCGGCTGCCAGCTCCCCCCGCCGCCCGCCGCAGTCCTCAGGCTGTGCTGCCAGTGCTCACCCACACGCACACGCTGTCCCCGTCCCCGTCCCCGGGCTCACATGCTCGCCTTATCCTCGGCCTGGTGCCAAGGCACGCCGCCGCTCCCGCCAGCCCCATGTTCATCGTCACTCCTCGGTACGACACAGCCACGGCACAGGCAGCCTCGGAGCACCACACGTGTGTGGTGGCCCCCCTGAGCCTGGGTTTGGGGCAAGGAGGCAACACAAGGAGGATTTTAAGGGTGTTGGCCCTAAGGGGCAGTAGTGCCGTGCCCTGCCCTCCTTCACAGCCCCTTCATCCATCACCTCCCACACAAACCCTGGCCTTCTCACCCATCCCCAGCAGCCCACGGCCACGCACACACGTGTCCCCATTTCCCCGCTGGAGGGGCAGTCAGGCAGTGACAGCATCCTGCCTGGGCCTCAGTCCGGGCAGGTTGTGGAGAGGCCAGGCTGACTCGTAACAGGCGCTCATCACATCCCAGCCCATCCTTTCTGTCTGCCCCACTTCCTGCCGCCACGTCCCAGCCCCATCACGGGCTGTGCTCCCTCCAGCACGTCCCCACAGGATGGCAGCTCCCTGCCTCTCCCTGCTTGTTGCAGCCCCGCATCGTCACGATGCTCCCGCGGTTTGGTCGGCCACCAGCACTCTGGGAACTGCCTGGTCTGAACCAGCCTGGCAATAGAAGGCACCCGTGTGCCTGCAGCAGCCCCCGCACAGCTCGCTGCAGCAATTCGGGCCCCAGAAGGGGGGGAGGCAGAGGGGCAGGGCTGGGACTACAGGAGCCCTCACTGCCTCCAAGTGTCCTGGAGTGAGACTGGAGCTGTGACCCCTCCTAAGGGCTGCTGAGAACCCAGCCAAGCATAGAAATGCCAGGAGGCCTCCGGCTTGGCTCTGCAGGGCTCCCGGGACACAGGCGGCTCGGAGGCAGGGTGTTACCATCTGCAAAAACGCTGTGGGGAAAAGCCTCAGCCCCTCCCGCTGGGCCATTGCTAATAACAAAGTGCAGTGCGTGGGGGGGGAGCGGAGCTGAGCGACCTCCGAGGCACATTGAGGGCTATAAAAGGAAGCCGGGTCTCCAGCAAGGCGCCTCTTCCACAAAAGCACCCAGAGGATGAGGGGGCTGTGAGCGGAGCTGAGAAATAGCTGCCAGGCAGCGGGAGAGGAGCCTTTAGCGCTGAGCGAAGTGCGAGGTGCACATATGCTCTCTGCTTCTGCACAGCTCCGTCTTTGTGAAACCTGACGAAACTGTGTCATCTATTTTGGACAGCGCGGAGCGATACTTTGATCTGCCTCCACCAGCCGAGGCTGCAGCTCGGGCACAGATAAGTGGCTGACGTACGGGTGGCCCATCCCAAAACCCAAAGGATGGAGAGGGGGCTGGGGTCAGTGCTCGCACACCCTGTGGCACACCGTGGGCGATGCTGGGCCGACATCTCCCCACAGCCAAGGACGCGATGGGGACGCCTCCGCACACAGGACCAAAGCAGCCTGCAATCCTTATGCAGGATATCAGCGCCGGGCTGGGGACAAGGACATGAAGAGCCAAGGCGGCGCTGGCTGGGTGAGCCCACACCCTGCGGTAGGGCCGGCAGGGAGGAGAGGCCCTGGGGAGCTCCTGGGCAGTGCATTCGCCCCTGCCCCAGGGCAAGGACAGGCCCCGAGCTGGGGAGGAGCACAGGCTGCGCCTGCCTGCGCGTTGGATGATGCAAGGAGCACGGGCTGAGCCTCGCTGCCACCTTGACCCCTCCTTGAAGGCAGCACCCCGGTATGCAGGGCCCTGCACTCCTCACCCAGCTCCAGAGCAGCACGGAGGGCAGGTGGCAGCAGATCCACCAGGACCCGCTCCCTGTGTGGTTCATGGCCCCCACACAGCTTTGGGTCTGTCTGCTCCCTCATCTCAGGGCTCCTCCCCGGGGGTGCAGTGTCCCCATGGGACAGGAAGCTCCTTGGCTTCCCGGGATGGCAACAGCTTCTGTCTGGAGCCTTCTGCCGGCACCCGGCAAGGCAACTGCTTCAGGAAGCGCCAGGCAGAAGGGACAAGGACAGAAGGGGACCAGGCAAGGCAGCAGGCCGGGTGCCAGCCCAGCACAGTGCTGGTGACGGGGCTGAACGCTTGGCTGGGACGCGCTGCCCAGCTTGAGGAGGCAGCAGCACCAGGAACAGGTGCCAGGGCCCCGGAGGCAGCATCGTGCACCCCACACATGGCAGCGTCTGTGAGCCAGCCTGAGCCCCCTGTGCTTTGGAGCAGCACGGCACTGATTCACCCAGCAGCTCAAGCAAGTGGCCAGGCCAGGCTGCAGGAGGAAAGAAGCCCAGAGTTGGCGGGTCAGGGTGAGAAGAAGCATCCTGGAGGTCAGAGAGCTTTGGCACAAGCATTGGCAGCACGGCCATCGGCTCTGGGGACGGTGACCAGGACCATCTTGGGGCTCAGGCCCTTGCCCTGCCCCTCCTGCGCTGCTCTGCAGGATCACACTTCCCAGCAAATGGTGCAGGTGGGGCTGCTTTACACCAAACCCAAACCACTGGCAGCTCCAGGGCCCCAGCCAGGATCACCAGGATCAGGATCAGGTGGGGATCACCAGCCAGGCCAGAGGGACCTTCCCTGCTTCCCTGCTTCCTCAGCCCTGGATCCCTGCTGCAGTGCCCCCAGGCACCTTCCTGACAGGGATGTTTCCCTCCTCCTCCCTATCTCGTGGTCAGCACCCTGCAGCTGGCATGGCCCCTTGGCCTGGGCACCTTCCCCGAGCCTTTCACTGCCCCAGACAAGTCCTGAGCCCACACCACGGGCCTCGCACCCCGCTCTGAAGCAGAGCAGACTGCCTGTCCAGCGACCGAGCTAGAAATGGGTGCACCGAAACAAGTCAGGGGAAGGCAACAGCAAAAAGCAGCAGTGCTGCCTGTTGCAGGGCATTCACTGCTCACAGATACCCTGATAGTTCTTTATTGTCCTCTGAACTGGGTGGCAGCTCAGCCACGCCCAGGACAGAAAAAAACGCCTCCTGCACCTGCCCTGGGAGGCAGCACCGGCGTTTGCAGCAATGCCACGGAGTCCTGCTCTTGGCCTCTTCTGCTGGTCCCAGCAACGACAAGTTCTCAGCCCTTTCTGTTCCTCTGCGTCTTGCCAGCACCGCCACGCTCGTCTGCGGCGAAAATCCTGCCTGCTCCACGCAGCTCGGCGGCAGCCCTGGCGCCTCGGCACGAGCACAGCGCACGGGGACAGGCTCAGCCGAACGTGCACCAGGGGGTCTCGTTTGTGTCACAGTCCAGCAAGATATTAAGGACGGTGCAGGGGGCTCCTGCCACGCTCAGAGCTGTCCGTGACTCGATTCGGTACCGCACGTTGTTCAGGCCTCCCTCCCGGTCCACCTTAAACTGTTCCTGAGGGAGAGAAAGACCGCTCAGGAGAAAGCACCCGGCGCCTGGGTGAGGAGCAGAGAGCTGGCAGGGAGGGCTCCGAGCACATGGCGGTAACAACCCGCGTCTCCCGTGGTCCTCCTTGATCAGGCCTCACCTGCTTCTGAGCAGCGATGCGCTTCTGGTCTCTCTTTCTCCAGGCTGGGTCGTGCAGGTGCTGGAAAGTCTCGTACCCAGTTGTGATTCCAGAGGGACGGCGAACCTGGGAGCAGAGCAAAGCTTCTGTAAAGCGACCGAAAGCCTGCCCGTGCCTGCTGCCATGGCAGGGCACACGGAAGGGTCCTGCCCCATGTCCCAGCCTCAATAGCTGCAGCAGGGGTCTGGTGAGGAGACAAGAAGAAGGGCAATTTCAACCGAGGAGACCACGGAGCACACCTTACCTGGAGACCAGCTCCTTTGATACGTCGATAAAACTCATCGTCCTCCCGTCCCCAGCCCCAGAAGCGGTTGGACATGCCGTTGCACTGAAACGAGAGGGACACTGTACCGGCCAGGGTCCTGCTCTCCTCCTGCAGCCACAGCACAACTCCACGTGGCGCAGGGAGCAGACATCAGCATCACAAGGCCCGGGCACGCCTAAAGCCTCCCCTCTCCTGTCCCCGGCCAGCTCAGACCGCGGGCTCTGTCCCTGTAGCATTTTGGCTCCTTTTCTCCCTTCCTGAGCACGGAGCACAACCTGACTGCATGCCAAGACCACGTCGTACCCCAAACCGGCCGTGGCGTCCCACCCACGTGCTCACCATCTCGTAGTGCTGCTTGGTGAGCAGCAGGATGCCGCCCACGTAGGTTTTATAGTGGTACAGCGGGTGCAGCTCCGGGGACGCCACGTGGAAGGGCCCTGCCTCGGGGTAGCTGTAGTCCAGCTGCTCGTTGAGGGGCAGGAGGTCGACATCGTGCATCGCGATGTAGTCGGTGTCGTTGCCACTCTCCAGGAAGCCCACGTTGATCAGGGACGCTCTGTTAAACCTGCCGCGGGACCAGGGATTCTCAGCGCCAAGCACAACAGCCCCTGTCCCTCCACATCCACCTCCCGTGCCCCGCGGCCCCAACCTGGTCCCCAGAAACAGGGACTGTCACCACAAAGCCCCTCTGTGCACACACAGACACCATGTCCCCTGGCTGCACAGCCCCGGGTGCTCCAGCTGCCCGTCCTGAAGCTGTGCCCCTGTGCAGGGCTGTGCACGCTCGCCTCAGAGCAAGGTACAAGGGTTCAGTCCCTGCCAGCAGGAGGGGTCAAAGCAAACCCCAGCTGGCTGGGAGCAGCACAGGGCAAGCTACAGCATTTCCAAACACCTCAAGGTATCCAGCGTCCCCAGAGATTTGCTGCTATGTGGCGCTGGGAAGAAAGCTGCAACATCTGGGGGTATTGAATTCTCTTCTTGCTTAGGAAGGACTTCAGGGAAAGAAATGAGGCACTGCTTTGTCCTTCTGTAAGCTTTAGAGTGAGCAGCAGCGGGCAGAACATCACGCCACGGCCCTGACTCCTCGCTGTGCGTGCCCTGAGCTCCTCAGCACCAAGAGGCCAGCAGGATGCCCCTTGGTGTTTGGGCACGGTTTGGAGACGGGGCTCACGGCTCCCTCTGCTCCCTGAGCTCCGACCACTCCGTACCTGAAGTGATCCACCTGGTTGAGCACCAGGATGTGATGGCGGATCCTCTTCTTGCTCAGGAAGCGGTGCATGTAGGGCACGAAGGCCAACAGCTCCTCGAAGCGCTCGCGGAAAGGGACGAGCAGAGCCAGGCGGTGGGGACCCCACGACGGGTCGTCGGCCGGGGGGGCTTGGGGCTCGGGCGGGCAGGGCCGGCGGGGGACCCCTCTCCCGGGGGCAGCCCCCTCGCCCGAGCAGCTGAGCTGGAGCCAGAGCAGCGAGGCGAAGCCCAGGAGCAGCGCGGCGAAGAAGAGCTGGAAGACGGACACCTTGCCGGGCAGGAGCCCCAGGAGCTGCGGGGACCTGGGGGCACGGCGGGCGGTCAGCGGGGACCCCCCGGTGTCTCCCCCACCGGACCCGCATCCCCTGAGAACCCCCCCAGGTACCCAAACCCGCCCCCCCCCGGTGCCGTCCCCGCTCACCCGCCGCCGCGCAGGCGGAACGCGGCCCTGCGGCGGCCCGGCCCCATGGCGGGACCCGGCGGTCCCGGTACCGGTGCGGGCACCGGCCCCGCCGCCGCCGGGACACGCTGGCTGCTCCCCGCCGCTCCCCCGGAAACAAGGCCCGGCCCCGCCGCCCCGCTGCCTTCCGCCTGGCGGGGGCGGGACGGGGGCGGGCCCGGGGGCACCGCGGGGACATTCCCCCCCCCCCCCC